>NW_012101266.1:5468238-5493558 GCF_000951045.1 Mandrillus leucophaeus | reverse complement strand
TGTATGTATGTATGTATGTATGTATGTATGTGTATGTGAAGAACCAACCAAATATTAGCTCTATAGGTTGCAATCCTGCCTCCTACCAAAGCCATAGCCAAGTGGAAATAAAACTTTTTTTTATTCCTCTTTCATACATTCATTTTCATGTGAATACTTCTCCTTGAAAGTTTGTGTATGTTATATGATTGATCACTTGTCCGAGAGGAATCTTTAATGTTGACTCTGTCAGAGGCTGTTGTAGGTCACAAGGATATAAAGGTGAATAAGACTCCAGCTGTCTCCTAATGGAGATTACACTACTCTGAGGAGATAGACATGTAGACAAATTATTGCAATAAACCGATCTAAATGTTAATAGAGAAAGATATAGAGTGCTGAGGGAACAGAGTAGCAGACTACAGAGGGAAGGGAAAGGAAAAAATAACAGAGGAGGTGACATTGGAGCCAAAGAAGAGATATGTGAAACAGCGTAGTGTGTTCTGGGAATCTTATTTGGTTCACTGTGGCTAAATTATAGATAATTAGGAATATGTTTTAGAACATAGGACTGGAAAGGTTGTTATCACGTCCTGAGGGGTTTTGTATACTAGACTTAGGACTTTAGAGTTTGGATTTTATTTTGTAGGTAGTAAGGAGCTATTGGAGACTTTTAAGAAGGGAAGTGGGATGATGGGATGAGGTTCTATAGGAGGCAGGTAGCCCAGTTAGAAGACTATTGTGATAGTCTGGGAATATGTGGATGATGAGAGTCTGAAATCAGTCATGAATTTTGGAAAATATTTGAAAAATATTTAGAAGATACTATAGAACAAATTAGGTGACCAAAATGTCTTATATTTATACTACTTTATAGTTGCCAAAATCCTTTAAGTGTGCATGTTATTGGATATTATCAGTAACCCAGAAAAGTAGGTAGTTCAGATGGATTGATTTCCATTTTGTATGAGGAAATTGAATCTTGAAAGATGTGGCTTAGCCATGGTCACATAGCTAGTGATAGTTTAAGCGTGAACCAAATCATAAGCTTCAAATTCAGGGTTCTTTTTAATTTGTCTGCATCATCTCTATGCAGTGCTTAAGCATACATTAGTTAATATCAAGGCCTGATCATGGTGGGGTGTGCGTTTTAATTTATTCACTTAATATTTCTCTTCATAAGTTATGTTAAGTGCCTAATGGAGAGGGATAGGATCATTTAAATAAGGTAAATGCAACATTTTACAGGTCAATGTAAATACCTAGAATGTGCTTTTCAATTAAGACGACATGTATGCCAGTGCTTTTTTAATATATGAGAATGGTTATGACATTTGTTCCTATTTTATTGGAAAGTCTATTGCATGGGACTTGATAATAGTGTCAGTCTAGTATCAGAGACTGTGCTTACTGCAATCAGTGTTAAAGATCAGTATATAAAGAATCCTTACTTAACATGTACCATTAAATTGATTTTGTATTAGGTATTATAGAGATATTATAGATTATATCTCTACAACATCTTCCTTCTTTTTACCCATAACCTCTAAAAGGTTTAGTGCCAGAAGGAACAGAACTGTATCTTTATTTTCTCATCACATCCTCTCTCAAATAGATAATACTTTCATTGCTCTCTTTCCAACTTGGCTTTGAGTCACTGCTGTGATTCTAGCTGTTGAACAGCCTTTCAAATTAAGTGATTAGTATTCTAGTCAAGGAAAAATTGTTGTGAGCCTGCTATTCTTACCCAGTATTGTTAAGGTAGTTTTACTAAATCTATTATTAGGGTCATGTTCTCAGAGGCATATGACTATTGGGTTTCACAAAACTTCCCTAAATATTGATACTTGAGATTTACAGGAAATTAAATCTAAAACCTTACACTTTTGAAGCTGGAGGCACCAATAAGCTGCTGAAGTTCAGTATAAAGCCACATCTGTGCTCCTTAATACTTGATAAGAAAAGTTTCTCTGCCTTAGTCTTCCTTTACTATTTTTGTCTTATTTGATTAAAATTTTGCTGTTGTATTAACTAATAAATTCAAAGGAAATGTTCTGATTAGTTTCTGTCATAACTGGGAACGATAGTAAGAGTACCTTGGAAAGTATGATAGTCTGTTGCGTAACACTTGCTAGGTAGTAGATATGAGTTCTCTGCCTGACTATTTCAATCTCATTGTATCTAAAGGTGTGAACTTCTTACCATCTGGATACTTTAGTTTCCCTCTAAATTAAAAAGAAAAAAAGCAAATCTTACCTGTATAGTACCTAATGCAAAGGTTTTTGAAAGATGATGGGAAGTCATTAAAGTGCTTTTCAACAATTTATGCTATTTACTAGTTGAAATTTGTAACTATTTAAAAACCATTAGTTTTAAAAAATATTATTTTAAAATAGTACTATATTGTTTAATATTTAAAAACATTGGATCTTTTAATATATTTCACTGCTTGGTGTTAGAATTTTTTATTTTTAGAATAGAGTATATTTAAAGATGACTTTTGCTGTTAAATTTGACAGGCGTGGCAGGAGGCCAATCTAGTAAGCCCAAAGGGAGAATTCGCAGAGTATGTAGGTTAAAGGAGCCCTGGAACTGACTTTCTATGAAGCCCAACCTACCCATACACATTCCTGCAGAGTGGAGATTTGCTTAAAGTTGACTGTTTTCTTCCTTCTGTACCATCTGATTCAAATCTGCACCTGTCTTTTAAAGCTAGAGACGGTTGGATGGCAGCTTAACCTTCAGATGGCTCACTCTGCTCAAGCAAAACTAAAATCTCCTCAAGCTGTGTTACAACTTGGAGTGAACAATGAAGATTCAAAGGTAAGAAATGGTATCCCATTAAAGGGATGTATTTTGTTTGTTGGGACTTAAACTTTTTATTCTTAGCAGTCTTTGCTCTCTGGATTTAAATTTTAAACATAATTCAGTTAAACAATTATTAATAAGTGGATCTTTTTTGACAGATTTTGATGTCAGATATAAATATCACTGTTATTTATCTCAAGAAATAGCTTATCTTGCAAAGTGCCTTTCATACAAAAACATTTCATAATGTCTTCTTTTAAATTCTGCAGTGAAAAAAATTGGTGAAGACCACATAAAATCATGATTTTAATGTTTTAGGTATTTGCGAATATTCCTGAGTGTTTCATGTTTTAAGCTGAATATATATGGTAGAGGGAATATTGTTTGCTGTCCAGCTAGTGCCTGGAACAATAAATATGATGAGACCTGATTGTATTTTTGTGTGTGTAGTAGTATAGTATGCTTGCATGTGTTTAAATCCCAGCTTTTGAGAAATAGAATTTTTTTTTAATACCACAGGGTGATTTTTACTTTATTATTAATTTCAGAACAACTTGAACATGATTATTAAAGATCAAAGCATTGCTATGAAATAGTTTTTGTTACTGCAACATATAGGGAAATATGTCTTTCAGATATGACAAGAGCTTTTTATCATATTTTATATTGTAATTGATTATCTTTTAAGATAGAAAAGGGGGAGTGACTTTTTCCTCCTAAGTAGATAAGACTATCTCATCTTCAGACAAAATAGAATTGAGAATGAGGTATTAGAGAATATCTGAGGAAGGAGATTACAGTGACTGAAGTGATAATAGAATAATGGAAGAAATGTTATTATTAATAACAGGAATTGAAGAATGGGAATATTATTACTTTTTTGTTAAAACTTTCACTATTCATTCTATTATGCATGTTTCTGGCTTCTTTCAGAAGTACCTAGCCCAGGTTATATGACAATAAAATTCTGTGGAATTGACTTGAGTCTTATATATAATAGTTTATTACAGTGTTTCAAAAGTATCATTTTATTTCACAGATTTTCGCTGGAAAGTAATATGAACTTAGTGGTTAGAGTCAAGCTGTTAGAGTATGTCTAGTGGTTTCCCTTTATCTGCAGTTTCACTTTCCGTAGTTTCAGTTACCCATTGCTGTTTGAAATAAGTGAGTACAGTACAGTAAGATGAGAGAAAGAGACTACGTCCACATAACTTTATTACACTATGTTGTTATGGTTGTTCTATTTTCTTATGACTGTTGTTAATCTCTTACAGTGCCTAATTTATAAATTAGACTTTTCATAAGTTTGTGTATATGGGAAAAAACAGTATATATTGGGTTCAGTATTATCCATGGTTTCAGGCCTCCACTGGGAGTTTTGGAATATATCCTCCCACCGTGGGCAGGGAGACTACTGTGTGCTCTGCAGTTTAGTGTAGTGTAACCTTAGGCAAATTACTTAATCCTTGATTCTCAGTTTCTTTATCTGTGAAATATAGGTAGCAGTATCTATCCACACAATCTTTATGAAGACTAAATACCTAGTATATGTAAAGTGTTTAGTCCAGTGCCCAGTAGTACAGCATGTGCTCAATAAATGCTGGCTGCTACCATCATCATCAATAAAACTGTTTTGTTTCTAGCTAAAATAAAGAAATCAATCCATTTGTTTTAATTCAAAGTTCTATTTCCTGATGAAATTATTACCTCTTCCCTTGTTCCTTGCATTCCCTCTCCCCCCTTTTTTTTTAATTATATTTTTCATATATATCCTTACTGGAAATTAGGGAGGGGAAAAGGAGCCTGGAAAGTCCCTTTTATTTCTTCTGTGAACTAAGTAAGGTATTCCTTTAGGTATAGGATGATGATCTGGAACTCACTAGTGTAGACTGGAACTATTCCATGAGTGAAAATACATGCATACATGCACATTCCAAGTAGCTATATACTTCCTGTGTTTTACTTTTCATGACTACCTAATGTTAAGTCTACATAGCTAAAAGCATTTTATATGTTGGAAGTATACTATTTTGACCACATACATTGGATGTGCTTTAAGCATCATGAGTTCAGCAATGCTTGTCTTTGGGATTCTCAAGTCCTCCTAACTTCTTTGTTACATCTTCAAAGTATGCCTATGTGTCTGTTATATTTTTAGGCAGTAGGAATAAAAGAATAATGCTGCTTGTAAGACAGCCATGTTAATAAGACATTCAGATTATTCAGGAAGATGTGAATATCTAGATGTGAAATCTAACTCATTTGAAATATGAGCTTGAGTACATTTAAGTTTTTCTGTGTGTTTGTATTTTGAAATTTTGAATAAATGTATATATGCATCTTGATTAATCTTATAACTTGCAGTTCTAGAGCACCGTTTTCATTAACAAATATGCTGAGGAAGAAGAGCAGAAGCACACTTACGTAAAAGATATTTCCCTTTCATCTTGTATGTAGACTTAAGTGACTTCTTTGTATTGCCTTTCTCTTTTATGGCATTGTACACATTTTGTGCCTGTGTCTTTTATCTCCTAAAAAATAGACACATAATGAGGTATAGAGCTACCATCACCTAGGCAGAAACATACCATCTCCAAGTGATACGGTGTGCCCTAGCTATAAAGGACCGGTTAACTACTATACCTGTTTTCCTCAGTGTACTGCTGGCTGGAATTACTGCTCTTTCTTGTGTTTACCTTCTCCTTGATTTTAGGATTTTGTATTCTGTTCTTTGTACTCTTCATCTTGTTCCTTATGTTAATTTTTATGTGACTCCTGTTATTAAGGACTACTAACTACTTTTCTCTCAAATATTTACTCTGTTATGAAATGAGAATTCTTCACAGGTTGGAATATTAAGTAAAAGGAATGAGGGTATAGAGCATGTTTTAAAAAACAAGTTTATTAAAGGAAAGGAAAGCTTTTACCAAAAGGGAGATTAAATGTTATCACTGCTTAGTTTAGGATATAAAGTATCTTAAAGTACAAAACTGTCATACTTATGAAGTTGGTGTTTGTTTAAAACAGGAAGCATTGAGTACAGTTCTCACAAATGTGTATTTTACAGGGTAGTTATCCTGAAAATATACATATATTAAACTATTGGGAGGATTAGAGTGACTGTAAATTGTGAGGGAGTATTTTGGTGGTGTTTACTTTCGAGCTGTTGAACTGAAAACTTACTGTAATTCACTGAAGAGTGTGGTTTATGAGGAGCTCCTTGTCTTCTTTTTCACTTCTAACATACACATGAAAAATGTAGCCTGCAGTGAAGTTTTAATTGCTATCACACTGGATAACACTGTTTGACTGTAGTCTCCTTTCTTAGAACACTTCTGTCTCGAGGCTTTCCTGTTTTGCTACTAATTTTATCACAAAAACTGGGTGATTGTAGCTTTCCTGCAGTATTTTGATATGTATTCTAGTTGTTTTTGGTTAATTGTCTTAGTGTTTGTCTACTGTGTTTAGGAAAGTGAGATTATTTTCCTGTTCCACAGATACCTCAAATTGAGTTTTCTGACTTAAAGTTTTTTTCATTAGGGGGCAGTAGAGTGCTTTGCTTACCGAGCCTTTTCTGGCATTCACAGTGTTATCTGAAGTAACATTCAAAATAATTTGTGAAGTCAGTAGTTGAAGGAAATGCTAAGTGTTTACATTTCTAATCTGTACAGAACAATAGAGTTCCCTTATTTATTTCCATAAACAAAATTAATGCTTATTAATCATTTATGTATAGAACAAATAAATGAAATCATCATGATTTGACTTTTGAAATTTGTATATGCCAAAATGAAATATATTAAAAGCTTTCTACATTATTGACTTTTTTGTTACATTATGTCACTTATATTAATTTCTTCATGAGAAAAAAGATAAAATAGTCCATAAGATAATTGAATGGCACTATTAGGTTATGATGTAACTAGTTCTAGGCCCATTATAGTTTTATTTAGAGAAAGTAATGTCATTTGTAACAAATGTTGATAATATTGTCTGACACCAACACTTTAACTTTGAATATCTTAGAATACTTTAATTTTGCTATTAATCTTTGTACACTTTTTCCCCAGTAAATTTCCTGTTAAAGACAAACCTGTTTTGTTAATACAGGGATTCCAAATTTTATTTGTACATCTTTAAGGAAGGATCCTTGTGTTTCATTTTTTTTTCTTTTGCAATAACTGTGGTAAAATTACCCTGACAGAACTTTTATTTATCTTAATGTTAAATTAGATTATAATCAGGTTGCAGAAAGTACTTTATGTAAAAGTAATTATGATTTTGAATGAATTTGGGACTCTTAGTACTAATTTTCTGACTTAAAGCTCTTCATTCTTATTTCCAAAATATATGACAAATTCTGTTTAGTGTGAAAAAAATGGGCAAAAGTTCTTTTTTAAGTGTTTACTCTGTGCTATACATGGTATCACCTCTTTTTATGTTTAAAACATCTCTTCCAGGTATGATTTCTTATTATTCTTATTTTATTGATAAGTGGAAATGTAGAAGCACAGAGAAGTTAAATAATATTCCCAAGTTATACAGATAGTAAACAGTAGACCTAGAGTTTGAATCCAGGCAATTTTATTTGAGTTCCAGTTTGTCAGTAGGATGCTGTATCATCTTGTTAATTTAATAACTTAGCAATTGATCTTGTAATATGTGTATATGTTTCAAGGTGTTGAAAGCTATTCTAAAATGTAAGGTTGTTCATAGGATTATAGTTACACGGATTCTAGATTTAATTTTTCTCTTTCCTCTTTATTTGACTAAGTTGAAACAATTTTACATTTTTAGTCCATTAGAAACACCATTTACTCTCATGTAGTAAGTAAAGTTATAAATGATGTCAGTTCAACAGAGGCTGCCTTTTATTAACAAATATTATTGTAAGGGCTACATGACATCAATGATGTTGATGTCTTGTGAGCAAGTAAGCTATATCAGTTAAAAAGAAAAGATGCCCTCAGATCTATTTAGGACAGATTTCTCAGAGACAAATATGTATGCTATTCAAATCATGAATTCTTGTTATAGAAATTTACATCTTTTCATCTTAAAGGTGGTGTTAGTATTAACTGATTTGGAAGGACCTTCTCATTTTTTAGCCTTATGTGAGTTGGTCTGCATTTTCCTTTTTTTTTCTTGAAGTATCCCATATCATATCTTTATTAGAATCAATCACACTAAAGAATACTTTCTCACCCTTGATTACACATACAAACGAGATAATTCAACTGATAGGACATAATTCAAATATAAATAAAATCATTCTCTCACATATTTAACATTGTTGAGTGGCTTTTTAAATTGTATATATTTAAGGTGTACAACATGCTGTTTTGATATAAATATACATAGTAAAATGATTGCTACTATTAAGAAAATTAATCCATCCATCACCTGCCATAATTACGTTTTTTTTGTGTTTGGTAAAAGCACCTAAAATCTATTTTCCTAGCAAAATTTCAGTTTACGATACAATATTATTAACTATAGTCCTCGTGCTGTACATCAGATCTCCAGACTTATTTATCCTACATAACTGCAAGTTCATATGCTTTGACCTGCTTCCCATTTTCTCCCTTTCCTTGTCTCTGATAATCACTGTTCTACTAGGCATTTTTAAAAAATTCCACATATAAGTGAGATCATGCAGTATTTTTCTTTCTATGTCTGGCTTATTTCACTTACCATAATGTCCTCCAGATTCATCTATTTTGTTGCAAATGGCACTATATCCTTTTTTCAAGGCTGACTCATATTCCTATGTGTGTGTATATGTATCTGTGTCTGTATGTATGTATATGTATGCATGTATATATGAACACATATACATATTCACAATTTATCCATTGATAGATACTTACATTGTTTCCATATCTTGGCTATTATGAATAATGCTGCAGCAAACATGGGGGTGCAGATATCTCTTTAACAAACTGGATTCATCTTCTTTGGATATATACCAAGCAGGAGATTCCTGGTAGTTCTAATTTGAATTTTTTGAGGAACCTTCAAACTGTTGTCCTTAATGGCTATACCAATTTACATTTCCACCATCAGTGTACAGGGATTCACTTTTCTCCACATTCTCACCAGTGTTTGTTATCTCTTGTCTTTTTGATAATAGTCATTCTAACAGTTGTGAGATAATATTTCATTTTGGTTTTGTTTGCATTTCCCTAATGGTTAGTGATATTGAACATCTTTTCATTTATCTGTTGGCCATTTTTATGTCGTCTTTGGAGAATTTCTATTTAGGTCCTTTGTCCCTTTTAAAATCAATTAATCTTAGTACATTGCTATTATTTTGCTATTGAATTGTGTGAGTTCCTTATACATGTTGGATATTAACCCCTTATCAGATATGTGGTTTGCAAATTTTTCTTCCAATCTATAGACTGTATTTTTTGTTGATGGTTTCCTTTTCTGTACAGGAGCTTTTAGTTTGATGTAGTTCTACTTATTTTTTGCTTTTGTTCCTCAAGCTTTTGGTGTGATAATTCAAGATATCATGACTAGGATGAACATCAAGGAGCTTTTTCTCTGTGCTTTCTTCTAGGAGTTTTGTGGTTTCAGATCATATGTTTAGGTCTTTTATCTCTTTTGAGTTTGGTTTTTGTGTATGGTGTAAAGGTCCAGTTTCATTGTTTTGCACGTGAATATTCAGTTTTCCCAGCACCATTTATTAAAGAGACAATTCTTTCCTTATTGCATCTTCTTGGTGGTCTTGACAAAAATTAATTGAACATGTATGCTTGGGTTATTTCTGGGCTGTCTGTAGTATTCCTTTTGTCTGTGTGTTTGGCTTCATGCCAGTACCATACTGTTTTGGTTACTATAACTTTATAATGTAATTTAAAATTGGAAAGTGTGATACCTCTAACTTTGTTTTACTTTCTCAAGATTATTTTGGTTATTCAGGGTCTTTCGTGATTCCATGTGAATTTTATGATTTTTTTCTCTATTTCTGTAAAAAATGCCATTGGAATTTTCATAGGATTGCAGTGAATCCATATATTGCTTTGGGTAGTATGGACATTTTAACAGTATTAATTCTTCCAATTCATGAACATGGGCTATCTTGCTATTTAATTAGGTCGTCTTCAATTTCTTTAATCAGTGTGTTATAGTTTTCGGATCTTTCACTTCTTTGGCTATATTTATTTATAGGCATTTTATTCTTTTTGCTCTCCTAGCAATGTTATAGTAGCAGGGTCTGGGAAGAGTGGCGGTGGCTGGGAAAGTGGGGGCACATAAATAAGATTGTTTTCTTGTTTTTTTTTTTTTTTTTTTTCAGCTAGATCATTATTTTTGTGAAGAAATCCATCTGATTTTTGTATGGTGATTTTGTAAGGTGTATGCTACTTTACTGAATTTATTTGTTCATTTTAACTTTTTTTGTGGCATTTTAAGGGTTCTTTTTTTTTTTTAAAAAAAAGAACATACAGGATAATGTCATCTGCAAACAGGAATAATTTTATTGTCCTCTCTCAAGTGAAATGATTTTTTAATATTGCCTGCCTTTAAAAAAAAACATGATTCATTTTTCTGTTACAAAAGCTGTATGTGCTTACTGTAGAAAAGTTAGAAATTATAGAAACATGAAAGGAAAAGCTGTTAGACTTACCACGAAGATGCAGGCAGTCTATTTGTTTTATTTTTTATTTTTTCAGTGTTTATTTGATACAAACTTCTTCTCCAGAGTCTGATTGTAGGACTTGTTTGATTTTATATTCTGCCTTTTTTTACTTAATGCTGTGACAAATCATTTTTTATATTATCTCAAACTCATCATTAATATATTTTAAATTACTGCATTATATTATGGCTATGACAGACATATTAGGATTTCTTAATAATTCTTCCCCTGTCAAATACTGGGTTTGTTTCTAATATTTTCCTGTTACATTGTAATAAACATCTTTGTGTATATATACTTAGATGCTCAGTAAATCTTTATCCGTTATGAATGAATTAATGAAGCCTTCTTAGGATTTAGGGTTATTCCTCAAGAGGATGATTACTAGGTGAAAGGGTATAAACCAAAATAAAACAAAACATCTTATTTAGTTTGATAAATGGCTTTCTGAAATCATTTTGGGGAATACACACAGAAACACAAACGTTGCATTCAGAAGATTTCATAGCTTCTAGAGAAAGATGTTACACTATTTCAAAAATAGGTTCTTTAATAAGTGGGTAATTAATTACTTTGGATTTTAGGAGGCCAGTAAAAAACCCAAATATTTTTGTAATACTATAGCTCCCCTTCTTTTAAACTTTTGTATTACGTTAGTGCACACATTAAACAAGCTTTTGTTATGTATATTTTGTTTTATTATAGAACATGTAGAAGCAATCTGATCAAATATTCAAGCAGTTAGAAAAAATAGAAATAACTCTTGTTTGTTAGATAATTGCCAAGATACTTTGAAAACAAAATCTGCTTCTTTGCAATTAAATGTGTTTAAATATTTTTAAGGCTTTGTGACTCTGGTTTTCTGATTCTTTGTTTTGTATCCTTTTCCATTGTGATCAATTTCTCAATGAAATTATCCTTCAAGGTTTTATGTTTTCTAAATAACAGCAATACAGAAATGTTTTCCCCCAATTTAATGTATTTTTTTTTGTTTTTTTGGTTTTGTGGTCAACATGACTTTTTAAAAGACAATATTATGTAGTCAAGTATATTGATACAAATCGTATGTGTATAACTTCTGCATAACGCAATGGAAACCTCCTCCATATATGTGGGTGTGTGTGTAAGTTTTTTTTTTTTTTCATATTTTAGGCTGTCAAGTGGAGAGTCTGCATTTATCCATAATAAGACTTTATAAGCTAACAAAAAATATTGTTTCAGATGCTACTTGTCTTTGATGAGTGAAAATACACAGTATTAATACACCATTAGAGGTTAGTATTTATGTGGAGAAAATAATAATAGAGACTTGGAGGAGAAAAATCTCTGTTAAAAATACTCCAAACATTTTAGGCAATTTAGAATTAAAATATCATTGTTTTACTAAAATTCTTTTTAAAAATTTTGTGGGATTGCGTAGTAAGGAAACAAATACTATCTTCCCTTGTCTTTTCTAACTTCTGAATCCCGTAGTCTCTGAAACCCAGAGGCAGTTGATAAATACAGAATTTTTAAAACAGAATATGTTTTAGAAGTACCTTTAAATTTCATTAGATACCTTTTCATGTATTAGAAATGACAATAATGTAAATGAATGATACAAATATTTTGATACAAAAGTATTAACAATGAATTAGACATCTGGACAAGTAAAATGCTAAATTCAATAAAGTAAACATGCACTAACTTTTTAAACATCTTGAATTCAGTTCAAGAAATATTTTTTAAACATTTACTACGTGTGAGTTACTAGGCAAGGTATTTGTGATATAGGCAGGTTTTATTTTCTGTCATGGAGCTTATGGGCTAGCAGGAAATACATACATTAAGCCAGTAAATGTAAGTTTGATGACTAGTACAAAGGAGGAAATATGGAAACCAAAGCAAGAAATTAGAAACTGTGACAGGCAGAGAAGCTTTCAGATGGAGGAAAAAGCCCCTGAAAGAGGACAGAGGTTTATTTTTTGAGCATTTCAAATATGGAGGTACTTGAGATATCCAGGTGGAGATTGTCAGGTTTGTAGTCTGAGACATGGGAGAAAATTGTAAACTAGAAATTGAGGTTTGGAAATCATTGCGATTATAATTTCAGTCTTGGGAATGGAAGAGATCACTTAGAGGATATAGTAGAACTAACATTTAAATGACAAGTAGAATTGAAAGAGCTTATGACAGTGATTGGGAAGGAACAGCCAAATACCAAAGGAAGAGAGCATCTTAGGGGTGAATCATGTCACATGTTGTGACTAGGTAAAGTTAGAGGGAAGCAGGGGCAGAGGGAGAAGATAATAATTCTGACAGCCATGAAGTAGGTGCTAGTATTTTCCTATTAAGTAGATCAAGAAACCCAGACTCAGTGGTTAAGTGTCTTTCTCTAAATTGGATACTAGAAAGAAAGTGATGGTGCCATAATTTGAACCCAGGTCTGTCTGACTCTCTAGCCTGAGCTTATAATCACTTCATAGTGTTAAAAAATGAATTTAGTGATATGGAGATCATTGGTGATCACTTTGTGGGACAGGAGAAGGAAATATTTCAAGATGGAGGGCAGTACTGAATGCTATTTGAGAGGTCAGAAAAGAGAAGAACAGACATGTGACTGTTGGATTTGGTAAAATGGACTTCTCTGATGACCTAGACAATTATGATTTTAATAACAATTGAGAGGAGGAGAAAGAAACTTGATTGGGATAAACTGACTAAAGAATATGGGGTGAGAGTGGAAGTAGTGATACAGGTAACTGTTTTTGAAATAGGACAGTTCATGTAGGGGAATGTGGATTCAGTGACTGGAGGTATTAGAGGAGGTTTGTATGCAGATGCCACAGATCCACTGGGGGAGAAAATGATGCAGAATGGAGAGGGATATATTAATACATTTCTTGAGAAAGTGAGATGTGAGATTCAGAGCACAAACGGAAAGGTTGAATTCGATCAGAGTGGGAACATTTCTTTTGTCTTCATAGAGAAAAAAGAGGATGGGTCAGGGAGGTGGTTTTGATGGTGGAAAGAGAAAGTTGTAATGATCTGATTGCTTCTATTTTCTCAGTGCTGCTGTCATGAGGTTGGGAGAATGGGGTGATCCTAGTAGGTTTGAAAACAGAGGACAAAGTGTGAAATAGTTATTTTGGATATTGGACAATTGAACAAAGTAGGTAATTTTAGGGTATTTTACTGTTACTACACAGTGTTGATTGCCCAGTTGTGATTTGTGATCATGAATTTGAGATGAGAACTGTTGGCAGGTTGTGTATTTTTCTTCATCTATTTTTAATTGCTCAGGTGCACATGTGGAGTAGGTGGATAATTGGGTTTAATCATGCTTCTATCTTTGCCAGGTGTTTTTAGTGAAGGGTGAAAAGGACAAAGGGTGTGCCTATGTCTACGAAAGAGTAAATTTTAGTAACTGACCCTGGAGTCTAAATTGGGCCAGGTGGAAAGTGAGGATATTGTGTATGTGTGTTCAGGGATAGGGTGGTAAGTGATGAGAGGGAGAAACTATCTAGAAATATGCTGGAACGTAGCCATAGTCTCTGATATGATTAGGCTTTGTGTCTGCACCCACATGTCATCTTGAATTGTAATCCTCACAATTCCCATAATCCCTGTGTATCAAGGGAGAGACCAGGTAGAGGTAATTGAATCATGAGGGTGGTTCCCCCATGCTGTTCTCCTGATAGTGAGTGAGTTCTCATGAGATGTGATAGTTTTATAAGGGGTTCTTACCCCTTGCCTTGGCACTTCTCCTTACTGCCAACTTGAGAAGAAGGTGTCTTGCTTGCCCCTTGCTTTCTGCTATGATTGTAAGTTTGTTGAGGCCTCCCCAGCCTTGCTGAACTGTGAGTCAATTAAACCTCTTTCTTTTATAAATTACTCTTTATTGGGCAGTTCTTAATAGCAGTATGAAAATGCAGTAATACAGCTTCCCTTGAGGTTTATAGAGGAGCCTCATGTAGATGCATTATTTTCCAGGATCACTCAGTGACTTTTAATTTGAGTCTTGAGATGTCTGTGGCTTGATCAGATGTATAGTTTATGTGTTAAGAGAGAGAAGCGGATACATGTAAAACTGGAAAGCTAGTCTTTTCCGAACCTTTACCCTGCATCAGCTTGGAAACTGAAGTGGTCTAATTATATGAAGATTTATTCTGTATCCTAGGAATTCACAATGTGTGTTTGGTGGCTACCCCTTGATCTCTTGCTTCCTTGGTTGATAATATACCCAGCATCTGCTGGAAATAGTGGAGTATTAATTTCATAATGAGCCCACTACATCAGTGATACTATATCCAGAAATCAATTAAAATGTGAGAATTTTGTATGTTGTTTGAATTATATTAGCTTTTGAACGTCAGTGGTGATTTTTTGAATTGCTTTTCTGAATCTGGTATTATAATTTTGAGGGTATTATTGTAAATTTTACTTCAAGACAAAGATGTCTAGATTGTTTTCTTATAAGTAATTTGCATTATTGGATATTGAATCCAGTCCCAATTATTTTGGCAGTAAAAGGGGTTGAGAAACACTCTTTTTTCCTGGCATAGTTTAAATAAGATTTTAAGCATGTTTACAATGTTAGTTACTATGTGACTACTTAAATATGTCTTTAATGGATTGTGCGGATTATAGTCTTTTCAGATTTTTTCTTTCCTTCATATGAGAATTATTTAGAGGAAGTTAAAGTTATATGAAGAGGAAGAATAATTGTAACCATATATTTCTCAGAACAAATTATTGGGCACTTTTGGCCGTTTTGATGGTATTGGGAAAAGTGAAGGTTCTTCTATTAAGTTTTCATATAAAATATTTTTGTTTTTCAGTTTCTCAGCTGTCCTTAATATTTATGATCCAAAGCTGCAATCTTTCAGAAATGCCATGTCCATATTTTAAAAAACTAAAATACTTTAAGGATTTAATCAGATCCTCAAGTCTTACATCATAGGACTTATTTGGAAATGTGGCCATCCCAAGATGCCTAATGATTATGAGTCTGGTTTGGGTGTTTTCTCTTTGGGTATTTAGCATCAGCCTAGCACCATCAGTTCTGTGTTTTTGGACTGTATCTGGATGATATATTTGAGGATCTGCTGAAGACAGCTGTTTGGTTAGTGCACAAGGAACAGTCAATTTTATTACTTTATCATATGCTGGAGAATGATATTCATAAGACAGTGGGAGTATACCATAACTAGGGCCATAGGTGAACAAAGGGATAGAAATAGGGTTGATGAAGCAGTGTTATCCTTTATCTCACCAATTATCCTACCCTTTGCTACCAGCACAAAGGAGAAACAGGCAGGATTAATATCTAATTTTTACAAACCCTTTTAACTTGCTTGTTTCATAAATGTTTGATTCCTAAGTATAGTCAATGAAATAGCAAATTATACAGTATTTTTAAAAATATCATATTTTAAGCTTTTAAAAATTGGTTGACTATCTGGAATTTATATAAATTTTGCTTATAGTCAATAACTGCTATTACAACATCAGTGAAACTATATGTTGTGATTGTTGTGGCTGGTTAACTAAAACATGTATTTCACAAATTACATATACTGGGTGAAGATGAAATGTAATAGTAAATGAATGTGTAGAAAGAAATTCTTGTTTATAAATTTCATGTTTAAAGAACCTTGATTTTATCTTTTTAAAAATTCTTTTGTACTTTTAAAAAATTAAGTAATTTACATTGAGGAAAAATCAGAAAATGTAAGAAAATAAAATTCACCTACAATCCTACCTAGAGGTAATCACTTTGAGTGACATATTTAATTGGCATATATCTTTCCAAATGTGTCCATTGTAAACTAGTTGTCTTTCCCCATAAAGCATTATATTGTAAACAACATCTTTTATTGTCAGTAAGTGAGCTTCTACTCAGCAACATCATTTTAAATGACTACATAGGATTTTGTTGTTTGTATGTTACATTTCTTATTTCTTTTTTTGGTAAATATGATTTATTTATTAAAATAGTCCTTCAGCAGTTCATTTGCCTTTAAAGCCATATTTAAAATACTGTATACTAACATGTTGACTAAAGTGATGGAAGAAGATTTTAGAAATTCTATTCATGTAAATTCTGTTGGAATTCTAGTAATTGCTAAAATATCAGATTTTTATTGCTGGGAGACTTCCTTTTTCAGGGATTAACATGTTTAGACATATAGTTTAGAATGTCTAAACATAGTTTTAAAAAAACTATGTGTGTGTTTATTAATTCATGAGGTTTCTAAACCATGAGATTTTGAGATTTTGCTCCTTCCCTTTCCTCCTCTCTTTCTCTTTCCCCCTCTTGGTTTCTTCTTTATATTAGAGTAGATAAGAAGTCTCTTTCAGACATAAAGAAGTTCTACCCTATCCATTATAAAGGGGTAATTTTACCCATATTTAATGTGCTGCTGCTTCCTTGGTGAGAGCAGTACCATAAATATCCCAGCATAACATCTTTGTTGTTCTCAACAGTAAAATGACCAGAATTGTCCAGGTACAACTTTATTTATGGAATTAGCAAAGGCTTGTGGAATTTTCTAGCCGAAAGGGATCTTAAGTGGATTTGTCAATGGATTCTTTTTTTTTTTTTCTGCCAATGTATTCTTAATATGACACCAAAAGCATGAGCAACCAAAGAGAAAAGATAAATTGGACTTCATTAAAATGGAAAATTTTTGTGTATCAAAGAACATTGTCAAGAAATTGAAAGGACAACCTGGAGAATGGGAGAAAACATTTTAAAGTTACATAAATTATATTATGGGATTTGTATTTAGAATGAATAAAGAACTCTTACAACTCAATAACAACAAAAAAACATGAAACCCTAATTTTATTTATTTTATTTATTAATATTTTTTCAGATAGGGTGGCCCTGTCACCCAGTCTAGAGTGCAGTGGCATGGTCATACCTCACTTCAGCCTCAGCCTTCTGGACTCAAGTGACCCTCCTGCTTCAGTATTCCCAGGTAGCTGGGACTACAGGCACCTGTCACCATGCCTGGCTAAATAAATAAATTTTTTTTGGTAAAGACAGGAGCTCACTTTGTTGCCCAGGCTGGTCTTGAACTCCTGGGCTCAAACTATCTTCCCACCTAGGCCTCTAAGTGCTAGGATTAGAGGTGTGAGCCACTGTACCTGGCCAGCAACCTAATTTTTAAAATGGGCAAAGGACTTGAATAGACATTTCTCCAAAGAAGATATGCAAATGGCCAATAAACATGAAAAGATGCTCAACATCATTAGTCGTTATGGCAATGGAAATCAAAACCACAACGATATATCATTTCATACCCACTAGAATGGCTATAATTTTTTTTTGATAAGGAAAATAAGTGTTGGAAAGGATGTGGAGAAACTGGGACACTCATAAATTGCTGGTGGGAACATAAAATATAGCAGCTTCTGTGGAAAACAGTTTGGTGGTTCCTCCAAAATTTAAATATAGAATTACTCTAGGACCCTGCAATTCCACTCCTAGGTATATACTCAAAAGAATTAAAAACAAAGGCTCAAACATGAACATGTACACAGATATTTATAGCAGCACTATTCATAGCTAAAAGGTAGCAATAACCCTGTCTCAGTCCATTTGTGCTGCTATAACAAAATACCTGAGGTTAGGTAATTTATAAGAAACAGAAACGTATCTCTTACAATACTGGAAGCTGAAAAGTTCAAAATGTAGGGACTGGAATCCAGTGTCTGGTGAGGGCCTTCTTGCTGTGTCTTTACATAGCAGAAGAGCAAGAGGGAGTGAGCACACCCTTTCCTTCAAGCTTTTTTAAGTGCCTTAATCCCTTCCATGAGGGCTTTACCCTCATAACTGTATCACCTCTGAAAGGCCCCACCTTTTAATACTATTATGTTTGTGATTTTGTTTCAACATATAAGTTTTAAGGAATGCATTCAGATCATAGCAAACCCAAGTGTCTCTCAGTGAATGATAAACTGTGTTATATACATAGAATGGGATATTACTGAGCTGTAAAAAGGGTTGATGTACTGATATGTGCTATAATGTGGATGAACCTTGAAAATGTTATACTGTGTAATAGAAGCCAGACACAAAAGATCACTTATTGTATGAATCTATTTATATGAAAAATCCAGGTTAGGCAAATCCATAGAAATAGCAGATTTGTAGTTGCAGAGTCTGGGAGGAGGAAAGAATGGAGAGTTGAGCTTAATGGGTATGAGTTTCTTCTTGGTGTGGTAAAAGTGTTCTGTAATTAGAAAGCATTGTGGTTGTATTGGAAGCTACTAAATTGTACACTTTAAAGTGATTAAAGTGGTAAATTTTTTAAAAAGGCACACACACACACACATCCCTCTTAGAAATAAATCAACCCTTTAAGTTTACTGATGAGAAAATTCAGTCCCAGTCCCAGTGAGGTTAAATGATGTGTAAGTTGATTATTGGCACAGCTAGATGAGAACTTAATCTGATATAATGGAGAGAACATTGGACTTGAAGTGAGAAAGCTGAATTTAAATTTTTAGACTGTGGGAAATTTTCTGTGGTAAATACCCCAGTTTGAAAATGTGTTGGTAATACTTGCCTTGTAGGGTTGATAGAGTTAAATGAAATAATGTTTGTGAAATGCCTATTATGGCTCTCACATCATGACTAAAGTTAATGTTAGTTGAATTTGAATTTGCAGTGCTATAGTTTATTATTAGGAACATGAGTTGCTCTGGAAAATAATTTTTATGATGAATATATTATCTTGAAGAATAGCTGAATACTGGCTTGGTGGGTTATACAATAATTTGCTCTTTGAAAAAAAAAAACAAACCTGTGCAGTAGTACAGTAATCTGCTTTTTAACCTGGCTGTTAGAGTTGAGACTGAGTTGTCTGTAGCCATCATTTTTAACAAATCACTGTTCCTTTTCTCTTTAGTAGAAATGATTCTTAAATGAATATAGAGGAAGAATACCACTTCCTTAATTACTAATATTCTATTGTAGGCTGCTTGAACTCCCTCCCTGTGGGATTTTTTTTCACAGTGACCTTTCAGAGAGTATGAGCTGTGAAAGAAGAAATCCACAGGGATATTATGGCAATGTGCCAACTGTAAATGTAGATAAAAAATTTGGCTTCTATGTCATCATCCTTAATTTTAATACTTTGTATTTACTTAGTAGCTTTCAGCTATAGGACTCAAAAGTCTACACATAGCCTCAAAACACCGCATTGAGACAGGCATAAAGTAATCATTATGTTTTGTTAAAAGAGGAAGTGAATGGTATTATTTAATTTTCAATTTTAGATTAAGAGAATAAATCATCTTTTAAAAATATGCTGCTAGTTACAGCATGGTCTTTTTTAAAAATGAGAAACCAGAAGTTTTTCTCCATCATGTTAATGATGGTCCAGTTTTCATCCCCATTTTAATTTGGTTATTTTTGCCACCTTTTTACTGATTGTAATTATGTGTTGATCTCATTTGATTCTAAAGTACAAGAAAATATGAAAATTATAAGCATACATCTTAAGTAGTTTCATTGACCTATTTTAATTTGTGAAATCTTTTTTTGCTATAAACAGATGAGTACAATAATTTGTAGATAGCTTTGTGAGTGGGTATTTTGTTTCCAGCTGTACAGAAGTTGCATAATAGCTACCCACTCAGGTATTTTAGATTGACATGGTAGTGACTGTTTAATAATAAGACTGCTACCGCATAATAGCATATTTGTGCGTCTTTTCAACAGTACACATGAATGACCTTTATGAATAAAATAGTGCTACCTAATTCTATATATTTTGGCTGTATATTTCCTAAAAGCGATAATCTTTGGAGACTGACAGATCTTATATAGGTTAAGATACAAGATAAGTTTAAAAATACAAATTAAAATGGAATCTAATTAATAGTCATTCCTGAAAAAGTATAAGCATTTCTCATGAGGACATTTTCTGTCAATTGGTAAGTGTGGGTCAGGGCTCCCCTTTGGAGGCTGAGGGGATATCTGATTTCTTTATAATATTACATAAAATTTGCAAGTGGCTGAGCTACCTTATTGTTTCTTCTGTGGATAAGGGCCTGCTGCCTTGAATTCTAGTCAGCCTGGATGGGTGGGGCTGATCAAAGCTGAGGGTCTTGATGGCTGCAGAGCATACAGTAATCACTGTACCTGATACCACCATATTCAAAGACAATAATGATAATAGATAAGCATTTATTGACCGATTAATACGTGCCAGGTATTGTTCTGTGGGCTTTTATGTTTTTTTTCTCATTGGGCCTTTGCAATTAATAAGCAGTGAGTTACTTCTTTTATTGGCCCAGAGCGCTGAAAATAATTTGCAGCTTAATAAAGTAGCCACTTTGCTTCCATAGTGATTGCTTTGTCACCTGTTTAAGTGTGGTCCATGGCTTCTCTAATAAACCCTATTCTCATAATCTTTATCTTGCTCTTAAACATTTTGTTTTGATACCCACGAAACCCTCCTCAGGGTAGATGATTTATTTCCATTTGCCAAATGTGAAGAGTGAGAGAATGACCTTGATAAAGGGTTGGGTTGAGAATTGTTCCTGTTTTTTTTTCTGGTGGGGCTTTCTGGGTGATGGAGCACTTATAGTACTAGAAAATCAGAGAATTTGGGGGCATAAAATAGAATCCATACTGGAGATTTTTAGAGCTTAGCTACTCAACTGCAATACAAGTAGGCAGGAGGTCAGCTGAGATACTGATTGACTTCATATGCCTTTGGGGCAGCCAGGCAGTGTCTGAGGGGACCTGAGTTCCCAGCCACCCAGCCTCAAGCTGCGTTGTTACTTAACTGCTTTGTAGAGTGTAAACATTATCATTTTCTGTCAGTGCCAGAATGTGAGTTAGGTTTGGGAAGCATAATTTCACTTAGAAATGGAAAGAAGAAGAAATTTTATTTTATTACTTTTATTTTTAACCTAGTTCTCTCTCCCATTGTTTAATTGCTGATCAGATATATAAACTATTCATATTGGATTTATAACTTGAAATTTATACTGGGTAGTTTATTGTTAGTGATCTCAAAAGTTAATAGCAGCGACTTGCATAAAAGTGTAAACATTTCCTGAGCAATGCATTATGTGGCCACCAATCAGTTGTGTTAGTTGACAGAGGGCAAGCATGACCTGTTTTCTGAGAGTGCTATTCACCTGGGTGCTTTTCATTTTCAATACTCCTTTTGGAGAAGTTTGGTTTACTAGTAGTTTCAGGTAATCTTTGGAGCTCTGATATAAAAATTCTTTCAGATAGTTTAGGTAAGACTTATACATTAAGGGATTTATATGGCAAGTTGGCCCAAAGCCATATCTAAAGGCCACCTTTATTTGTCACACATAGTTTTCCTTAATCCTCATCTCTGCCAGCCTTGACCACAGAACTAACTTTTCTTTTTCTTTTTGCACATAATTTTAAAATGAGTAATAGCCCCCCCCCTTTTTTTTTTTTTATAATATACGGTGGGATCTCATTTTAGGGAGGGGTGGAATTTAGGGTCTCACTTTAGTGCAAAAGGTGATAATCTCAGAGACAAGGCTGTTCTTGAGAGGGAGAGGGAGTGCCTTGGGAAAGTACCACATTGAATCCCAGTATAACATTTCTAAATAAGTCCGTGGCGGCTATGTTATTTTTCTTTAGCAATTTTGTTGGAACTGTTGCTATTTTTTTAGTTAAGCACTCAGAATACATGTATGTATCTTTTAACATTGGTGTCATCCTTAGCACACATGAGATCCTGGAAACATACAGGACCTTGGCATGCATTGACTGAGTAAACAGCAGATTCATGTTTTCCATCTTACACTCACTCCAGAGCTTACGCTTTTTCAGGGGAAGTGTGGACTTAATTGTCTGCATTATTTAGTTATTCTATTTCTGGTTGCAGAGTTTATAGTTGAATTAATACACATGAATCATAGTTAAATTCACATAAATATGAAGTTTCTATTAACTGGTGACTTGGGTTGTTTGTGCGTTGTCGTTACGTTTTACTTACATATGCCATCAGAATCTTCAGATTCTCTCTCATTTCTTTGAATTTAAAAACACTACTATTTTCATTAAGAAAGCCTCCTATTTCCATTTTCTACTGATTTATAGCATCAGAGCCTGTTAGGAGAGATAAAAGGTTCTTAAATATGTGTTCTATATTTGTTGGATATATGTTTGTAAAAATTTTGTAGATAAATAGGCATCCTGTGTATTCTGGTGAGAAAAAGAGGATAGTATAGATGATAGGTGCTAATTTTTAAATTGATAAAGGGAGGAATGTGACTATATTGTTTTAATGAGTGCCTAATTTGAAGAATTCTGACATGATTGTTTTTTCCCCTCCACATACATTGATTATGATTCTTTTGCTTTCAGCCAAATTATTTTAATTAGATTTAGATTCAGGTATGACTGCCTCTCACAGTTTCTACCCTTGTAGGCTTTACTTACACTGCTTTAGACAATAGGGGTTTACCTTTATATTAGTAGCATTAATTATCCATTAATTTTTCTTCATTTAAAACTGTTAAATTTAATATATAACATTTATTAGTATAAGAAGAAATTATAGAAGTCAATTATCTTAAATTGAGGTCCTACAATTTTTCAGAAGTGTAAGTTTATTATATTTAAAAAAGTCTAGCTGAGGATTTCTATTTGTGGTTTCTTTTTTCTTCATGTTAATAATAATGTAGAGAGTGCTTACATTTTGTTACTAAATAGCTGTGTGCCCTGAGACCAAAGCATTTCACCTCCCTGACCTTCCTGCATTTATGTACGAAATAAAGGGTTAAGCTGTCCTACTATCCAATTCCAAAATAACTCTGTATTGTATTTTTGACAAATAATGGAGAACAAGGTGAAGGACCAGTGGTGACACTAGTATGTAGTAAAAACAGCGCAAGCTTTTTATCACACTGTCTGACACTTCGGAAGTTGCTGGAGGTTGTCAAGCAGATTACTTACCTGATTGAGGCTCAAATTCTGATCTGAAAATTGGGACAATAGCTACCCACAAGGTTGTTCTGGAAATTAAATATGATAGCAAATATAAAAGCATCTATTACAGTACAGTTTCATTCATTGATATCTTCATTTCCTTGAAGATGTCTTTCCAGATTAGGGCTGGAGAATTAAAATGCCCAGCTTCTTACACCACCATTATTTGAGCTGGAAAATATGCCCTTTAAGCAACATTTTCATCCTACTTCGTATCTATAGAAAGTTGGGGGCCTGGAGGCCTTTTGAATTTCGAATAGTTTCCATCTCTTTTAGTCTAAGTGGTATCACTTTGGCCAGTACAACTCTTAAGATTTTTGTAGGCCTTCTTTAATCTAATTCCATAACCCCCTCAAGTTGGAATAAGTTCTTTATAATTCTTTTAGAGACATTAACAAAGGGTTTTACAGTTACTCTTCTGCTTTGATCTACTATCCCAGACTATATTGTATTTGGAGACTATTTTGCCAGCTTATACACTGGAGATGAGAAGCAGTTGTGTTTTGCAACCCTGCACAGTCCTTGCCCCCCTTTATTTTTTCTAAATTCTCCTTGTAACTGATGAGTTTTCTGTTTAGCTTATTTCTTTGTTGCCATATTGCCTTATGGTGTACAGTTAGGAACAACCAGTTTATTTTCAATATTCTGCCTAGAGATCTCAGGCAAATCCAAATGTTTATTAAGTAAATATTTCATTCTCTGAGTTTTATAGGGAACACAATTTTGCCATTTTTTTGTTACTGCATGTCACAAGTTCCTATTTTTTCAGCCTCTGATAACAATTTTTTAATGAATTTCTAGTTTTTCCGAATAGATTGCTCACTGTTTTTCAAGCCGAAGGCCACTGTTTAATTCCAAAGCCAATACTACATATTTTATTTTTAAAAAATTATGGCAGGACCTTACCTTTGGTAACATCAGTTAGCTATTGCTAATAACATACCATTTCAAAATTTAGTGGTTTAAAGCAATAACCATTTATTATTGTTCACAAGTCTGTAGGTGGGCAAGGTGGTTGTCTGGCTGGGCTTGGCTGATCTAAGGCTGACTTACTCATGTTTCAACAGTTTGCCGAGTCTAGTTTGGGATGATTTTAATCAGTGGGATGACTGGACTTTATGTCTGTTATCATTTAGCAGGTTACCCTGGGCTGTTCACTTTGTTCAGAGAGAGCACAAAGGACATAGGATAGGCCTTTTGAGGTCTAGTACAGAACAGGCACACTGTTATTTTCATCATATTCTGTTGGCCAAGGAATTTGAAAGAATAAGCCAGATTTAAGGAATAGGGAAATAGATTCTAATTGTTGATGAACATGCTGCAAAGTCATACTTCAAAGGTTATGTTTGTAGTGAGAGGTGAAGATTTGGAGTCATTTCTGCAATTTACCAAAATATATGTGTTTAATTTTAAAGTAGTTGTACAGTTTATACTCCCACCAGCAGCGAATACAAGTTGTGATTGTTCTACATCATTTCCAGAACTTGCTAGTAATAGTCTTTTTAGTTTTAGCTATTTTAGTGGGTGTCTGGTGGTATTTTATTGTGGTTCTAATAGTCTCTTAATTGCTAAGATGGCTTGCCTTTACTTTTTTTTTTAGTCAACCATTTGAATATCTACTTTTGAGAAAGGATGGGGAGGTGTGCCTCCAAATTCTGTGTTACCTTCTTGGGCTGCCATTTCTTCTAGATCCTGGCCTGTAAATCATTACTTTGTTATTAACTCTCCAAGGCTTTCAAGCAGATCCTTGCCTGCCTGCCTGCCTGCCTGCAGATTCCTTCCTTCCTTCCTCCCTCCTTTTCCCTCCCCCCTTCCCCTCCCTCCCTTCCCACTTCCCCTCCCTCGTTTCACCCTTCTCCTCCCTCCCTTCCCCCTTCTCCTCCCTCCCTTCCTGAAGCAGCCTGGC
>NW_012101266.1:5456776-5468188 GCF_000951045.1 Mandrillus leucophaeus | reverse complement strand
CCCCTCCCTCCATCCTCTCTCACCCTCTTCTCTCACCCTCCTCTCTCTCTCTCCTCTCTCTCTCTTTCCCATCTTCTTCCTCTTCCTCTTTCTCCCCCAGATGGAAGTGCAATGGCATGATCATAACTAACTGGAGCCTTGATCTCCTGGGCTCAAGCAGTCCTCTGGCCTAAGCCTCTCAAAGTGCTGGGATTATAGGAATGGGACACCATGCCTGGACAGCAAAAGTTTTAAAATTTACATTTTAAATTATATTTTCTTAAGTATTTTTACTTAATCCTTAGTGTGAAAATCTCCTATTACTGAAAGACTAATTCGTTCCTGTCTTTGTAGTTTTGACTTTCATTAATCTGATGGATTTGAGGATCCATATCTAAAGCTTTAAGAATTAATGTACATTATGTAAAGACCTTTGTAAATGAAGTGTCATTTGCCTTGCAAACAGTTGTTTATTTTTGTTTTTGTTTTTTCTGAGATCAGACTAATTTATTGACAGTTTTGTTGTACTTGACAAGTAACAGGTGCTAACATCTTTTTCAGTCTTGTCACAGGGACTAGAGGGTCTAGGTCACCATGTTCATTAATGAAGTCCAGGAAATTTTATTTCTCCTGTGGCTAATCATTTACGTTTGACATGAATCTCTCATCTGTGCCTCTAGTCTCTCTGCTTCTACCTTTGTCTTCTATAGTGTGTTACTCTCATAATAGTCATACTTTTAAAATATAATTCAGATAATTTCTTTGCTCTGTATATTTTACAGGTTTTCCTTGTAACTCGGAGTAAAACCCAAAGGCCTGTAAGAACCTACATGATCTAAACTCATGCTGCCTATTTGATTTCACCTCTTACCTTGTTCCCCCAGCCCCTCCACTCTGTTATGACCATAGAAGTTGCCTTGTGTTTCCTGACACTCCAAAATGTTCTTGCCTCGTGGCCTTTGCACTTTTCATTTTCTCCTCTAGAATGCTTCTTCCCTGGATATCCACATGGATTGCTGTTTCCCTTCTGTTAGGTCTCTACTCGAGTATCATCAGAGAGGCCTTCCCTGAGCATACATTGCAAATAATTGCAGTGTCCCTCCTGTCACTCTTTATCCAAGTTCTGAGGTAGGTGCTGAGGAGATAAAAAGGATATTAAGGTTCCTGCTCTGGACAAACTCAGTAATGTGAGAGAAAAAGGCTTTATGCAGTGCAGTTAATTGGGAAATGTGTCAAGCACCTAAAGTGGTGCCCCAAACACTGGATGCTTATACATGATAATGAACTATGGAGGTTTATTCCAAGTACAGGCTGAGTGCAAGATGCATGGGGTTGATATCGTCTAGATCCATAGAGAAGACTCCACAGAGGAAAACTCATTTGAATTAGGCCTTAAACAGTAAGTGAAAAAAGGAATACATGGTCTGGGTAAAAGGAAGAGTATTCACAATGACTAAATTTGTTAATATTGAAACTTAAATGTATTGCCTGGAAAAATGTTTAATTCACCTCCCTAGTGGCTTAAAAAATAGTTAGAAAACATGTCATTTACAATATGAATAGATTGTTCCAGTAACACTGTATTATGACTTTTCAGGATGGAAGAGTTATGGACCAGGAATTGGAGGCAGTAAAGTACCTAATGTGATGTTGATATGCTAGACGCTTATAAATGGTAGTGAATTATAGAGTTCCGTTTCAAGTGCAGTGAGATAGCAAACAAGAAGTTGTTTTCTGCCCATTTGCCTCCTTTACTAGACCCTTGAACTTATTTTCTGCCTAACAAGTAAATGAAACTAGAAATAGAGATATGGGAGAGACTGTAATGAGTATTTGGATATATGTGTTGCAGAATCGTTACGACTTTTGCTGCAGGTTACTGTTTTGAGGACAAACTATGAATTTTTAAAAAATATAAATTTACTCTGAAAATTTAGCTCAAATTCATTTGTTAATGAATTTGTTCCTGCATTCAGCAATGAGCTGAATCCATTGTATTTTGACTTTCTCCTAGTAACTTAGCATCCTAATATCAGATGCTGTATTAAAACACGAGGAAGACAAGATGCTCTTTTTAATTAAATGTGATAGATAAAGCTAGAAAGACAGGAATGCAACTGAAGATGGATGAGTCTCTTAGGTACAAGGTAATAGATTTATACTCTTTAACAGCTGTTTTGATTGCATCACATCTAAAGATTTTATTTGAAGAAAAAGCCTAAGGAAGAACTACTCTCTGAAAGTACAAAGTAATACCTGTATTGAAATGAACAATCTGCTGATACCAGAAACTTCTTTATTTTTAAAGCCTCTGTAATTTTCTTGGTCATCAGAACCTTGGCATATAAAAATTTAAGAAATCCCGTGGCTTTAGTTAAGACAACATGCATTCTCATCGCCTTTGTAATGAAAGTAGGAAGAGGATGTAGGAGAATGTTTCAGGTTCTGTGTTCTGCCTCTCTTACGGGAAGCAGTGTGATTCAGTACAATTGTTCTCATTTGCCAGTTGGTGAACCTGTGCTATTCTGTGTTGAAAATATTGGTATAAGGGTTTTTTCCCCAGGAGGCTTGTTTCTTAATTTCAGGTACTTTTTGTTCATGTTAATATCAGTTTTTAAAATAATACTGATGGTAAATAGTAGGGCTTTGAAAAAATATCTCATTTCTTGGGAAATAAAATATTGATGGTGCCATGAAGTCTGCCAGTTGGTTGGTTTGTTTTTGGTAAATGTGTATGTGCATGTGTATCTGTGTATTGTACTGGTCTGTGAAATCTAAATGTCTGGAACTACTGATTACGTAGAAAGATCACGGGCTTTGGATTCAGCATACCTGGTTTAAATTCTTTCTCTGCTATGTTCTTATCTTTGTCATCTTTAAAATTGGGATGTGAATACCTATCTCCTAGGGTGGTTGTGAGAATTGACGAAGATAATGTATATATAATGGTGTAGTGCCAGGTGTACAATAGAAGCTGAATAAATGTATTTCTTCCTTTTTCTTATAAATGGTTGAGAATAGAATCTCAGGGGAAGTTACAAGTACAGTTGACCCTTGAACAATGCCGGAACTAGGGGCACTAGCCCCTGTGCAGTGAAAAATCAGCATGTGACTTTTGACTCCCCAAGACCTTTATTACTAGTTGCCTACTGTTGACCAGAAGCCTCACCAATAACAGTCAACATATATTTTATATATTATATATATTATGTACTGTATTTTAGCAATAAAGTAAGTTAGAGAAAGGAAAATGTTATTAAGAAAATCATAAGGAAGAGAAAATATATTATTTCTTCATAAAGTGAAAGTGGAAGCAGATCTTCATAAAGATCTTCATCCTCATCATTTTCATGTTGAATAGTAGGAGGAAGAGAAAGGGTTGGTCTTGCCATCTCAGGTGGCAGAGGCAGAATAGATGGAGAAGGTGGAAGGGGAGGCACGAGAGGCAGGTGCATTTCATATAACTTTTATGGGGGAAAAAAACCCTCATGTACAAGTGGACCCCTGCAGTGCACACCTGTGTTCTGTGGGCTTTTAAATAATCTTTTGAAAATATGCTGCTAGTTACGGTGTGGTCTTTTTTAAAATGAGAAATCAGAAGTTTTTCTCCCTCACGTTAATGATGGTCCAATTTTCATCCCCATTTAAATTTGGTTATTTTCGCCACTTTTTGACTGATTGTAATATATGTTGACCTCATTTGATTCTAAAGTACAAGAAAATACGAAAATTATAAGCATGCACCTTAAGTAGTTTCATTGACCTATTGAAATTTATGAAATCTTTTTTGCTATAAACAGATGAGTACAATAATTTATAGATAGCTTTGTGAGTGTGGGTATTTTGTTTCCGGTTATACAGAAGTTGCATAATAGTCACCCACTCAGGTATTTTAGATTGGCATGGTAGTGACTGTTTAATAAGACTGCTACTATGTAATAGCACATACAGATAAGTGATATATCTATATATGTACATATATAGATTTTCTTTTTTTATTTATCATTCTCTATAATTGAACTTGCCAATGTAGAACTAATTTGGTTGAAAACATTAAATTGTAGATAACAGTATAATTAACAACAAAAGTGTGTACTTTGCTTGAGAAATCTAAGTGTTTTAGAGACAGTGGTAAATGTCTCCATCAGTGTTTGGTTATCGCACAGAACACCTTATAGGGTCTACTTCAGAGTAGTAGTTTTGGAACTATTTTAGATACAACACCTTTTCAAAAAATTTATCAGATATTCAGAGTCTTAATATGTATCTGACAAAAATGGAGCAACTCTTGCTTGGTGAATGGGAGTGAAGGAGCCAGGCATTGTTAAGGATTTGTCCTGCTTATACTCCTCTGTCAGTTTCTAGAAACCTCTCTGCCACCTGTGGGGCTTCTTTACCAATTCTTTAGAGGTTCAGATAAGAAGAGTCTTGACTTAAGACTAAGCTAAAGGAATTATTTTACTGTAGTGAGGAATTTTTAGATAATTCAGCATTAGATATATACAAGTAACTTTTAATATCGAGAGGTAAAACATATTTCTCTACTAGCTGGATCTTAGATTTTTAAAAGCATCTTTGTAATTAAAAAAATTGGCCTTTTCTTCTTAAAAATGTCTTATAATTTAAAAAAAGATAAACCAGGGCCAGGCACGGTAGCTCACTCCTGTAATCCCAGCACTTTGGGAGGCTGAGGCAGGCAGATCACCCGAGGTCAGGAGTTGGAGACTAGCCTGGCCAACATGGTGAAACCCCACCTCTAGTAAAACAAACAAACAAACAAAAAATACAAAAAATGAGCCAGACGTGGTGGCGGATGCCTGTAATCCCAGCTACTCAGGAGGCTGAGGCAGGGAATCGCTTGCACCCGGGTGGTGGACGTTGCAGTGAGCCAAGATCGCGCCACTGCACTCCAGCCTGGGCAATAATAGCAACACTCTGTCTCCAAAAAAAAAAGAATGGATGAACTAAAAAATCAACACAAGGAAACTATCTTGATGATTTTGTGAATAGTTTATAGTATATAGGATTAATTTTATGGTATGGCATTCTTGAATTAGTAGAGATTATTGTATTATTATAATATAAAGCACTAAGTTATGTCTTCTTCAACCATTTTTTGTTTAGAATGCTTTCTATGCTTTTGAGAAAAGATGAAATTATATGTCTCTTTTAATTTTTTAAATTAAATGATGTTCAAGGGAAAACCCACCCAGTTTCTATTTGTGTGAAATTTGTGTATGTTTTTGGTGTTGTCTTGTATATAAGTAAATAAACATAGTTTCTACCCTTTCTCATTAGAAGTTACAGGTTTATGTACAAAGGGGTGATGGAAATACTTTGTGTAACTATTTTCCTTAGTCAATATGAGGCCAGGCCTGGTGACTCACGTGTGTAATCCCAGCACTTTAGGAGGCTAAGAAGGGCAAATCACCTGACATCAGGAGTTCGAGACCAGCTCTGCAAACATGGTAAAAACCTCGCCTCTACTAAAAATACAAAAAAAAAAAAATTTGTATTTTTTTTCTGGGTATGGTAGCACATGCTTGTAATTCCAGCTACCCAGGAGGCTGAGGCAGGAGAACTGCTTGAACCCAGGAGGTGGAGGTTTCAGTGAGCCGAGATTGGGCCATTCACTGCATTCCAGCCTGGGCACCACAGTGAGACTTGGTCTCAAAAAAAATAAAAATGAAAAACCACTCTGGATTAATGTCTGTTTTGTATTTCTGGTTAATTTTTCCCCGACCTCCAAATAAGTGGGGGTAATTGACAGTTGTTCACACAGAAGTTTAGATAATTCTATGATTAATTTTTCATTGGTTTAGAAAAGTGTCTCAGTGAGCATGCCTGTGTTGTCAAATGTTCATGCCATTACTGCTAATGAAATAAAAATGTTAAGCAAAAATAGTAACTGTCTATTTTAGTAACTGTCTATTTTCAGTTAGCTTTTAAAACACTAATTATAAAAGCTAACTTGTGGTTTACAAATGACCACATATATCTTTATTTCAAGGAAATTCTGGGTTACTTCATCTATTTACTCATAATAATGTCTGAAATAGTAAAAAGAGTGTGGATCTGGGTTTCACCACTAATTAAGAGTTAGTTGCAAAATTTTGGGGAAAAATTTATAATGTTCTTAGGTGGGTTGTGTTGTACAGCCCAAAGACGATATTTTACGTACTTTCACGTAATAAGCTGTAATGTGCCCTTGGCAAAGGAGGATGAAAAGGAGGTATAGCCTGAGCCCTGGAATTTGTCTGAAGTTCTTGGAGACTAAAGCACCCATGAAGACTTGGATCTACACAGAATGAATCATGGCCAAGACATGAAAAGTCAGTGATAAAGTCAGTATTGATCTCAATCTATCGCTTACAGCTTTTCTAATTTTTTAAACATATTTAAAGAAAGTGTGTATCCTTCTCAAGTTTCTGACATGTCCTTATGCTGTTGAGGACCGAAGAGAATCCCTGAGACTAAGATGAGAATTGGCAATGAACAATGAAAAGGAATTAAAATGAGAAAAGTCTGAATTATCTGGTTGCATTGATGAGGGAGTGCCTATGGTGAAAAGCATACCTCAGGCTATTTTAAATATCCTCTTAATCAGGTTCTCCTGGCTTTCATGCTTTGCTTGAAACACAGCTCTGATAATGTGTATTGTTGGTAATTGTATTTAAGGAGTATTTTTGGTAATTGTAATTTCTTATTACAAATTAACAGCCACTCACATGCTTCTTATGTACTTGGTGTATTAGTTGGCTAGGGCTGCCAAAATATCACAGAGTGGATAGTTTGAAAAACAGGCATTTATTTCTCACAGTTCTGGAAGAAAGTTTAAAATCAAGGTCTTGGGAAATTTGGTTTCTGGTGAGGGCTGTCTTTCTAGCTTGTAGGTGCCTGCCTGCCTTGTCCTCACATAATCTTTCCTAGGGGTGTGTGTGTGTGCACATGCGCGTGCGCAGAGTTGATAGCGAGTGAGCTCTCAGGTGTCTTTTATTTACTTAAGTTTCTTTTTCTTTTATCTTCTTATTTTCTAATCTAGTCTTCAGAGAGATGGTGTCTCTTCTTATAAAGGCACTCATTCTAACAGATCAGTGCTGTACCCTTGTGACCTTATTTAACCTTAAATACTTCCTTAGAGGCCCCATCTCCAAATGCAACCACACTGGTGTTTACGGCTGTAAAATGAATTTTGGAGTATACAAGAATTCAGTTAATAATACTTGATTACCCTGTATCTGCCCTGGAGAGGTAGTTTATCTTACCCTTTTTTAGTCTAATCACATTTGGTGACATGCATTGAGGTGGGTCAACTATGGTGGCAAACTCACTAAGAGTGTCATCCTGAACTATCCTGCATCGCTTGTGGCATGCCTAGACATTGTATGGCTGAATAAGCTAGCACATTTAAATAATTCTATAGTTTTATTCCTTGGCACATGGACTTGAGTCCCTTTGTCTGTAAAATGGTGATGATAATAGTTGTTCCTTAAAGTGGTTATTGGTCATAGTTGTTTAAGGGAATATATATTTTGAATTATAAGATGCAAAGATTATTTTTTATAAAAATGTACAGTGTTCCTTTTTCTATTATTTGCAGAGCTTAAGGACTTGAATCCAGATCTTCTAATTACAAGTATAAGACTCTAAGTAGCCAAACATAACCATTTTTTCCAGGATAATTGGAATTCTCCATAGACAAGCACTCTAAGGGAAGTTCTGGCAAGTTTTTATTTGCATCATCTAATGCATTGAAATAAATTGCACCATCTAATAAATTGATATGCTGTGCTTCTAGCACTCGAACTCTGTTAAGGGACAGACTACCTCTTCAAGTGGGTCCCTGGCCCTCGTGCCTCCTGATGGGGAGATACCTCCCAGCAGGAATTGACAGGCACCTCAGACAGGAGAGATCCAGCTGGCATCTGGCGGGTGCTGCTCTGAGACAAAGCTTCCAGAGGAAGGAACAGGCAGCAATCTTTGCTGTTCTACAGCCTCCTCTGGTGATACCCAGGCAAACAGAGTCTGGAGTGGACCTCCACCAAACTCCAGCAGACTTGCAGCAGAGGGGCCTGAGTGTTAGAAGGAAAACTAAAAAACAGAAAGGAATAGAATCAACATCAACAAAAAGGACATCCACACAAAAACCCCATCCAAAGGTCACCAACATCAAAGACCAAAGGTAGATAAATCCATGAAGATGAGGAAAAACCAATGCAGAAAGACTGAAAATTCCCCAAACCAGAATGCCCCTTCTCTTCCAAAGGATCACAATTCCTCACCAGCAAGGGAACAAAACTGGATGGAGGGTGAGTTTGACAAATTGACAGAAGTAGGTTTCAGAAGAAATGGGTTATAACAAACTTCTCCAAGCTAAAGGAGCATGTTCTAACCCAATGCAAGGAAGCTAAGAACCTTGAAAAAAGGTTACAGAAATTGCTAACTAAAGTAACCAGTTTAGAGAAGAACATAAATGACTTGATGGAGCTGAAAAACACAGCACGAGAACTTCGTGAAGCATACACAGGTATCAATAGCTGAATCAATCAAGCAGAAGTAAGGATATCAGATTGAATATCAACTTAATGAAATAAAGCATGAAGACAAGAATAGAGAAAAAAGAATGAAAAGGAATGAACAAAAACTCCAAGAAATACGGGGCTATGCGAAAAGACCAAACCTATGTTTGATTGGTGTACCTGAAAGTGGCGGGGAGAATGGAACCAAGTTGGAAAACACTCTTCAGGATGTTATCCAGGAGAACTTCCCCAACCTAGCAAGACAGGACAACATTCAAATTCAGGAAATACAGACACAACCACAAAGATACTGCTCGTGAAGAGCAACCCCAAGACACATAATCATCAGATTCACCAAGGTGGACATGAAGGAAAAAATGTTAAGGGCAGCCAGAGAGACAGGTCAAGGAAGCCCATCAGACTAATAGCGGATGTCTCAGAAGAAACCCTACAAGCCAGAAGAGAGTGGGGACCAAGATTCAACACTCTTAAAGAAAAGAATTTTCAACCCAGAATTTCATATCGAGCCAAACTAAGCTCCATAAGCGAAGGAGAAATAAAATCCTTTACAGACAACCGGATGCTAAGGGATTTTGTCACCACCAGGGAGGGCTGCCTTACAAGAGCTCCTGAAGGAAGCACTAAATGTGGAAAGGAAAAACTGGTACCAGCCACTGCAGAAATGTGCAAAATTGTAAAGACCGTCGACACTATGAAGAAACTGCATCAACTAACAGGCAAAATAACCAGCTACCATCATAATAACAGGATTAAATTCACATGTAACAATATTAACCTTAAATGTAAATGAGCTAAATGCCCCAATTAAAAGACACACACTGGCAAATTGGATAGAGGCAAGACCCATTGGTGTGCTGTATTCAGGAGACCCATCTCACGTGCAAAGACACACATAGGCTCAAAATAAAGGGATGGAGGAATATTTACTAACAAAATGGAAAGAAAAAAAAAGCAGGGGTTGCAGTCCTAGTGTCTGATAAAACAGACTTTAAAGCAACAGATAAAAAAAGACAAAGGTCATTACATAATGAAAAAGGATCAATGCAACACAAGAAGAGCTAACTTTCCTAAATATATGTGCACTCAATACAGGAGCACCCAGATTCATAAAGCAAGTTCTTAGAGACCTATGAAGAGACTTAGACTCCCACACAATAATAGTGGGAGACTTTAACACCACACTTTCGATACTAGATCAATGAGACAGAAAATTAATAAGGATATTCAGGACTTGAACTCAGTGCTGGACCAAGCAGACCTAATAGACATCTGCAGAACTCTCCACTCCAGTCAACAAAATATATATTCTTCTCAGCACCACATCCCACACTTATTCTGAAATTGACCACATAATTGGAAGTAAAATACTCCTCAGCAAATGCAAAAGAATGGAAATCATAAGAAACAGACTCTCAGACCACAGTGCAGTCAAATTAGAACTCAGGATTTAAAAACTCACTCAAAACCACACAACTATATGGAAACTGAACAACCTGCTGTTGAATGGCTACTGGGTAAATAATGAAATGAAGGCAGAAATAAAAAGTTCTTTGAAACCAATGAGAACAAAGACACAACCTACCAGAATCTCTGGGACACAGCTAAAGCAGTGTTTAGAAGGAAATTTATAGCACTAACTGCCCACAGGTGAAAGCAGGGAAGATCTAAAATTGACACCCGACCATCACAATTAAAAGACCATCACAATTAAGAGAAGCAGGAGCAAACAAATTCAAAAGCTAGCAGAAGACAAGAAATAACTAAGATCAGAGCAGAACTGAAGGAGACAGAGACATGAAAAACCAATTCAAAAAATAAATTGATTCAAAAAAATCAGTGAATCCAGGATTTAACAAAATAGATAGGCTTCTAGCCACACTAATAAAGAAGAAAAGAGAGAAGAATTAAATAGACACAATAAAAAATGATAAAGGGTATATCACCACTGATCTTACAGAAATACAAACGACCATCAGAGAATACTATAAACACCTCTACACAAATAAAGTAGAAAATCTAGAGGAAATGGATACCTTCCTAGACGCATACACCTCCCAAGACTAAACCAGGAAGAAGTTGAATCGCTGAATAGACCAATAGCAAGTTCTGAAATTGAGTCAGTAATTAATGACCTACCAACTAAAAAAAGCCCAGGACCAGACGGCTTCATAGCCGAATTCTACCAGAGGTACAAAGAGGAGCTGGTACCATTCCTTCTGAAACTGTTCCGAACAATAGAAAAAGAGGGACTCCTCCCTAACTCATTTTATGAGACTAGCATTATCCTGATATCAAAACCTGGCAGAGACAAACAAAAAAAGAAAATGTTGACTGGGTGCAGTGGCTCATGCCTGTAATCCCAGCACTTTGGGAGGCCAAGGTGGGTGGATCATGAGGTCAGGAGATCGAGATCATCCTGGCTAACATGGTGAAACCCTGTCTCTACTAAAAAATACAAAAAAATTAGCCGGGTGTGGTCGTAGGCGCCTGTAGTCCTAGCTATTTGGGAGGCTGAGGCAGGAGAATGACGTTAACCCAGGAGGCGGAGCTTGCAGTGAGCTGAGATCGCGCCACTGCACTCCAGCCTGGGTGACAGAGTGACAGAGTGAGACTCTCAAAAATAAATAATTAATTAAATAAAATAAAATGTCAGGCCAGTATTCCTGATGAACATTGATGCAAAAATCCCTATAAAATACTGGCAAACTGAATCCAGCAGCACATCAAATAGCTTATCCACCATGATCAAGTCAGCTTCATCTCTGGGATGCAAGGCTGGCTCAACCTATGCAAATCAATAAATGTAATTCATCACATAAACAGAACCAATGACAAAAACCACACGATTATCTCAATAGGTGTAGAAAAGGCCTTCGATAAAATTCAGCACCTC
>NW_012101266.1:5447739-5455671 GCF_000951045.1 Mandrillus leucophaeus | reverse complement strand
CATAGGCATGGGCAAAGATTTCATGGCTAAAACACCAAAAGCAATTGACAAATGGGATCTAATTAAACTAAAGAGCTTCTGCACAGCAAAAGAAACCATCATCAGACTGAACAGGCAACCTACAGAATGAGAGAAAAATTTTGCAATCTGTCCATCTGAGAAAGGTCTAATATCCAGAATCTACAAAGAGCTTAAATAAATTTACAAGAAGAAAACAACCCCATCAGAAAGTGGGCAAAGGATATGAACAGACAATTCTTAAAAGAAGACATTTATGCAGCCAACAGACATACGAAAAACAGCTCATCATCAGTGGTCATTAGAAAATTGCAAATCAACACCACATTGAGATACCATCTCACGCCAGTTGGAATGGCGATCATTAAAAAGTCAGGAAACACCAGATGCTGGAGAGGATGTGGATTAATGGGAATGCTTTTACATTGTTGGTGAGAGTGTAAATTTAATTTAACCATTGTGGAAGACAGTGTGGCGATTCCTCAAGGATCTAGAACCAGAAATACCATTTTATCCAGCGGTCCCATTACTGGGTATATACCCAAAGGATTGTAAATCATTCTCCTGTAAAGACACATGCACATGTATGTTTATTGCAGCACAATTTACAATAGCAAAGACTTGCATCCAACCCAAATGCCCATCAATGATACACTGGATAAAGAAAATGTCCATGTATACACCATGGAATACTATGCAGCCATAAAAAAGGATGAGTTTATGTCCTTTGCAGCATCATGGATGAAGGTGGAAACCATCATTCTCAGCAAACTAACACAGGAACAGAAAACCAAAGGCTGCATGCTGTCACTCATAAGGGGGAGTTGAACAGTGAGAACACATGGACACAGGGAGGGGGACATCACACACCAGGGCCTGTCATCATGTGTGGGGATAGGGGAGGGATAGCATTAGGAGAAATACCTAATGAAGATGATGGGTTGATGGGTGCAGCAAAGCACCATGGCACATGTATACTTATGTAACAAACTGCACGTTCTGCACATGTATCCCAGAACTTACAAAAAAATCTGCCCGTTATTTTGTGAATTATTGTATTTAAACTCAGTTGCTGCTGGTTGATGTCCAAAATAAGATTTTGCTTAGTGGTATGTCCACAGCTTACAAAAGATTAGAAAAATATATCTTTCAGCCCAGCAACTTTATATAGTACGTATGGTAAACTGTGTTGAATGTTAAGAAAACATCCCATATTGGCTTAACAGCTGCTATTTTTATAGCAAGAGGATTTTATTTAATATGTAAGGCTGAAGGGAAGTAGGAGAGGAAAATAAAGAAAAGCTTTGGGTTATTAAAGGTGTGTGAAGGCTGTCACACTGCTTCAGGGATAAACAGGAGGAAAGGAGTACTCAGAGGGAGTGAGCAATTAAAGAAAAATACTATGATGATGCTAATTGTGTTCTGTAGGAATATTGATGCTTCCTCTTTGTCTCTAAATGTGCTACCCTGAATTACAAGTTACCTTTAGCTTTTTGATTCTACAAAATCATAGGAGGTCCCTCAAATCTGGAGCATTTGCTCAGACTAACTATTGCTTTATGTTATCTACCCTAGGTAGGAAATATTTAAGTGTTTTTTCTTCAGTCCTGCAGAGTTTTAGTCTGATACCTAGGAAACAGAGCTGAGTTCCTATTTGAAAAGATTTACTCAGTGTTTTGTGTTATGAAGTCATACTCCAGGGTATCTTTTAGAGCCATAGCCCTGAACCAAGCTAGGAGGCATGGAGAAGAGGAGCACAGGGCTTCTGAATCCTGGCTGTGCGTAGATGTAGTTTAAAATTGAAATATTACTAACCTTTACTCATCTGAGATAGTAAGATTTTGGAGCTTAAACTCTTCATGCTTTTTAATTACAAAAAAATACGATGAAATTTCAGCGTTGCTATTTTTGCAAAAATTTGAGTAATACAAGAATTGACAATATTAGAGGATGTCTTTAATAATTTTATGCAACACAATCAGATCTTTAACTTTTGCTCACGTAAAGTTTGTAAAATATAAACTGCTTAAAATAATGGCAGTATTAGAGTACTGAGATTCATAATAATGTAAATTAATACATATAATCCTTTCTTTTGTTTGTATATTATCTTTTAATATATAATGAAAATATTTAGGTAGTAAATATTGAGGTTAAGGCAAAGTCATATAATCTTAATTCATCTAACAGCTGCCTCTTGTTTTCATATTTAGTCCATTTTTGAAGTAGTTACAAATGAAAAAAAATTGTATTAATGCCTTGGCATTGAACAGCAGTTCTTAGAAATCAGGAAATTTCTAAGTTATACTTCCTCTAGCAGCAATATATCAACATTATTTCTTTGAGTTTAGTTATATTCAATTTTCCTGTTATATATACACCTTTAAAATGTTATATAAGCCAATTTAAGCAAGTTAATATTAGAGTAGAAGTGTAAACTTCGGAATTTCCTGATTTTTAACATTTTACTTTCTATGTTATTTTGGTGAACTGGATCATCCAACTTAATTTATACTGTTAATATGAAACTACAAAGAGCTAGGTTTTTTCAGCCATCATATTATGAATAGCTTTTTTTAAAAAAAAAAGAAAAAAAGACTATTTCATCCTCTATAATGAAGTACTTAGTGTTTGCCCTTCACTTTTGGTAGCTTTTAATTTTTACCTCTCCAGCTATGATCTGAAGTCATTCCAAAACTTATGGTCGGTTCTTTGTTTTCAGTAGAGGAATTATAGTTTCATAAATTATCCACCTACTCTAGATGCAGTGTAGAGATACAAATAGAATTGCATATACTAACTGCAGAAGCCAAAGCATTGGTTATCACCTTCCTTGTTGATCCATTTTTTCTCCAACTGTTTTGGGGTTTTTGTTTTGTTTTGTTTTTGTTTTTTGGAATAAGGACAGTCATAGTAATATGAATTCATTCCTTAATTCTTTTATTCAACAAACATCTATTGAAAATGTGCCATGTGCCATATACTTCCAGGTATTGAAGATACAGTAGTAACCAAAGCAAAGTCCTTTTCTCTCAGAGCATTCATTCTAGTAAGTGGAAAAAGAACGTAGATTGAGTAAGTGTATACTCCATCAGGTTGTGATAAACACTATGAAGAAAAATTAAGTAGGTTATGGAGATGGAGACCAATAAAGGTACTATTTAGACTGGGTAGCTAGGGAAGGCTTTTCTTCCTGGTAAGATAATGTCTAACTAGATACCCAAAAGAGATGTGCATGTCTTAAGGAAAAACAATCCAGTAAGTAGGAACACCAAATGCAGAGACCCTGAGATGGAAGTGTGCTTGCTAAATTCCCAGAAGGAGGCTAGTGTGGCAGGAGTAGAGTGTGTGGGAAGAGAGGTTCAGATGATAAGGTGAGAGTAATAATGGGTATGGGAGGACATGGAATTCTGTATTGCTTTATAGGCCTTGATAAAGACTTTAAATTTTCCCCAAAATGGAGGATGTTGAGCAGAAACGATACATGTTCTGAAGTATAGTCTACAAGGATCACTATAACTACTGCACAGAAAACAGATTGCAAAGGAGCAATGATATAACTGATGGATTATCAATTAATAGAATAACCATTCAGTCAAGAGATGGTAGTGGTTTCATCCAGAATGATGATGGTGGAGGTAGTGAAAGGGGAATTCCAAAATACTTTGAAGGTGGAGATGATAGGATTTGTTGGTTAGATACAAAGTGTGGGACAAAGTGAGTCATTAAAGATAACTCCAAAATTTACCTGGATAACTTGTGTCTCTCTTACTTGCCTATAGTTGTCTTTACAGAAATCCTCTTCTAACCATTTTGGATTTTCTCTAGGTAGTAGCCACTCTTACTCCACTTTTAATCAAAGCTAACAGTTGCCTTTGAAGTCTGTTAATGTGTCCCATAACTTCTCTATAAAAAAATGGTCAATTTCTAAATGTTTACTTAAGTTTGAAACTCCTTTAAGCAATTTAAAACATCAGATTAACTTTTCTTTCTTTTAAATAATTGTACCTTATGGCAGATATAATATAGCTTGCTGAGTAAGAGATGTGGAGAACCAGTTTGCTGGGGAACAGAGCTCTTTGTGGTCTCTCATAACTATTTCCTTCCTGAAGGTCTTTCTAAATGCCACATTCAGAGTGACTTTTCTCACCACCACATTTCAAACACTCTCGCATTACTTTCTACCTCCTTACCTTGTTTTATTTGTCTCAGTTGTATTTAATACATGATATATATATTTGTTTTTTATTTTTGTGTCTGTATCACCTCACTAAAATACAAATTTCGTAAGGGCAGTGGCTTAAAAAAAAAAACTGCTGCAGCTCAGTGGGCTAGGTAGTTAGTAACTTACTGTAAACGAATTGAATGAATAGTCGGTTTTAAGTAGATGTCCTTATGTCACATAATGGGTGTTTATTAAATGGCAGCATGAAAAAAATAATGGGCATCCTTGTATATTGCCAGTGTGAATGAATGTAAAAGTGTATAGCCACTCTGGAAAACAATATGGCACTTCATAAAAAAATTATACATAGAATTACCATATGACCCAGCATTGCTACTTCTGGGTGTATATTCAAAAGAATAGCAAGGACTCAGATATTTAAACACCCATGTTTGTAGCAGCAGAATTCACAATAGCCAAAAGGTGGAGGCACCCCAGGTATCCATTGGCAGATGCATGGATAAACAAAATATGGTATATACATGCAATGGGATATTATTTGGTCTTAAAAAGGAATGATATTCTGCCATATGCTGCAACATGGATGAAACTTGAAGACATTACGCTATGTAAAACAAACCAGTCACAAAAGGACAAATGTTGTATGATTTTATTTTATGAGGTACATAGAGCAGTCAAATTCATAGAGACAGAAAGTAGAATGGTAGTTGCTAGAGGCCAGGGGAATGAAGAGTAGGGAGTTATTGTTTACTAGGTACAGAGCTTCAGTTAAAGAAGATGAAAAAGTCTGGAGATGGATGGTGGTGGTTGCACAATATGAATGTACTTGATGCCACAGAACTGTATACTTAAAATGGCTAATTTGGTAAATTTTATGTTACGTATATTTTACCACAATTTAGAAAAAGATAAAAATGTTCTGAGCTTGAATCTCACGTTCACCTTGTTGGCTTTTTGGACTTATTCACTGTTTGTTTGTTGAGACAGATCGTCTCTGTCTCCCAGGCTGGAGTGCAATGGCGCAATCTTGGTTCTCTGCAACCTCCACCTACAAGATTCAAGCAATTCTCATGCGTCAGCCTCCAGAGTAGCTGGGATTACAGGCATGTGCCACCACACCCTGCTGATTTTTTTTTGTTTTTAGTAGAGACAGGGTTTGCCAGGCTGACCAGGCTGGACTCAAATTCCTGGCTTCAAGTGATCCGCCCTCCTCGACCTCCCAAAGTGTTCGAATTACAGGTGTGAGCCACCGTGCCCAGCCTGGACTTATTCACTGTTCTGCTTTAGGCTTTTACAAATAGAATCTGAAACATTTAACCTAACATCTGAGATGTGGGTTTGCCACTATTATTCCAAGTCCTTTAATTTTGTATGTCTTCATTTTAAAGTCCCTAAAGCTCATGTTATTAATGGTTATTTTCCTATATGTTTTACTTTATCTTGTATATAAAATTCATATTTTAAAGTCTTAAATTCTGTTTTCTGATGTTGAGGTCCTATAAGGTTGTACTCTTAATGGGTATAATAATAATTAAATAATTTTCTCATTTAATTATTATTTTTAAAAAATTTCCTAGTTACTGATTCTCATGTTGTTATTCTGTGTTATAAATTATTTATTTCTTATGATTGTTGTCAGTATCTCCCTAAATCTAATAAGGAGACAGAAATCACAAAGTAATTTTAAACAGGGGAAGTTTAATATAAAGGATTATGAAGCTGTGATATGTGAGTAACTATAAAAGTGTAAAGAGAACTGGAACAAACATACTAGGCCTGAAGGAGGAGAGTCTTTAAGGAAAGAACAACTTGGAAGAGGGTCCTTCCCCAAAGTTAAGAGTTCAGACCTTGTTAGAGAAGGTATAGTCTGCTGGGGCCAGAGTTGGTCTGTAGTTGCTGGACAAGCAGGAAACAATCTTTTTGGGGTTGCAGTCAAGCTGAGGCTCCTGCATGGGCTTGCAAAGGTAGTCACAGTGCCACTGACTGGTAGCATGTTCTGGAACACGTATTGTGTTGGAAGAGCCTTAGGTGATTAAGACAGGGATCCAATGGACAAAGGGTCTGAATGGAGATGGAAACGGGAGGGATTGATGGTATTGGGTGGACCAGAAATAAGCTGGGACATTTGGAATGGTTTTTGAGAAAGGAAAGAAAGAGATGACTGTATTTTTCTTCCTTCTCTCATCTTATATTTAAAATACATGTAAATGTAAATGCTCTTTCCATTAATATGTTTTCATCTTCATTGCTTTAACTGAAGCTTTTATTATCTCCATCCTAAGGGACTGCATTATTCTCCTAATTTATCTTCCTGCCTTCAGAATCTTCCTCTTCCAACCTAGTGTCATTTTTCTGAAACAAAGTTCTGATATGATACTTTCCTGCTTAAAATGTCTAAGTGACCCTCCCCCCGCCAACTGCAGAATAATGAGACTTTGTAGGATCAGATCTCTGCCTACTCTGTTTCTTTTCATTCCCACTTTCCCATAGTCATCCTGGGAACCTTCTGCATTCAATTTTTCAAAGATTTTCAAGCATCATTTTCTTCTCCTTTGCATATTTTATCTCTTCTCTTCTCCCTTACCTTTGCATCTGGAAAAATCTATCAGTCCTTTAAAACTTATATGCCACCTAGTGTTTCCTTGTTTGCCCAAACCTTCCTCAGTGCTAAGTGGCCATTTTACTTTGAACATGCTTTCATTTGTATATGTATCTTTCATCCCACTTCATACTGAGTTTTGTTTCCTTATTCATAGTTTTCCTTTTGGAATTTACACAGCACATAGTGGGTGCTTAATAAACATTTATTATCTGAACAAATAAACCTGCATTCTTGGCTTTAATATTCTTTTACTCAGATAATATGAACATGTACCCTAACTTAAAAAGATAGGGTTCAGAATGGTACACATTATACTTGAGAGTTATTTGGACTCTTGTGTGTTTTGTGCCTGCAAAAGAAATAAAACCCTATTTCTATAATTACTTCATTTTCCTAATGTTTAGATATATAGCTGTATGATAGATAAAGCAAGTTAGAGATAAGGAAAGTAAGGTGAAAATGAGCCATCTGCTGAAATGAATGATGGAGTTGAAATAGAAACCACTTCATTTTGGATTGTCTTCCTTTATTTGCACTAGTATTACAAGATCGCTTAGATAAATATTTATTTATTGAGCCTCTACTGTGTAACAAACATTGTGTTAGACCTGTGATTCTAGGTTCTTTCCCACCTCTAAGATTCTGTGATTAATTAGTAAGATTTAAGCCTTAAACAAAACTTACTTTATAAAATTGTTCCAAAGTAGATAATTACATTACGTATTTGGAGTTATTATACAATTACTATAAAATTAACACATATTAAAGTACAGTAAAACCCCTGAAGACACCAAAAATGTACCTTGGGTTTGCAAATGTACATGTGTAAATATTTATAATTTTAAAAATTTGTGCATAACTATAATAATGGGGATGATGCCCCCTGTTTGAGTTCCTGTTCCTAAAAATATTCACTATTCTAGTAATTCCTAAGAAGCACTTAATATTGTATATAGCACCAAGAGATATATATCATCTCAGGCCAAGTTTACTTTCTAGCCTAGATGGGCCTTTTGCAGTTAGTTGACTCTGCTTTGCTTTGTTTTTTTTTTTTTTTTCTTTTTTTAAGATGGAATCTTGCTCTTTTGCCCAGGCTGGAGTGCAATAGTACGATCTTGGCCCACTG
>NW_012101266.1:5431984-5447634 GCF_000951045.1 Mandrillus leucophaeus | reverse complement strand
TTTTTATTTTTAGTAGAGACAGGGTTTCACCATGTTGGTCAGGCTGGTCTTGAATTCCTGACCTTGTGATCCACCCGCCTCAGCCTCCCAAAGGGCTGGGATTACAAGCGTGAGCCACCACGCCTGGCCCCAACTCTGCTTTTCTTAGTAGCATTAAGGAAAGTTGGTTTATAGTAAGGTTTTAGCACAAAGGTTAATGCCCTGATTTATTCTCAGAAGTGGTTAGCTGTAGTTGATGCAGATGGTCATTAGGATGTATTCATATAAATATCTTCCACTCCAAAGTGTTAAGAAAATATAACATTGTATACTTTAATTATTCAATTACATTAGATACATGTTATTTAATATTATACCTGAACCAGAGACTTAGGGATTTCAGATGCTCTTTGTTAAAGGAATACAAAATAAGCTTGTTTTAAAATGTAATACATCATGCTTCTGGCCCCATGTTTACCCATGTAATTTTATGATTCCATAGATAAAATAGCTGAAAGAGAACCATTATGTTATCAAACACTGTGTCATGCTTGCTGAGTTTGCAAAAATATAAAACATACAATACGTAACTTTTATCTTCGGGAAGTTTATAACCTAGTAAATAAGATTCAATACACATAAAATCTTTAATGTACGATTAAGTGATAAAGCATTAAGACTGTAAGTGTTCTAGGAGTTAAATAATTTTAAAACAGACTTTAGAAACAATCTAATACCTCATTTTTTTGATGAGGAAACAAAAGTCTAGACTAGCTGTTTAACTCAAAAATCCGCCCAGAGTTACACTACTGGATAATGTCAGAACCAGAGTAAGAACACAGGTTTCCTGACTTTGGCCTGGTACTCTTTCCATTTGTAAATACCCATGAGCCTGTGTGGAATGGGCTTGATTCAAAGCATACAGAAGAAATGAGACATTGAAGATATGGGTAGCTAGTGGGGAGAAGAGCTGTTCCACAATGGAAGGAACAAGAAGGAAGCTTAAAAGACCTGGCACAGAGCATAGGGAATGGCCTAATGAGTGTAGAAGGTACACAATAGGAATTAATTTCAGTTAGTAACCTGGGCCTGGATTGAAGAGGTCCTTACAAACCAGGTAGTTTTTATGGGATAGGCACCAGAATGCTTTTATAGATTTCTTGAGCAGAATGACTTGATAAAAATTATATCAGTTTTATCAACTGGAAGGTCAGTGTGATGGTAACCATGAAAGACTGAAGTAATATTGAGGCAGGAAAAGGTAGTAGTAGTAGGAATGAAGTTGAAAACTGAAATCTATAAGATGTTTCTTGGAGGAAAATGATTGAACAAGATGGCAGTTTTCTATAGAAAATAAAGGGAAGAAGAGTGTAGCAAGCAGAATGCTATTTCCATGGACAGAAATAAAATAACTTGGAAGGAGGGCTGGGATGAATTGAAGTTTTAGGGTTAATAATTGATTATATCTGTTGTATACACTCAGAGGCGCTTAGGTTATCTCTGTACATTTTCAGTTATATGTATAAAACATTTTTGAATGGAATAATACATTCAGGTTTATAGAAACCTTGATGGAGATGGTTTAATACAAATTAGCAATAGTATATCTAAATTTGTAATTGTCACTGATCTATTGCTTAGGATATATTTTAAAATGTGTTCACTAAATTATGTTTTCAGTTATTCATTTATCTTTTGTTTAGATCCTAAGCCACTGAAATGGAGTACGAGAGAAATGTATATTTTTTCTAATTTGATTTTTTTCCTGTATTAGTCTTGGAATAATGGATTTGATTTTTATACATAATTTTAGTGCCTCATATTTTTAATAATAGTTGCCTAGAGAATACAATTTATTGTGAAATTTTCTATTAGCAATTCATTCTGTTTAAGAAATTATACATTTTCTCTTTTTGTGACCTTCATTCTTAAAAGTTTGTTTGTAAAACAATTTTAGTGAAACTAAAATTAAAAAAAAAAACAAAAAAAACCCTGGCTAAAAAAATGTATTTTTAAAGCTATTTTTATAAAAATCAATTTTTTTTTGACTTGGGGTCATTTAGGGGGATTGTATATATTGTAGTATATCAACTGTTAACTACATTTTAATTCTTATCATTTTAATGAATTTTTTGTTGTAATTTTTAGGAGAAAATGAGGAAATGCTTATTTTAAAAGTCTTAATTATCCATATATGGTGGCTCCTGTCTCTCATCCCAGCACTTTGGGAGGCTGAGGTGGGCAGATTGCCTGAGCTCAGTAGTTTGAGACCAGCCTGGACAACATGGTGAAACCCTGTTTCTACAAAAATTACCTGGGCATGATGACACACACTTGTAGTTCCAGCTACTTGGTGGGCTGAGGTGGGAGGATCACTTGAGCTCGGGAGGTTGAAGCTACAGTGAGCTGAGACTGTGCCGCTGTACTCCGGCCTGGGCGACAGAGTGAGACCCTGTCTCCAAAAATATAAAATAAAATTTTAAAAAAGTGTTTATTATTCTTGCTGCACTTTCATTTTAATTAGAAATCTATTTTATTTATCTAATGTACTTCTCTGTTGGATTACATTGAGATCTTTAGAAGTGGTATGTGAATGTATGGTCAGTTGATATTCAATATGTGAATTCTAAATGCTGACGTTTATGCTTTTGGGATGTTTGTTTACCAGCATTCATATTATTGACCAAGATTATGCTTTATATCTTCTGTTTTCTGAAGTTGTGTGAAACAGTGATACAGTGTAAATTAAAGCTGAACTAGTGTTTTACAACTAATATGAAAGAAATTAGCAGAAATCAGAGTAGTTTAAACCTATCTACATTATTGCTACTGAGTTTTGAGTCATAGATTTAAAAAAAAGTATGAAACATGGTTAATCATAAAAATCCACATAAAGAAGGAAATAATAATAGGAAGTCTGTTTTGTTGAATTCTAGAAATATTTTTAGAGAAATATTATTTTGAAATGTGCTGGATACTTCTGGTCCAAGGACCATACTTTGAGAATCACTGTTATAGATCATGGTGGAACCATTTGACCTAATCAAGATGAAAATGAGAAGGAAGGTTTTTTAATTTAAGAAAGTGATCTTTAACTTCCGGCACTGTGCTCTTGCTTATCACGGTAGTAGGATATTATAAAATTAGCCAACATCTCAGCATTTCTTTAGCTAAACTTTCTACTATATTCATTTATTCAGTAAATATTTAGTAAACATCTAATATGTGCCAGGCATATTTAGAACTGGAGATAGAGTAGGATAGACATAGCTCCTGCCCTCATGGAGTTTATATTCTCTTAGGGGACATATATATGGACAAAAACAGGTAAACAGGCAAATTATGTAGTTGCCAGCTGAAATATGTCATGTGAAGGACAAGAACAAGGTGATAATTAATACTGTTAGCAAACTATTTTAGGTGTGGTGATCTCTGAGGAGATGGCATTGCAATTGAGACCCACAGAAGAGAAGCAACTAGGTCTATTAGGAGGGAGGCGCAATATTCGAGTAGACAATTGAATGTATGCAGGCTCTGAGGAAGAAACAAAGTTTCTTTAGTCTAAGAACTGGTAGTACTCTAGCTCTAGGCTACCATTTAATATTAAGGTTATGGATGGAAGGCAGGGAGGGAGGTGAAAGAGAAAGGAGAGAAATTAAGAACAATAGGTTACTGGTTTATGTAAATTAACGAATGGTAGTATTGTTTACTGAAATGGGGAAGAGGTGTGGGGGATGGATGTCGGGGATCTCAGCTGTGTTTTGAGAGAGTTTGAGCAAAAAACAGTCAGTTGAGGTGATTAAAAATTGATACATTAAAGTGAGAAAGAAACTTTGTTGCTGAGAAATTTAGAATATTTCTCAGATATTAATAAAATTTAGAGAAAACAGCATTCTAGAGAAAACACAAAGATTATCAATTAAGAGGAAAACAATCTATTTGAGGAAGTTTAAGGGAATGTTGACATATACAAATCTTAAAAAGTTAGAAAGCCAAGTAAAAAGGGATTAAAATTCTGTCTCCGAGTGGAAAAAATCAGATTGTCCAGAAAATAATAAATGATTGATATGGTTTGACTGTGTCTCCCCAACCAAAATCTCATCTTTAATTGTAATCCCCATAATCCTCACATGTCAAGGGCGGGATCAAGTAGATGTAATTGAATCATGGGGGCAGTTTCCCCCATGCTCTCCTTATGATAGTGAGTCTCATGAGATCTGATGGTTTTTTTAAGCATCTGGCATTTCCCCTGCTTGCACTCACTCCATCCTGCCACCCTGTGAAGAAGGTGCCTGCTTCTCCTTTGCCTTCTCCCATGATTGTAAGTTTCCTGAGGCCTCCCCAGCAATGCAGAACTGTGAGTCAGTGAAACCACTTTCCTTTGCAAATTACCCAGTCTTGGGTATTTCTTCATAGCAGTGTAAGAACAGACTAATATGATGATCATAAAGAGATTGTTGATGAGAGAGGCCATTGACTCACCAGAGAACCTAGAAATAAATTACCATGGGCATATAATATCTAACATTATATTGAGTTAGTCAAAATATGAAATGTTAATATTTATAGGAGAGACTAAGGATGATGCAAGAACCGAAAGAAAAATGTTCTTAGAAGATCTAAAACCTAAAGATCTTAGCAGACTCCTTGAGAAAAATGTAAATGACCGAAGTAGTTTTGAAAATCTGGTTTTAGCTAGCTCATGCCCTAGAATTTCAATGACTACATAGACTCATTAAAATGAAAGTCAATCTTTTTTTTATTTTTAACATATCTTTCAGTTATCCAAGAGACTATTAGGAGGACTTAAATAACCCATATCCTTATGAAAGTGAATTATAAGCCTCCTTGAAATTAATAAAAATCTTCAAAGTACTATTTAATTTAAACTTGTAACTTTCTTTGTGTTCTGAGAGAATGCCGTTTCTGTATATTTTAAAGAAATAGACCATTTCTGTTTTGTTCACCAATATATTCACTGCACTTAGCACACTGCCTGCCACAGAGTAACCATTTAATAAATACTTTTTGAATGAAGGTAGAAATATAAATTTTACATTTAGTTTTGGGTTACCTGGATAGCTGATAATTAACGAAGCAGTTCCTTTGTTGCCCTTAGGAAATGTCTCTACTGTGATCATACTCAAGTATATTTGGTGGCAGGCTATACGTGAGTAGAACTAGTGCTTATTAGAAATGTGGTAGGATGTTTTTGAGATTTATGTTTCCATGCACTGCAGAGCATACTGGTGTTATTTTAAACAAAATATAACTTTTAGATGTTGTGTGGATTTTAATTATTTTAATCAGTCTCCTGTTAAGGGTTAATAATCACAGTTAACTATGTTGTTCTCAAATTCCAAATACTAAATTACTGAGGTCATGGTGCTTTTGGGAACAAATACTATTAATGACTAGTAAAATAAGTTTTATGGATCTCACATCGTTTCTGGAAGACCAATAGATGTATTTATTACCATAATAACACATAGAAAAAGGACAGACATTTCTGTGTGGTCCTTAGTTCTCGCTCTCTTTTTTTTTTTAATCCAGCATGTCATTCCTTTTGTATTCACTCCCTAATTATGTATTTATGTTTTCTTTATTTTTCTTAACTATATATCTGACCTTTATTTTTTTTTCTGAAGGTCTTGATTAAAATCAGCTTTACTCTACAATGAGTTGAATTGATTTAGGCTTCTTTTTCTCATGAGCCTATTATTTAGTGACTGTTTTCTTCAAATATTTGTTTCCGTGACTTTTGTTACTTCTTCATAGACATATTTTTAGTAGTTGCAATTTCACCTCCACCCAGCCTTTCTGGGTTGATAATATTGGTTAACACTGACTCCTAGGGTACAATCTCATCAGTGTTGGTTTAGAATTAAGATATAATGAACACCAAACCTAAAAAATCAGTGTCAACTTTTACTCCAGTAGCAGTGGAGTTGTTATTTATCAAAAGAAAACAGATTCAGCAGTGATCTGTTAGAAATGCCTATGTTATGCCCTATTAATCTAAAATAGTTACATGATAATTCTCTAGGGTTGAGCTGTTTTTAATAGTATGTATAAGAAAACATTTTATGGGCTTTTAGCCAGAAGATTTTATATATAAATGGTAGTAGAGGAACATTGTTAAATTGATGAGTCTTGGAGGCAATGTGATATAATCGATTTTGGGGCTTTGAAATCAGCTTTGAATCCTGACCATTTCACTTATTAACTTTGTGACTGCAGGCAAGTTACTTAACCTCTCTGGGCCTTAACTTCCTATTTTGCAAAATGAGAATAATATAACTTCCTGAAAAGAATTTTGCAAGAATAGAAGGCAGTTATACAAAATGTGTGACAAAAGTTTTGGCACGTACAGGTTTCTTCCCAAAGATGAACAAGTCCTACTGCTAAGTATAGAAAGGGAGATACAAGTAAAGTTTCTTTGTTATTTCTTAGAGGTTTGTGCCCATAGATCTTTATATTGTCTTAACCTGTGTGATCTACAATGACCCATACTAGAATGTGTGTCTTAAGAAAGCATAGAATTTTTACGCTTTTGTTCAGTTTGAACAAAAATGGTCAGTTGTGCTCTGAGTCCTAGGTGTCTTCTAGATATAAGTATGTGGGAAGGACAAAGACAAGGGGCATTTAACAGAACCTTAGGTCCTACTTCTAACAGATACGTTTCTGTTTTACCATTTGTATTTCTATGTAAGATATTGATTGAACAAAGGGGTCTGTGTATTACAAAAAAGCTTGAAAAAATACAAGCAAGGTCAAGCAGTCTATTTCTTGGCTTCCCTTTTTCTCAGATCCCACCCTGCTTTCTCCTTGGCATTTTAAAGTTTGTGAGAATGGGTGGGAGTTAGAATGGGGAAGTAGGGAGGAATTCCATTCTGTCTTACTGCGTGGAGTTCTCAGAGAACAAAACATAGCAAAAGGACAAGGGTCCTGTGCAAAGAGGGCATTCCTGGTGAAAAAATTCCTTGACCTCCTTAGCTCTTGCGTTGAACTCTACCCACAAAGAGCCATGTTCTGAGCCTTCATTACAAATTTTACAACTGTTAAATAACAAATACAGATATCTTGCCTCTGATTACTTCCTCCTCTGACTACAATGAGATCTCTTTATTAGATCCTTACTATTTTCATTATTTTCTTATCTTAGATTCTAATCACTTTACTCTCATTTCAGTGTCTGCAAGTTCTTTTCTCATTAGTCTTCTCCGTAACAACCAGCAAGAACTCTGACCCTGGTTGAATCTTAGCTGACTTTACTGCCATCAAGCATTTTTGGAGAAAATAACACATTGGGCTAATGGTTACCTATAATTTCCTGAGGTCTGGGTTCCACCCCTTTTAATCATCTGAGGAATTTTTCTTTCCTCCATCTTCATTATCTTTCTCCTTGTAGGATTTTTACTGTCAACATTTAAACATGTTCAAATAAATCCAAGCATCAAATGAAGGTAACAAATAATCAACTTGTTGGTTCAGCTGCAACTCTGTTTCTCACCCCACAGTCAAACTTTTTAAACAAATTGTTTATTTTCATTGTCTTTAGCCCATTCCAATACAGCTTCTGCTCCCATAAGCCAAACTGCTTTTGTAAATTTGTTTCACTTCCCTACTTACATTTAACAGATTTCCCATTACCTTCTGATAGTCTCATATCCCTAACATACTTATACAATTCTATCTCTCCTTTCTAGCTATAAGCACTTTTCTCATTTCATGAAATATAGTTAATATTCTCCTCCTTCTCTGGGTTTTTTCAGGTTCTATCCTTTAACTGGTGAACACTCTCTGCCTTCCTCAACTCCTCCCACCTAACTGTTCAGTTATCAGATGTGGTCTTCTGAAGGAGGTTTACCGTGACCTGAACTGGCTGAGTTCTCCTACTTTATACCTTCTCTTCACAGCACTTGTCACATTTGTAATAATGTATTTATCATTCTCCCTGTGCCTTTTAATGTTGGCTTCTAGAGAGTAGAGATCCCACTGGTTATAGGACTGGATACCAGAAAGGAGCTCAAGAAATATTTGTTGAAGAAATGACTGAATAAATTAACAACTGTAGCTTTTCCCAGTTCAGTGCATCAGTTGTGTCCTTGGCCTTATTAGAGTGTCTTTTCCTTAGCAGCATAATGAATTTTAAGTGGATAAAAACTATTAGTGATTCCACTAGAGTTATTAAGCACTGTAGCCAGTAATGCATCATAGGTGCACAACTATATACTTTTCCTTTATTGTCCTCTCCTTTTTGCTTTAAAAATAACTATAAATATGTAATAATTTCAAATATTAGGAAGCTGAGTATTTTGTTTCTTATGGCACTTTTAATCAAATCTCATTATTTATTGAGTACTACTCAGTGTATATCCTAAAGTAAAAAAGAAAAAGAAACAAAAAGGTTTCTAAAAACCAAAACAAAACACTTTAAAAACAGTATAGGAATACATGTGTTCTAAAGAGACCCCAGAAAGTCTGTTTTCTTCCTGAATATATTAGACCCTTTTCAGCTCCTAATGCTGTAGAATAAATGAAATATTATGAAACTTAAGAACTATCTGAAAGCTAAATGTTTAGCTAAAATGTACGATAAATTAATGAACATACAAAGGAACAGATAGCAGTGGCAGTGTATTTGTTTTGTAAGTTTTATTTACATGCAAAATAATTGTATATGCATTTAAATATAATTGAATGGTATACATATGTATAGAGACTGCTGCCATATTTGATGGATTGGTAAATAGTATTAGAATTAATTTTTGAAGAAATTTTAGTGTAAAGATTTTGATGTAAAAAAAATATCCAGCAACCTATCTATTTATGGCTGTAACAAGGAAGAGTGATTTGGACTACTGCTACAAAGTAGATTAAATGATCTCTAAATTTCTTCATGTATTAACATTCTCTAAATTACTTCATATATTAATATTTACATATAATATATTTGTAGTATATTCTAATTTAAATATGCAACAGAAATTTGGAAATGAATATAGTTTGTATTCAACTGTGTTGAGAAAGTGTAGCATAATAATTAAATTCTTTTTTTCAACCAAACATTTTTATAAATAAAATTGCTGGATTCCAAGTATTTACACTTAAATGGCTTTATGTTATAAACAGTGTTTTTTAAAATACTTTCTTTATGTCTTATACTTTATTTTATTTAGGTTATAGTCATGTGTCTTGGGTAGAATTCTGAGAGAATAATAAGGGACTTTACCCTGTAATCACAGAAGCAGTTTGGTAATATAGGAACCAAGTGACAGCTTTTCTTTTTCAAGTATAGATTCAGATCTGGACAGGAATCTTTAGGGGTGACCTAAAACATCATTATGTCAGTTTACAGCAGAAGGCTTACTCTGTTAGTTTCTAGTAGCTGTAATGGAAACTAACCTAGATGAACATTGGTACCTACTTTGCAGTTAGTGACTGATTTTATTTGACCAATTAGCACTCATGAGGGAAAGGAAAATAAGTTGTCCATGACCTGTCATGATTAACTCCTAAGGGACAAGCTTTGATTACCTGTTAGGTTTGTTGTTTTTGCCTTATCAAGTCCACTTGACTTCAAGTATGTTCTACAGGCAGAATACACTGGGGGTGGCGGGCATGGAATTTTTTTTTGCTATAATTAGAGCCAATAAGGTTGATTTAAGTAATCAGTTTTTGCCTCTGTTCTACCAACAATTGTGTGATATTAGGAATATCTTTCTTGTGTTTCTTTTTAATAGTTTTTATTTTATTTTTTAAAAAATGGAACACTTCATAAATTTGTGCAGGGGCCATGCTAATCTTACCTGTACCTTTCCAATTTTAGTATATATGCTACTGAAGTAAATGAGCACATGGTTTTAATCTTTCTTTTCTTGTTTCTTTTGCTTTTCTTTCTTTTCTTTCTGACAAGGTCTGGCTCTATCATCCTCCAGGTTGGAGTGCAGTGGCACAATCTCAGCTCCCAACTTCCACCTCTCTGCTCAAGCAGTCCTCCCACCTCAGCCTCCTGAGTAGCTGAGACTACATCTGTGCACCACCACACTTGACTAATCTTTGTATTTTTTTGTAGAGAGGGGGTTTCTCCATGTTGCCCAGGCTAGTTGTGAACTCGTGAGCTCAAGCAATTCACCCATCTTGGCCTTCCAGAGTTCTGGGATTACAGGCGTGAGCCACTGCACCCAGCCCATGTGTTTGTTATTAATGAAGATTGTGCTATCAGTCACATAATGTCATTGTGAAAACAACATTTGCCACATAATTCCTTAAAGTATTTTACAAGAATAAAAATTTTCTTGATGCCTCATTGTATGTTAGGGTTTATGCTGAGTGCCTTAGGTTCCACCTCCCTCTGAGGGAGCCAAAGTGGGGCAGATAGTTCCTCTCATAACTCCTGTGACAGCTAGAGTGTGGGGCATATGACCTCCTGTGACAGCTAGAGTTTCCGTCAACCAGTTGGAAATCTCTGCATGAGACTTCACATCTAGGAAAAGTAATGCAAAGAAGTAGGGACAGTTTAGACTTTATTCTTCTAGTGGTTTCCAATTCCCGGGCTCAAGCAGTCCTCCCACCTCAGCCTCTAGTGGCTAGAGCAGCATCCAGTATCTCATACCAGTGGAGATACTGGTTCCAGCAGTGGTGGTGGTGCCATATTCTCAGCAGAGGCTTCCTAGGCTGTCTTTTTTTCCGGCATGATTTTGGTTGCAGTTCTGGCTTCCTAATCTTCTTTAGTGCCATCTTGTTTCCCAAGTCTGTTCTTCAGCTTCATCATTTTGTGTGCCATCTGAATTCTTTCCTGCTTAACTTAACCAGAAATCACTTCCATTCTTTGTGACCAACAACTGGACTAATACAATTCCCTTGGAAAAAGCTAGGGTCTTAATGCCTAGCTGTTTGGAAATATCTTACTACCTTTTTATAGCCACAGCTGCCAAAACCCTAAATTTCAGTTAACACTGTAAAGGGAATTTAAGAAAGAGGAAATAAAAGTTTACTTCATTTAAGTCATGGCATCAGAAGAAAACAGTAGTGAAAATCTAATGAACAGTACTATCTTCAAGAAATTGTTCATATATTTTAGCAAGATGAAAACAACTTAAAGCATGTTTTTAGTTGTTACTGTTTATTAATATTATCTTTATTATGAAAGGAAATAATTTGTACTAGGCATGTACTCCTGACCTTCTGAAAAACATCCTTTGATTTTTCTTTGAAGAATCTTTCCCTTTCCTGCTGTTAGAGTAAGGCTACCTCCACCAACTCAGAGATGATGTATGTGACCTATGCCTAAGCAGTCATCACGCTTTATCTCCTTCAACACAGTGATTGGTTGAGATTGGATGAGTATATATCAGGATACCTCTACTGAACGATAGCTGTTGCAGCTTCAAGCACCGCAGCCTCACACATCACATGGAGCTGAGAAGAAGACCAAAATATCAGAAAGTAGAACTGAGAGGATGGAGGGAGAGAAACTGAGTCCTGATGGTATATTTTGAGGCCTAAATATATACCTAGTATAAAATGTTATGAAACTTTTATGATTAGGAACTGTTTGAAAGTTAAATATGCAGCTAAAATATATGATTGATTAATATACGGAGGAACAGATAATAGTGACAGTGTATTTATGTTGTGGAATTCTATTTATATACAAAATAATTTTATGTGCATTTAAATACAACTGAGTGGTACACATATGTACAGAAATTGCTACCATATTTTATAGTTTGATAAATATCCAGCTATTTCTAAAACTATTTCCAATCCTACAATTTCAGTTACATGACCCATTGCACTGCCTTTTTGCCTACGCCAGTTTGGGTTAGATTTTCTGTCATTGGCAACCAAGGGTTCTCTGTTTCTTTGGAATATAAATGCTAAATCATCTTGAGTTGGAATCATAAAGTATTGCTACCACGTTTTGAGGAATACCTCTTATTTATATTTTAGTTACATGTAACTTTTGTACCTGAAATATTATTGACAAGGAAAGTAACTAATAATTTTAAGCTGAAATACTAATCCTGAAAGATAAGAATGAAAACTCAGACCTTAAGTTCTATAAAACTTTGAGATAGCTACATGTTTACTTTCAGGATAATTTAAATTGATAGAGTACAAGTTGGGAAACAAACACTTTAAGTGAATATTTAAGTCATGTAAAATATGTATTTTTAAAAGTCAAACATATTACCAAATTTGCTAGAACTAAATATTCTATTTATAATAAGCACTTTGCTACATTTTACACCCCGTTGCCTTGTATAACTTTCCACAGTTTTGACATTATAATATTGTGATTTTCTGTCAAACATCATGAGTGAAAATACGAGTTTATGGATGACAGAAGCATGCTATTTCCAGATTTTGGTATATATTCTAAGTAGGCAAATATATTTATCAATACTTTCTTTAACTTTCCCAACACCATTCATAAATGCCTGTATTTAGCATTTACTTGTCATTCCTGATCTGAAATTGAAATTTTCTTCATTTTCCTTCTTGCTTGTACCATATCTGTGGGTGTTGAAATGGGTAAAGAAAAGAACTTCCAAAAGCACTGCCTAGAAAACACAACCTCAAGAGTCTTCTAAGTGAGGGCTCTTTTGAGTGCTGGCACCGGAGACCTAACACAGATTAACGTAATCAAATATAGGAAACTGATTGGCTCAAACAGCTACATTGAAACAAGAGGTGAATCTCTAGCCTCAGCCATGGCAGAATCCAGGGGTTCCAGCACCACACAGTTTTGTTTCTGCATTCTTCGGTTTTGCTTTCCTCTGTGTTGGCTTTATTCTCTGACAGGGCTTCTCCATGGACTGCCTATGTGCACATGTGTATCATTCTTACAGTTCTGCATTTCAAATAAGTATGACTGACTGTTGTTTTCCCCAATGGCGATTAGTAATTTACAGGGGGAAAAATGTACTGGCCCTGCTTGGTTCTCATGACTACTAGAGTTTGTGTAAGGAAGGCCACATGATTGATGAGTCTCTCAGTATCACACTGAATGGCGTAGTGGTATTTCTGAAAAAGAAAAGATGCACTCAGACAGGTATAGATGTCTTCTTAAGTAGGGCTTAAGTTTCCCGTTGAAAACTGCCCTCCTTACTTTTGTTTCACTACCTAATATACCATAATTGAATTCAGTTGGGTTAACTTGCTTGCTTTTTTAGATGATGAAAACACTACTTCTGGCAAGATTGAGTCATTTATATCCAGTGTGAATTAGATCAGAATGGTTTCTCCTATTATGTAGCTGGGATCACTTTTATTGAAGGATTGGGAATTTTGGCCATGGGAAGGAAGGTGGGTATTTTGAAGCCTGGCAGTGTAGGAAAGTGGTAGATGGCATGGACTTTAGAAGTTATGTGGACCTAAGTGTGAGTCCTGGGACCCTACCACTTCTAATCTATGTGACCTTAGCCAAGTCACTTAGTTTTTCAAAAGCCCATTTTTTAACCTGTAAAATGAAAATAATAATACCTATCTCATAGAGTAGTTATGGAAATTAAATCAACTAGGTAAAGCATTTATTACGATCCTTAGACATGGTGGGTGTTCCATAATATTATTATGGTGGCTGATATTGTTACCACCGGTACTATTAATGGTACTAATAAACACTGCCCTTTTGCTACGCCTGTTGCTGATGGTCCCCAGCTAGCTAGAATTAAGAGGTCAAAAGTGTTCTGTTGTTCAACTAAGAACACATTAAATAAAATCTCACATTAAATTTTATAAACTAGTCTGGAAGTCTAACTACTACTCATAACATTATTTCTGTGGGGAAATTGGTTTAAAATTTTTTCAACTTAAAGAAAATATATTTTTGTAATGTAATGCATTTTTCAATGAGATGTGCCTGTGTGTGTGTTAAAAATCATGTATAGTTCTTCTTGTGAGGGGCAGCCAGTCAAGTAAGTGAGGGTCAGAATCTGTTTAAAAATAAACAGAGTCAAAGTAGATTCTATCAGAATAAAGTATATTTGCAGGGGCTGCTAACTGCTATACAAAGTTGCATCATGATCTTATGGCTTGCTTGGGGGGTCTGCTCAACTTGGACTAATTAAGCTACAAATAAAATTTCAAGCATTTTCATTTTGTTTTTGTATTCAGATATTTAGCACTTCACTTTAAAAGTCCTATCATAACTTGTGGCCCTTTAGAGTGGTAGGCTGATTGAGTCAATATTAGGAAATGTTATAATAAGCAAAGAATTCCCCTTAATTTGAGACTGTGCATTACGAAAACCGATCTCAATGAAAGCTACACAGATATTCCAGGATAAATGTACATAGCCACATAGATGGTGGGCAAGTCAGCCTATTGTCGTTGTTTTTATTAATAACGTACAGTACAGAGGAACATTTTAAAAGCTATTCATATTCACAGAATTTAGAATAATTGATACATATTTGAAAAAGATATTTACCACTTGCCACCGTTATCAAGGAGAATAAGTTCGTGGATAAATAATCTTAGACATACAGAGCTGTAATATTACTTTCTATATTAAAAAACTTGCTCTTACCAGATTATGGCAGATGGGAGGCAGGACTAGATTGCAGCTCTGGACAGAGCAGCCTGTGGTGGCTTGCATTGTGAATTTTAGCTCCAGATTGACTACAAGAACAAACCAGCAATCCCGGAGGACCCACAGACCCTCTGAAGGAAGCAGACTGCTCCTGCAGGACCCAGGAGACACCCCAAATACTGCGAGTGCCCCAACTGCGGAAGTGGGAAAGGGAGACCCTCTTCTCCCAAACACACACCCCCACTGGAGAAGCTGAAGGTCTTTTTGTAGGAGAAGTTTCTGACCTTAATTAGAGCTGAGTCCATTTAGAGAGCTGAACAAAATATAGGGGTGAAGGAAGCAGCAGAAAGGCCCTGGAGCTCGCTGGGTCCCCTAGCAGGCCATTCCTGCATGACACCACAGGGATCCATCAGGAGAGTGGCCAGGGGAGCAGGGGATAAAACTCCACAGAGAGAAGGAAATCTCTAGCTGAACTTTGTAACAATTTGAACAGGGTGAGAAGCCTCCTGGCCAGAACTCAGGGGAGGACACAAATCTGGTGTGCACACTCAACAGGTAAGGGAACCAAGCCCTTTTCTTTTACAGCTGGGAGGCAGATAGCCTGGGGCAAGTTTTCAAGCCTGTCTCGCCCACCACCTCGAAACAGACTTGGGGCTGTTGGGGGGCTCCGTGGGAGTGAGACCGGCCCTTTGGTTTGCATAAAAGCTGGTGATGCCTGTGACTGCCAACTTTCCCCCACTTGCCTGACAACCTGCATGACTCAGCAGAGGCATCCATAATCCTCCTAGGTACACAGCTCTAGTGACCTGGGAATCTCACCCCCTTCCCCAACAGCAACCGCAGCAATGACCCACCCAAGGAGAGTCTGAGCTCAGACATACCTAGCCCTGCCCCCACCTGATGGTCCTTCCCTACCCACCCTAGTAGTGGAAGACAAAGGGCATATAATCTTGGGAGTTCTAAGCTCCTGTCTACCGCTGGTCCCTTTCCATACAACTATAGCTGATGGTCTCTGGAAAAACGCCACATCTTGGCAGGAGGCCAACCAGCACTAAAATAGAGAATTAAACCACCAAAGCTAAGAACCTTCATGGAGTCCATTGCACCCCCCACCCCCCAGTCCCCC
>NW_012101266.1:5426117-5431858 GCF_000951045.1 Mandrillus leucophaeus | reverse complement strand
AACAGGCGCTGGTGTCCACGGAGAAGAGACCCATAGATAGTTCACGTCACAGGATGTGATACTGTGCCGACAACCCCCAGTACCAGCCAGGAGCTGGGTAGACATGCTGGGTGGCTGGACCCAGAAGACAGTAATCACTGCAGTTCGGCTCACAGGAAACCACGTCCATAGGAAAATGGAGAGAGTACTACATCAAGGGAACACCCCGTGGGACAAAAGAATCTGAACAACAGCCCTCAGCCCTAGACCATCCCTCTGACAGAGTCTACCTAAATGAGAAGGAACCAGAAAACCAATTCTGGTAATATGACAAAACAAGGCTCTTTAACACACCCCCACAAAATCACACTAGTTCACCAGCAATGGATCCAAACCAAGAAGAAATCCCTGGTTTACCTGAAGAAGAATTCAGGAGGTGAGTTATTTAGGTAATCAGAGAGGCACCAGAGAAAAGTGAAGCCCAGTGCAAGGAAATCCAAAAAACAATACAAGAAGTGAAGGGAAAAATATTCAAGGAAATAGATACTTTAAAGAAAAAACAATCAAAAATTCAGGAAACTTTGTACAAACTTATAGAAATGCAAAATGCTCCAGAAAGTCTCAGCAATAAAATTGAACAATTATAAGAAAGAAATTCAGAGCTCAAAGACAAGGTCTTCAAATTAATCCAATCCAACAAAGACAAAGAAAAAAGAAAATATGAACAAAGTTTCCAAAAAGTCTGGGATTATGTTAAACAACCAAACCTAAGAATAATGGGTGTTCCTGAGGAAGAAGAGAATTCTGAAAGCTTGGAAAGCATATTTGATGGAATAATCTGGGAAAACTTCCCCAGCCTTGCTAGAAACGTAGACATCCAAACACAAGAAGCACAAAGAACACCTGGAAAATTCATCACAAAAAGATCATGACACACTGTCATCAGGTTATCCAAAGTTAAGACGAAAGAAAGAATCTTAAGAGCTGTGCGACAGAAGCACCAGGTCACTAACTTATAAAGGAAACCCTATCGGATTAACAGAAGATTTCTCAGCAGAAACCCTATGAGCTAGAAGGGATTGGGGCCCTATCTTCAGCCTCCTCACACAAAACGATTAGCCAAGAATTTTGTATCCAGCGAAACTAAGCATCATATATGAAGGAAAGATAGTCTTTTTCAGAAAAACAAATGCTGAGAGAATTCGCCATTACCAAGCCACCACTACAAGAATTGCTAAAAAGAGATCTAAATCTGGAAACAAATTCTGGAAACACATTAAAACAGAACCTCTTTAAAGAATAAATCACACAGGACCTATAAAACAAAAATACACATTAAAAAGCAAAAACAAAAAAACAAAGTATGCAGGCAACAAAGAGCACGATGAATGCAATGGTACCTCACATATCAATACTGACATTGAATGTAAATGGCCTAAATGTTCCACTTAAAAGATACAGAACCACAGAATGGATAAGAGCTCTCAACAAACTATCTGCTGCCTTCAGGAGACTCACCTAACAGATAAGGACTCACATAAACTGAAAGTAAAGGGGTGGAAAAAGGCATTTCATGCAAATGGACACCAAAAGCAAATGGGAAGCTATTCTTATATCAGACAAAACAAACTTTAAAGCAACAGCAGTTAAAGAGACATTGTATAATGGTAGAAGGCCTTGTCCAACAGGAAAATATCACAATCCTAAACATATGCACCTAACACGGGAGCTCCCAAATATATAAAGCAATAGCTAATAGACCTAAGAAATAAGATAGACAGCAACACAAGAATAGTGGAGGACTTCAGTACTCCACTGACGGCACTAGACAGGTCATCAAGACAGAAAGTCAACATAGAAACAATGAATTTAAACTGTACCTTGGAACAAATGAACTTAGCAGATACATACGGAACATTTTGTCCAACAACCACAGAATATGCATTCTGTTCAACAGTGCATGAACTCTCTCCAAGATAGACCATATGATTGAGGCCATAAAACGAGCCTCAATAAATTTAAGAAAATTGAAATTATATCAAGCCACTCTCTCAGACCACAGTGGAATAAAACTGGAAATCGACTCCAAAAGGAACAAAAACGATGCAAATACATGGAAATTAAATAACTTGCTCCAGAATGAGCATTGGGTAAAAACGAAATCAAGATGGAAATTAAGAAATTCTTTGAATTGAACGACAATAATGACACGACCTATCAAAACCTCTGGGATACAGCAAAGGCAGTGCTAAGAGGAAAGTTCATTGCCCCAAATGCCTAAATCAAAAAGACTGAAAGAGCACAAACTGACATTCCAAGGTCACACCTCAAGGAACTAGAGAAACAAGAACAAACCAAACCCCAACCCAGCAAAAGAAAGGAAATAACCAAGATCAGAGCAGAACTAAATGAAATTGAAACAAAAACAGTACAAAAGATACATGAAACAAAAAGCTGCTTCTTTGAAAAGATAAATAAAATTGATGGACCATTGGCAAGCTTAACCAAGAAAAGAAGAGAGAAAATCCAAATAACCTCACTAAGAAACAAAACAGGAGATATTACAGCTGACACCCCTGAACTGCAAAAGATCATTCAAGGCTGTTTTGAACACGTTTATGCACATAAACGAGAAAACCAAGATGAGATGGAGAAATTTCTGGAAAGATACAGCTCTTAGCTGCTTACATCAGGAAGAATTGGATTCCCTGAACAGACCAATAACAGGCAGTGAGATTGAAATGGTAAGTTAAAAAATTACCAACAAGAAAAGTCCAGGACCAGACGGATTCACAGCAGAATTCTACCAGATATTCAAAGAATTGGTACCTATCCTTTTGACACTATTCCACAAGATAAAGAAGGAGCCCTTCCTAATTAATTCTATGAAGCTGGCATCACCCTAATACTAAAACCAGGAAAGGACATAACCAAAAAAGAAAACTACAGACCGATATCCTTGATGAACGCAGATGCTAAAATCCTTTACAAAATACCAGCTAACCAAATCCAACAGCATATCAAAAAGATAATCCACTATGATCAAGTGGTTTTCATACCAGGGATGCCGGTATGGCTTAACATACACAAGTCAGTAAATGTGATTCACCGTGTAAACAGAATTAAAAACAAAAATCACGTGATTATCTCCATAAATACAGAAAAAACATTCAGCAAAATCCAGCATTTTTTACAGTTAAAACTCTCAGCAAAATCAGCATACAAGGGACGTACCATAATATAATAAAAGTCATCTGTGACAAACCCACAGCCCACATAATACTGAATGGGGAAAAGTTGAAAACATTTCCTCTGAGAACTGGAACAAGACAAGGATACCTACTCTCACTACTCCTTTTCAGTATAGTACTGGGAGTCCTGGCCAGCGCAATCAGACAAGAGAAAGAAATAAAGAACATCCAAATTGGTAAAGAGGAATTCAGACCATCAGTGTTTGACGATATGATTGTTTACCTTGAAAACCCTAAGAACTCCTCCAGAAAGCTTCTAGAACTGATAAAAGAATTCAGCAAAGTTTCCAGATACAAGATTAATGTACACAAATCAGTAGCTATTCTATACACCAAGAGCGACCAAGCAGAGAATCAAATCAAGAACTCAACCCCTTTTACAATAACAAACAAATAAATAAAATACTTAGGAATATACCTAACCAAGGAGTCAAAGACCTCTACAAGAAAAATTACAAAACACTGCTGAAAGAAATCATAGATGTCACAAACAAATGGAAACACATCCCATGCTCATGGTTGGGCAGAATCAATATTGTAGAAATGACCACACTGCAGAATCTCCATCAAAATACCACCAGCATTCTTCACAGAATTAGAAAAAACAATTCTGACATTCATATGGAACCAAAACAGAGCCCTCATAGCCAAGGCAAGACTAAACAAAAAGAACAAATCTGGAGGCATCATACTACCTGATTTCAAACTATACTATAAGGCCATAGTCACCAAAACAGCATGGTACTGGTATAAAAATAGGCACAGAGACCAATGGAACAGAATAGAGAACCCAGAAATAAACCCAAATACTTACAGCCAACTTATCTTTGACAAAGCAAACAAAAACATAAAGTGGGGGAAAGGACACCCTTTTTAACAAATGGTGCTGGGATAATTGGCTAGCCACATGTAGCGGAATGAAACTGGACCCTTATCTCTCCCCTTATACAAAAATCAACTCAAGATGGATTAAGGACTTAGACCTGACACTATAAAAATTCTAGAAGATAACATTGGAAAACCCTTCTAGACATTGGCCTAGGCAAGAATTTCATGACCAGGAACCCAAAAGCAAATGCAATAAAAAAAAGATAAATAGCTGGGACCTAATTAAACTAAAGAACTTTTGCATGGCAAAAGGAACAGTCAGCAGAGTAAACAGACAGCCCACAGAGTGGGAGAAAATCTTCACAGTCTACACCTCTGACAAAGGACTAATACCCAGTATCTACAATGAAACTCAAATCAGTAAGAAAAAAACAATCCCATCAAAAAGTGGACTAAAGACATGAATACACAATTATCAAAAGAAGATACAACAAATGGCCAACAAACATATGCAAAAATGCTCAACATCACTAATGATCAGGGAAATACAAATCAAAACCACAATGCAATGCCACCTTACTCCTGCAAGAACAGCCATAATCAGAAAATCAGTGAACAGTAGATGTTGGCATGGATGCAGTGATCAGGGAACACTTCTACACTGCTGGTGGGAATGTAAACTAGTACAGCCACTGTGGAAAACAGTGTGGAGATTCCTTAAAGAATTAAAAGCAGAATTACCATTTGATCCAGCAGTCCCACTACTGGGTATCTACCCAGAGGAAAAGAAGTCATCATTTGAAAAAGATACTTGCGCACACACACGTTTATAGCAGCACAATTCACAATTGCAAAGTCATAGAACCAACCCAAATGCCCATCAACCAACGAGTGGATAAAGAAACTGGTGTGTGTGTGTGTGTGTGTGTGTGTGTGTGTGTGTGTGTGATGGAATACTACTCAGTCATAAAAAGGAATGAATTAACAGCATTTTCAGTGACCTGGATGAGATTGGAGACTATTATTCTAAGTGAAGTAACTCAAGAGTGGAAAACCAACCATTGTGTGTTCTCACTGTTTTGTGGGTGCTAAACTATGAGGACACAGAGGCGTTAGAATGATACAGTGGACTTTGAGGACTTGGGATGAGGAGGGTGTGGTGAGGGATAAAAGACTACAAATATAATGCAGTGTATACTGCTTGGGTGATGGGTGCACCAAAATTGCACAAATCTCTGCTAAAGAACTTACTCATGTAACCAAATACCACCTCTACCCCGATAACTTATGGAAAAATAAATATGTTAAAAAAAAAAAAACACTTAATAGCCAAATCTGTTAACTCTGTGATTCCTGCTTTGGTTAATGTAGATTATTATCACATGATATTAAAGAGTCAGGATTGTGGAGTTGATGTTTTACTGGTGCTTTTTTTTTTTTTAAAGAAAAAGTGTTTATTATTTAAGGCTGTGCACAGTACATACTTATATTCAAACATCCCTTTTGCCATTAGTCACAGAAATACTAAATATGTATATGAATGGCTTTTCACAGTCTGTATGATGACTGGAAAAATAGCTAATATAGTATATTCTAAATGATAAATCTTCATCTTCATATATAAGACATCATATTACTAATTTTCAAATTTATCAAGAAGACACTGAACAAAACCTTAAAAAA
>NW_012101266.1:5414293-5426067 GCF_000951045.1 Mandrillus leucophaeus | reverse complement strand
CATCAAAATACCACCAGCATTCTTCACAGAATTAGAAAAAACAATTCTGACATTCATATGGAACCAAAACAGAGCCCTCATAGCCAAGGCAAGACTAAACAAAAAGAACAAATCTGGAGGCATCATACTACCTGATTTCAAACTATACTATAAGGCCATAGTCACCAAAACAGCATGGTACTGGTATAAAAATAGGCACAGAGACCAATGGAACAGAATAGAGAACCCAGAAATAAACCCAAATACTTACAGCCAACTTATCTTTGACAAAGCAAACAAAAACATAAAGTGGGGGAAAGGACACCCTTTTTAACAAATGGTGCTGGGATAATTGGCTAGCCACATGTAGCGGAATGAAACTGGACCCTTATCTCTCCCCTTATACAAAAATCAACTCAAGATGGATTAAGGACTTAGACCTGACACTATAAAAATTCTAGAAGATAACATTGGAAAACCCTTCTAGACATTGGCCTAGGCAAGAATTTCATGACCAGGAACCCAAAAGCAAATGCAATAAAAAAAAGATAAATAGCTGGGACCTAATTAAACTAAAGAACTTTTGCATGGCAAAAGGAACAGTCAGCAGAGTAAACAGACAGCCCACAGAGTGGGAGAAAATCTTCACAGTCTACACCTCTGACAAAGGACTAATACCCAGTATCTACAATGAAACTCAAATCAGTAAGAAAAAAACAATCCCATCAAAAAGTGGACTAAAGACATGAATACACAATTATCAAAAGAAGATACAACAAATGGCCAACAAACATATGCAAAAATGCTCAACATCACTAATGATCAGGGAAATACAAATCAAAACCACAATGCAATGCCACCTTACTCCTGCAAGAACAGCCATAATCAGAAAATCAGTGAACAGTAGATGTTGGCATGGATGCAGTGATCAGGGAACACTTCTACACTGCTGGTGGGAATGTAAACTAGTACAGCCACTGTGGAAAACAGTGTGGAGATTCCTTAAAGAATTAAAAGCAGAATTACCATTTGATCCAGCAGTCCCACTACTGGGTATCTACCCAGAGGAAAAGAAGTCATCATTTGAAAAAGATACTTGCGCACACACACGTTTATAGCAGCACAATTCACAATTGCAAAGTCATAGAACCAACCCAAATGCCCATCAACCAACGAGTGGATAAAGAAACTGGTGTGTGTGTGTGTGTGTGTGTGTGTGTGTGTGTGTGTGTGATGGAATACTACTCAGTCATAAAAAGGAATGAATTAACAGCATTTTCAGTGACCTGGATGAGATTGGAGACTATTATTCTAAGTGAAGTAACTCAAGAGTGGAAAACCAACCATTGTGTGTTCTCACTGTTTTGTGGGTGCTAAACTATGAGGACACAGAGGCGTTAGAATGATACAGTGGACTTTGAGGACTTGGGATGAGGAGGGTGTGGTGAGGGATAAAAGACTACAAATATAATGCAGTGTATACTGCTTGGGTGATGGGTGCACCAAAATTGCACAAATCTCTGCTAAAGAACTTACTCATGTAACCAAATACCACCTCTACCCCGATAACTTATGGAAAAATAAATATGTTAAAAAAAAAAAAAACACTTAATAGCCAAATCTGTTAACTCTGTGATTCCTGCTTTGGTTAATGTAGATTATTATCACATGATATTAAAGAGTCAGGATTATGGAGTTGATGTTTTACTGGTGCTTTTTTTTTTTTTTAAAGAAAAAATGTTTATTATTTAAGGCTGTGCACAGTACATACTTATATTCAAACATCCCTTTTGCCATTAGTCACAGAAATACTAAATATGTATATGAATGGCTTTTCACAGTCTGTATGATGACTGGAAAAATAGCTAATATAGTATATTCTAAATGATAAATCTTCATCTTCATATATAAGACATCATATTACTAATTTTCAAATTTATCAAGAAGACACTGAACAAAACCTTAAAAAATGGATATTGTTTTAATGTGATGTATGATTTACTAAATTAAGCTTAAGAGCATTGCTATATCTGTATTTCTCTCTTTCAGTATGTGCTTACATACAAATAACAACTTTGTGAGTATTTTCTCCTTACAGATTTTCAGTAATTTATATAAGAAGTATATAATCAAGAAAGTTTAGTGTTTCTGTCACATAAATATTTTATTTATTCTAAAGTAAACCGTTTTGGCGTTTTTTAATGTGGGGTTGCCTTATCAAATTTTGCATAGCCTACATTACAATCATAGAAGTTTGAGTTTTGGAAGAGACTGTAAAATTCATTTCATTCATTCAGCATCCATTTGGTAGTAGTGTGCTTTGAAGACTTAGTAAGACATTAACACCTAGGACAACATTTATTACTTTGCACAATGTCATTGTATTAGTATTTTACCCAAACAGTACATGAAATTACAGTACTTTTTTTCTTTTTCTTGCCAAATTATAAGTGGAGTTGAAAACAGAATTATTTTTTGGAGATATGATCTTGCCCTGTTGCCCACGCTGGAATGCAGTGGTGTGATCTTGGCTCACTGCAACCTCTACCTCCTGGGCTCAAGTGATCCATCCACCTCAGCCTCCTGAGTAGCTGGGACTTGAGTGCCACCAATCCTGGCTAATTCTTATTTTATTTTATTTTTGTAGAGACAGGTTCTCACTGTATTGCTCAGGCTGGTCTCAAACTGAGCACAAACAATCCATCCGCCTCAGCCTCCCTGCGTGCTGGGATTACAGATGTCAGCCACCGTGCTTGGCCCCAGAATTTTATTTTCTTTGAAATAGAAAATTCATGGAAGGATTCTGCCACTTTATTCACCTTTCTGACAGTGCAGTAAAGTGCAGATTAAAGTATAGTTCCCTGTGAAATAGCCAATTACCCACTGAGTAGAATCACATAAAGAAGTACAGGGAGATCACATGACTTGCCTAGGTTATATATTGAGTCAGTAGGAGAAGTAGAAATACTAAGTGCAGATTCACAAGTCAGTTTAGCCCAGAGCTGTGGGTACTTTCCTTGTGGTTATTACCCGGAAGGCTTTACAACCACTGATGCCCCCTCCTGGCTCCCTCGTCTCACTTAACACATATGCAGTCTTGATTGTTTTGATAATTTTTCTACAACATTTATACACACCTCACACATAATTTTCATTGTTTTTTTAAACCTCAGTTTATAGCCTTAAATCAAGTTATACTCAGGAATGTACATTGTACCCTTAAGCAGAAAGACCTTAATATTAGTTACAGCTGAAGACAGAGCTTAATTTTTAAGTACATTTTGGTTTTTCACTTTCTGTATGCCTTTTATAGGTGTTCACCTTTAGAAGCGAGTCTCTTGACTTTGCCTAATACTATAAAGAATTGCAAACATTGTATTGACATAATTGGTTGTTATGGAAGTCATTTTTAATAGAATGACCATACCTTATTTATTAAAAAATAATAGACTTTATTTTTTAGAGCAGTGTTAGGTTAACAGTAAAACTGATAGGAAGGTATAGAGATATCCCATATATTCCTTTCCCCTATGCGTGCATAGCCTATCCAATTATCAATATCCCCCATTAGAGTGATATGTTTGTCACAATAGAAGAACCTATATAATTATCACTGAAGACCCCAGTTAATATTAGGGTTCACTTTTGGTATCATACATTTCATGGATTTGAACAAGTGTGTAATGACAATATATCCACCATTGTAGTACTATATAGCATAATTTCTACTACACTGAAAATCCTCTACACTCCTGTTTTGCATTTTCAGAAATGCCATATAGCTGGGATCCTACAGTATGAAGTCTTTTCAGATTTGCTGCTTTCACTTAGTAGTATGCATTTAAGGTTTCTCTGTGTCTTTTCATGCATTGATAGCTCATTTATTTTTAGTACTAAATAATCTCTTGTCTGAAGGTACCACAGTTTATTCATTCACCTACCGAAGGACATCTTGATTGCTTCCAAGTTTTGCTAAGTATAAATAAAGCTGCTGTACCTTCCATTTCCATGTGCAAATTTTTGTATACATGTAAGTCTTCAACTCCTTTGGATAAATACCAAGGAACATGTTTGCTGGATTGTACGGTAACAGCATGTTTAGTTTTGTGAGAAACTACCAAACTGTCTTCCAAGGTGGTTGTATCATTTTGCATTTCCAATAACAATGAAATGAGGGTTCTTGTTGCTCCACATCCTCACCAGCATTTGGTAGTGTCAGTATTCTAGATTTTGGCCGTTTTAGTAAGTGTGTAGTAGTTTCTCATTTTTGTTTTAATTTGGATTTCTCTACTGACATACGGTGTGGAGTATCTTTTTATATATTTATTTGGCATCTGTGTAACTTCTTTGATGAGGTATCTGTTTAGGTCTTTGGCTCACTTTTAAGCTGTGTTGTTTTCTTATTGTTGAGTTTTGAGAGTTCTTTATATATTTTGGATAACGTTCTTTTATATCGGACATGTCATTTACAGATATTCTCTCCCAGTCATCTTTGGCTTGTCTTTTTTATTCTCTTAACAGTGTCTTCCCCAGTATAGATTTTTTGTTTTTAACTTAATGAAGTCCAGCTTGTCACTCCTTTCTTTTATGGACTGTAGCTTTGATATTGTATCTAAAAAGTCTGTTTGTTCAAAATAATAATGATTTGGATCTGTTATATCAATTAAGAATGAAAAAAAGTTATTTTGCCTTTATGTGTTCTTTCCCTAATGCTCCCTCTTTATGTGGATGTGAGTTTCTGACCTATCTCCTTTAACATCTTTCTAAAGAACTTTAAAAACCATTTCTTGTGAGGCAGGTCCACTAGCCTAAAATTTTCTTGATTTTTCTTCGCCTGAGAGGATATTTATTTCTCCTTCACTTTTTAAAATAAACAGGGTCTCGTCATGCTGCCCAGGTTGGTCTTCAACTCCTGGGCTCAAGCAATCCTCCCAAGTATCTGGGATTACAGGTATGTGGCACCATGCCTGGCTTTCTTCTTCACTTTTAAAGGGTAATTTCAAAGGGCACAGAATTTTAGGGTGGTGGGTTTTTTCCTCAACACTAAATATTTTACTCCACTCTTTTTGTGTTTTTAATATTTGTGGATACATAGTAGGTGTATATATTTATGGAGAACTTGTGATGTTTTGATACAAGCATGCAATGTGTCATAATCACATCGTGGAGAATGGGGTATCTTTCCTCTCAAAGCATTTATCCCTTGTGTTACAGATAATCCAATTATATTATTTTAGTTATTTTTAAATGCACTATTAAATTATTATTGACTGTGGTCTCCTTGTTATGCCATCATTTTTTCTACATATATATTTTTGTACCCATCGCTCCACCCTTTTTGCTTGCACTGTTTCTGAGGAAAAATTGGATGTAATAATCTTTGCTCCTCTGTAAGATTTTTTTTCCCCCACTCTGGCGTCTTTCAGGATTGGTCTTTATCTTTGATATTCTGTAATTTGAATATGATATCCTTAAGTGTAGTTTCTTTGGCATTTACCTCGTTTGGTGCTCTGTGAGCTCCATGGATTTGTGGTTTCATATCTGACATTAACCTGAGGACATTTTTAGTCATTATTGCTTTACATTTTTTTCGGTTCTTTTCTCTTTCTTCTAGAATTTTTATCACATGTATGTTATACTTTTTCTAGTTGTCCCACATTTCCTCCTAGGTTTTTGTTGTTGTTGTTGTTGTTGTTGTTGTTTTGTGGGGTTTTTTTTTTTTTTTTTTGTCTTTGCATTTCAGTTTTGAAGTTTTCTTTTGAGATATTTTCAGACTCAGAGGTTGTTTCCTGAGTTTTGTCCATTCAACAGCATTCTTGATTTCTGTTACAGTGTTTTTGGTCTCTAGCATTTCTTTTGGTTCTTTCTTAGATCTCTCTGCTTGTACTTCTCATCTGTTATTGCTGTCTTCTTTATCCCTTAGAGCCCTTAGCATATTAATCACAGTTGTTTTAAATTCCTGGTCTTATAATTCCAACATCCCTGCCATAGCTGTGTTTGGTTCTGATGCTCCTTCTGTCCTCTTCAAACTGTGTTTTTATGTTGGGAGAAGAGAAGTGTTCTATTGTCCTATGATTAAGTATCAGTTTTTTAGCAAGCCTGTGCCTCTTGACTGTGAATTTCACAAGTGCTTCTCAGTGTTTTCATCCCTTCTCCAGTTGGACAGATGGCTAGAGTGAGCTGGAGTTGGGTATTTTCTGTCTCCCACCTGGAAGGCTAGTGCCAGCTGGAGTTGGATGTTTTCCTTCCTGTAAGTCAGTTAGGCTCTGGGAACTCCAATAGATTAAGCTCTGTTTAAATAGTTTCCTCTGTGGATTGACCTTGGTAAGAAGAACAGAATGATCTGGCATATTTAAAAAATGGTATGTCCTTTCCTTTGCTGGAAGCAGGAGTGGATTTTTCTCCGGTATTCACTGTGAGAACCAGATCAGGCTTCTGGAGGTTAAACTCAACAGAAGTGAGGCGCCTCCTTATGGAGGCTCCTGCATTTTTCAGTTTTTACAGTTGTCCACACTGACTCCAGCAGTTAATTGCTGTTTAAGTTTTCTTACACTGGCACTAGTTCCCATGGAGGTTTCTGCTTCTGGGTTTCTACTCCAATAAGTTATAATTCTCTGTATTTATATCTGTCTCTCCAATCTGGGGGGCAATGGTTTACCCTATGACTTTACTTCTCTCATAGATCCAAGAAGAATTGTTGATTTTTCAGTTTGTTGAGATTTTTATTTGTTGTTAGGATGAAATGGTGACTTCGAAGCTTCTTACATGCCAGACCAGAAACCAGAAATCCCAGCTGAATGTCACAGACTGACGTGGACTACACTGAAGCATTAAAGAGAATAATAAGTTGTGGTTAGTTGTGGTTGGGTTTTAAGTCGGTGAAACAAAGTAAGGTTTTTAATTTATCCAAAGTTACACATCCTGCTAGTGACACAGGTGGGAATAGAATCTAAATATTTGGACTCCCAATTAAATTATCTTTCTATGTCACTAAATTCCACTTTTCTGAAAGGTGGTATGAAGGGTTCATATAGGGAAATATTACAGCAAGGCTTAAGTTATTGTTTCTAATACCATATTCATTTAGATGTTTTCTCCCTCCCCCCTCCTTTTTTTTTTAACCTTCTTTAATAATTTTCCTTTTAGTTCTGGTTCCTGATGGTACTGAATATTAAGAAGATTATCTGCCATTTTTGAGGAGGAAATATCTAATAGTATAATATTCCTCTGTGTTACAGCCAGAAGTATAACTGAAGCACCAATCTGCCTTTCCCCTTTGTTTTGATTTACAGAATATGTTAAAATCAATAATAAGATGCAAACAAAAAATCATTCATTGAAACTTAATAAGCTTAATACAAATTCAGCACCATAATTGCAAGTTTAACATTATACTCCATTTTAATATTAATATTTGATCATACAATGGATGTCTGCATGTGAACCTTTTATTTACTGTGGAGGTCGTGGTATACGGTACTAAAGAAGACGTTTAACTAGAGCTCAGTTTTTTTGATGAGCTCCCAGGTTCCCATTGCAATTTTAGACAACACATGCTGTTTTACTGGAAGAGTAACTAGAGGATATAGTCTGATCACTCTCTACCTCCCGTGGTAAACCTTCTGTTTGTTTTGTGAATTTGGTAGTTAAACTTGCCATCTCTGTTAGATGCTGCTAAATCAAACTAATAAAATGACTGCCAAGCTCCAGCCGCTCTTTGTTTTATTCCTTTAAACATAGATTCCTAAATGGTCATGATCTGGTTTGTCCAAAACCACCTTAACTCTGAAAGCACTAGTATCAAAAATATAAATTTTAAATTCTAAATGAAAGAGAGGAAGGAACCTCTTCATAAGTGAAAGCATTCCTTAAACAAATGAAAGCAAGCAGAATTTTTCACGGACATTTATTTTCACTTTTCTGACCATTATATGATTTTCCTAGCAATAAAAAACAATTCCCTGCAGTCCCTCCATATTTAGTTGTTGAAAGAGAAAAGTACCTTAAATCTTAATGAGTATACTACCTGGTATTAGCGTCTGGTGTTACTGAATTTTTACCGTCATCTAAAAGCAGTAATCATTCTTTACCTGGAGGAAGTTTCTAGTAATCTGTTTTATTAGCTGACTTTTCTAGCCTTCCTTTCAGTTACAGGATTTATTGAAAACTACCTCATATACATATGCACATATACACATATATGCATATATATATACACATATGCCTTTAGATCTCTGTGTATGTACACATATAGACACGTGCATGCATGTTTTTGTATGTATATGTTTTATGTGTATCTGTATGCTCCTTTCTAAATAGCATTCTATTTCATACCTTGGAAAAATATAAAATTAAAAAATGAGGTCAAGATGGCTCCTTTTAAGAAATAAGTTGTTATAACAGTTCCTTTCAGCTTCACATCATAGGTGTTAAGAACACTTGAGTATTTTTAATTTAAACATATTTTAGCATCTATTTGATTTTTACTTTATTTTCTTGATACTTTCAGTTACATATTTGCTTTATATTATTCTCAGTGTTTCTTATTTCCCTAAAACACTTGGAATCATTTCCACTGATTCTTTTTCCTCCTTTGTTAATTTACGTGTATCATTTGTATGATAGTGTCTGGAAGTAAAAGAACACTTTAGAAACAAAATTGAATAAAATTTCATCATACTTAATTCTGAAAATTGTTTTCTGAAATTATTAGCTCATTGCTGAAATATCTTCAAATCAAACGTTTGGGACATCAGCTCCCAAGGAGCTTCATATTTAATTTATGGTAGGGTATGATTGTGTATTTCACAAAAGTCATGAAGGAAATTTCTACAAATTTATTATGGATTTTAGGCCAGTAGAACTGTTTACGTTTCCTAATCTGTTTGTTCCATTGAGTAGCCTTAGAGTTGAAACAGCAATTTCCATTTTTCTCATGGGTAGATAAACCCATATGCACATTTATCATTTATTTCTAGCACTGGAAAAGCATAGAAATTGGAGACAGTGGTCAGGCACGGTGGCTCATGCCTGTAATCCCAGCACTTTGGGAGGCCAAGGTGGACAGATCACCTGAAGTCAGGAGTTCAAGACCAGCCTGGCTAACATGGTGAAACCCCGTTTGTATTAAAAATGCAAAAAAGTCAACCGGGTGTGGTGGTGCATGCCTGTAATCCCAGCTACTCGGGAGGCTGAGGCAGGATAATTGCTTGAATCCAGGAGGCAGAGGTTGCAGTGAGTCGAGATAGTGCCATTGCACTCCATCTTGGGCAACAAGAGTGAAACTCCATCTCAAAAAAAAAAAAAAAGAGAGAAAGGAAAGGAAAGAAAGGGAAAGGAAAAGGAAAAGGGAAGGAATTAGAGACGATTGTTCATGTATTTGAAGAAAGAAAGAAATTGGAGATAGTTGTTCACGTATTTAAAGGAGGGAGAATATTCTTGGAGAATATCATTGATGAAATAAAAATAAAATTCATATGTACTCTATGGAAAATAAACTGCAATAAGCAAACCTTTTTGGCAGATTTTAAAATCAGATACATATTCCAGCCAGTGTGGGATATTCAGTCTAATTTCCTTTGAGAACCCCATTCTGTTGGATTGGTAGGCATGAGGAAGCAACAGCTCTTCTCTCTCCATCTCCTCAAAAAATTGTAAATAGAAATGTTGTATGAAAAAAACTTCAAAGATACAATCTAGTTTTTTTCTTTTGCTATTTTAATAGTCTTTTTTATTTTTTTAAGAACTAAGGTTAGTGAACATTTGAGAGAATCAGAAGTACTTTTCATATGTTTTTTCCCTTCTTGAACTGAATTATTTGAATCAGGTAAATTTCTCTATTAATTATAATTATTATATCACGATGTGTGTTATATTCAATCTAGAATACTTGCTTTTTTTTACTCCCATGATTTCGAAATAAGCATATAGGCATTTAAGTTTTAGGAGTTATAAATGTCCAATAGCTTGTTTTATATTGATACGAATTGCATTTTGTTTTATTACTAATAGTTTAGATGAATCTGTATATCCAAATTGTGAACCACTGAAATGAGTAATTCCCTGTCTTAGAGAAGTACATGAGTATAGTGAGAGATCTCTTACTTTCTAGATTCTTCTTTTTGGTCCTTCAAGAAGTTATACAAAGATAATATTGATGTTCTCTTTTATTCATCAGTTTATCTCAACTGGTTTCAGAATATTGCAGTATCAGAGAGGGGAAAGAAATCAGTATTTCAGCATTTTTTTTTTTCTTCTTGAGACAAAGTCTCACTCTGTCACCCAAGCTGGAGTGCAGTGCTATGATCTGGGCTCACTGCAACCTCCGCCTCCCAGGTTCAAGCAATTCTTATGCCTCAGCCTCCCAAGTAGCTGGGACCCCAGGCGCGCACCACCACACCCAGCCAATTTTTGTATTTTTAGTAGAGATGAGGTTTCACCACATTGGCCAGGCTAGTCTCTAACTCCCAGTGATCTACCTGCCTCAGCCCCGCAAAGTGCTGGGATTACAGGTGTGAGCCACCATGCCCAGCCAAAAATCAGTATTTTCTCTCTATCACACTGCCAACCTTTAACATTGCCTCCCATTCTTTCTTTTGGCTGTTATTTAATGAGAGTCTGCTATGGGTGGGACATTGTGTAAACCTCTGGGAATGAGAGACCTTCATATTCCTGCTATTATGCAGTTGCAGTTTAGTAGAGATGGTAGGTAAGAACATGGGCTCCTGAATTGCATTGCCTAGGTTCTATTCTTGGTTGTGGTTGTACTGCTTACTAGTTAAGTTGAACAAGTCACTTCATTATTTGTTTCAGTTTCCTTCTTGCTGAAATAAATATAACTCTACCTTAAATAAGAGAATGTATAGGTTAAACAATCCAAGTAAAACATTTAGCACTAATGTTAGAAAAGGGAACATACAGATTAGTATCTCTAACCATGTTGTAAAAGTGATTTGACCAGCCGTAGTCAGTTATAAACATTTTATTGCACTTTTGGAGCCTTTTCCAAGTCCTGTGTAGCCTTTGGAATACTCTCTGTTCACCTCCCCACACCAAAAAACCTCCTGTAAGTCCATCACTTCTTGGAAGCTTTCTCATTTCATATCTCCTGGCTAGCCATTCCTATACATGAAGCAGCCACGACTCCTCGTTATGCACTGTGCAGTAATGAACAGTTATTTTCTCCTTGTACATGTTGGTAATGTGGATTATTTATTTGAGTTCTGACTCTTTGTAATCCCTTTGTTTATAATTTTAAGTTCTTAGAAGGATAGGGACCATAGTAATCTACCTTGGTCTATGTGACATTTACACCTTAAGTATTTAATAATTGAAATACATAAAAGTAATTTCAGTGGAGGTGAACACAAGCTTTCTTTTTTCACTGTGTGAGTAGAGATAGAGGTGACCACATATTTTTTCTCATTTTGCTTTTTTACTAAGTTTTCTCTGATTGAGAACAAACAGGGAAGTCTGAACAGTTTCCTGTTATTTTATCTTTTGGTTGTAGAAGCATACAAATTTCTGTTGAATGCTTTGTAAGGGTTACCTCTTTTATTATTTTTTTTAATATATACTTTAAGTTCTAGGGTACATGTGCACAACGTGCAGATTTGTTACATATGTATACATGTACCATGTTGGTGTGCTGCACCCATTAACTCACTATTTACATTAGGTATATCTCGTAATGCTATCCCTCCCCCCACCCCACAACAGGCCCCGGTGTGTGATGTTCCCCTTCCTGTGTCCAGGTGTTCTCATTGTTCAATTCCCACCTATGAGTGAGAACATGC
>NW_012101266.1:5408499-5414243 GCF_000951045.1 Mandrillus leucophaeus | reverse complement strand
GCAGGTTTGTTACATATGTATACATGTGCCATGTTGGTGTGCTGCACCCACTAACTCGTCATTTACATTAGGTATATCTCCTAATGCTATCCCTCTCCTCTCCGTCCCCCACAACAGGCCCCGGTGTATGATGTTCCCCTTCCTGTGTCCATGTGTTCTCATTGTTCAATTCCCACCTATGAGTGAGAACATGCGGTGTTTGGTTTTCTGTTCTTGCGATAGTTTGCTGAGAATGATGGTTTCCAGCTTCATCCATGTCCCTACAAAGGACATGAACTCATCCATTTTTATGGCTGCATAGTATTCCATTGTATATATGTGCCACATTTTCTTAATCCAGTCTATCATTGATGGACATTCGGATTGGTTCCAAGTCTATGCTGTTGTGAAAAGTGCCACAGTAAACATATGTGTGCATGTGACTTTATAGCAGCATGATTGATAATCCTTTGGGTATATACCCAGTAATAGAATGGCTGGATCAAATGGTATTTCTAGTTCTAGATCCTTGAGGAATCGCCACACTGTCTTCCACAATGGTTGAACTAGTTTACACTCCCACGAACAGTGTAAAAGTGTTCCTGTTTCTCCACATCCTCTCCAGCATCTGTTGTTCCTAACTTTTTAATTATTGCCATTCTAACTGGTGTGAGATGGTATCTCATTGTGGTTTTGTTTGCATTTGTCTGATGGCCAGTGATGATGAGCATTTTTTCTTGTGTCTGTTGGCTGCGTAAATATCTTTTGAGAAGTGTCTATTCATATCCTTTGCCCACTTTTGGATGGGGTTGTTTTTGTTTTTCTTGTAAATTTGTTTGAGTTCTTTGTAGGTTCTGGGTATTAGTCCTTTGTCAGATGAGTAGATTGCAAAAATTTACTCCCATTCCATAGGTTGCCTGTCACTCTAATGATAGTTTCTTTTGCTGTGCAGAAGTTCTTTAATTAGATCCCATTTGTCCATTTTGGCTTTTATTGCCATTGGTTTTGGTGTTTTAGACATGAAGTCCTTGCCCATGCCTATGTCCTGAATGGTATTGCCTAGGTTTTCTTCTAAGGTTTTTATGGTTTTAGGTCTAACATGTAAGTCTTTAATCCATCTTGAATTAATTTTCATATAAGGTGCAAGGAAAGGATCCAGTTTCTGCTTTCTACATATGGCTAGCCAATTTTCCCAGCACGATTTATTAAATAGGGAATCCTTTCCCCATTTCTTGTTTTTCTCAGGTTTGTCAAAGATCAGATGGCTGTAGATGTGTGCTATTATTTCTGAGACCTCTGTTCTGTTCCATTGGCACCAGTACCATGCTGTTTTGGTTACTGTAGCCTTGTAGTATAGTTTGAAGTCAGGTAGCGTGATGCCTCCAGTTTTGTTCTTTTGTCTTAGGATTGTCTTGGCAGTGCGGGCTCTTTTTTGGTTCCATATGAACTTTAAAGTAGTTTTTTCCAATTCTGTGAAGAAAGTAATTGGTAACTTGATGGGGATGGCATTGAATCTATAAATTACCTTGGGCAGTATGGCCATTTTCACGATATTGATTATTCATATCCATGAGCATGGTATGTTCTTCCATTTGTTTGTGTCCTCTTTTATTTCATTGAGGAGTGGTTTGTAGTTCTCCAAGTTCTCCTGGAAGAGGTCCTTCACATCCCTTGTAAGTCAGATTCCTAGGTATTTTATTCTTTGAAGCTATTGTATATGGGAGTTCATTCCTGATTTGGCTCTCTGTTTGTCTGTTACTGGTGTATAAGAATGCTTGTGATTTTTGCACATTGATTTTGTATCCTGAGACTTTGCTGAAATTGCTTATCAGCTTAAGGAGATTTTGGGCTGAGATGATGGGGTTTTCTAAATATACAGTCATGTCATCCGCAAAGAGGGACAATTTGACTTCCTCTTTTCCTAATTGAATACCGTTTATTTCTTTCTCCTGCCTGATTGCCCTGGCCAGAACTTCCAACACTATGTTGAATAGGAGTGGTGATACTTAAACTTTTACACAGTTATAACTGTATATTTATGGGATGCAGGTACTGTTTATCCATTGTAATTGTAGTTTGTTTGTTAGATCAAACATTGGGAAAATCTTTTGTTGTGAGTGGTGATTTTCTAAATTTTTACTTTTTTTTTAAATTTATTTGCCAGATTCTGTGTCTCTTTTCTTTGTTCTTGGTGTACTTATTTGATTCCTCTTCCATGGCTATTCCACTTTTTCCAAGTCTTACCCTAAAGCCTTTCAAAGCGATATGATTAGATCAACTTTTTTTTCTTTTTGTTTGTGGTTTGCACATCATATGCTGTACTTTGACTAATTTAATAATTTTTTCTCTAATTCTGTGGAAATTTTAACTTTAATTTTGTTTTCCCCTGACCTTTATAAAAACAAGGTATTAAATATAATATTTTCTAGTTACTGATTCAGGCTTTGTAAATTTGGCACTTAATAGTTTCACTGTTTTACAACAGAAAAGATTATCTTAATTGACCACTAACAACGTAATTGCCAGTTTGGTGCATGAAATCTGTAGTTAGTACTATTTTCAAAATAGTGTTTCTTGGCAGATAAACCCAAAGCTCAGAATATTCTGTATGATTTTTAGTTCTAAAGAAGTACCTTGCAAGTATTACTGTTAGTCTTGTTTTGTGCAGGAAGTAATAGACCAGGAGAGTTAAAAAGACTTACTTGTTTATTCATATGGCTAGTATGTGTGGTACTACTGAACTGAACCCATGCTTCTGCCTCCTAGTTAAATGGTCTTAAAACACTAAGGAAAAAAGCCAACATATAAAATTCAATAGCGGTTAGTAGCAAGGAATTCAGTGTTATCTGAAGTCATAGCATGCTTGTTAAAATATTTTCAGTTAATTTTCTCCATGCATCACTTAAATATGTTTTTATATATATTTAAAATTTTTTGTACAGATCTATTTAGCAATCTTCTTTAAGATATTGTTAGCTACTCATTCACAAAAATGATGACATCTTATTTTTAAAAAACATTTTATATAGTTACTCTATTCTGGTGCAATAATAATACTACACACTGGGTAATTTGTAAAGAAAAAAGATTTATTTGACCCATAATTCTGAAGGCTGAGAAGTCTGACAGCAGGATTCTGGCATCTGATAAGGGCCGTCTTGCTGCATCATTATGTGGCAGAAGGCATCACATGAAGAGGAGTTGTGCTTAGGAGACAGAGAAAAAATCGGGGCCAAACTTACTCTTTTTATAACTAACCCACTTCCTTGATAACTAACTCACTCCTGCAATAACAGTCTTAATCCATTCATAAGGGTAGTACTCACATGAACTAATCACCTCCTCAAGGTCCCACCTCTTAATACATTTGCAATGGCAGTTAAATTTCAACGTGAGTTTTTGAGGAGACAAACCATAGCAGTTACATATTTTGTTAAACTTGATCATTTTGCGCTATTAAAATTATGTGTGTATATATACATATATATATGCACACAAGCACACATATACAGGCATACTAATGTGTTTATATGTGTGTTTATAGATCTTTTTCCTTGGAAGATGAATAATTATATTTTAAAAGTCATTAATGGTAGGGATGACAGCAGAGGAAGCTGTGAAATACAATCTAAGTAATATAGAGAATAAGGTAAGTATTTTGAAAACTGCTCAGTAAATTAGGGTGTATTTGTTGACAAGTAATAGATCACATTACAAACTTACCATTAGACATTGTTATTTATCTAGTAAGCGTTTATGAATAGTCTGTGGTGATCTGTGTGTTTATATTCCACGTACAGTCTGTCAACAAATCCTGTCATCTCTACTTTCGGGTTATATGCTAAATGCAACTACTTCTTACTACGTTTATCTCTGCCACCTTATTTCAAAACCAGGTTTTACTTATTTACTATACGATCTCGTCCAAGTGTTTATAGTGTTGGGATTTTTCTTTTCACAATCATTCATCGTAGGTAAAGAACTTATTTTCCTCTCACATGGTACATTAAAAGTAGAAGCAAGCAGGTAATTTTCTTAAAAACATTTTTTTACTTTGTCTAATATTATTATTATTCCTCTAGAAAAGATAATAATAACACATAGTTACAAGAACAGAATTGAGGAAGGTGACTTAATATTTGGAATTATTATTATATTTAATACTATTTTAACTTTTTATCAATGCTTGCTATATTTTGTTAATAATTTAAATGTTGCTAAATTTTGGGCAAAATTACAATGGATTCATTAGGTTAGAGTTCTTCAGATAAATTGAACCAATAAGAGATGGTTATATCTCTGTATAATTATGTTTATGTGTGTGTGTATGTATATGTACATATATTTGTATGTATATGCAGTTGTGCATCACTTAATGACAGGGATATATTCTAAGAAATGTGTTTTAGGCAATCTGATCTTTGTACAAATGTCATAGAGTATACTTACATAAACCTAGATGGTATAGCCTACTACACACCTATGCTGTATCATATAGCCTGTTACTCCAAGACTATAAACCTATACAGCATGTTACTGTGCTGAATACTATAGGCAATTGGAAGACAATGTTTAGTATTTGTATATTTAAACATAGAAAAGGTAATGGATTGCACTACCACATTATGATGGCTACAGCATCACTAGGCCATAGGAAATTTTGGTTCTATTTTAATCTTATGGGGCCACCATTGTATGTGCAGTTCATCGTTGACCAAAACATCATTATTCAGTGCATGACTGTATGTATATATTTGTTACTTATTAGCACATTAATATGGATTTGTATAAAGAAATTTCTAGTAATGCCCAATAACATACATAGATGCATTTTTAATTGCTTCTGGAATAGATGGAGAATTTTAAATAAGTAGATTCCAGAGGTCAAAACAAGTTTAATATATGCCTCTTTGCAGCTACATTAAACACACACACACACACACACTCTCACTCACATACTCACAGAGGCAGTCAACTGTTCATGAAATATTAATAAGATTATATTTTACAATGATATTTAAAACTTGAAACATACATACAAGACAATGAAGTGTAATAGCTCAGAGCACAGGCTTGGATCAGATAGAACAACAGTTGACTTCTATCTAGCTCTGGACTTTCTGAGCCTTGGTTTTCTTATGTGTCAAGTAATGATAATATCTACTTCTTTGTGTTGATTAAATGAGAATATATGTAAACTACTTGCCATGGTGCCCTGTACACACCATACACAATAAACTATTGTCATCAGTATTTTAATTCAAAATTCCTTCCCCTGAACACAACTTGATAAATATCCTTTGGGTTTCTGTTCCAGCTTTCGAAAGTTGATTTAGATTGTAATGTAACTTAGTGTAGTATAAATAATACCATAGAGTGAAACAACCATCTGTAGCAGTGGTTTGATGGGAAAATACAGTCACAACTACAGTTTGAAAAGCCAGAAACTGTATTTTTCCCTCCTGAAGTTATAAAAGTAGAAGTAGTAATCCTCTCTCCAGGCATCCTTTTATCTTTTGAAGAATAGAAGTAAATATATCTACATATCCAAGCCAGTAGTTGTCCTTCTGGATTGGGGCTTTTTGCAGAGCAGGCCTGCAAGGGGAATGAAGATCAGAAATGGAAATGAGGTTCCAATGACAGAAGGTAGTGAAATGCTGTGTGTGTGTGTGTGTGTGTGTAGAATGCAAGGGGAGTTGGATAGAGAGGATCATGTGGGTGTAAAGTGGAAAGATAGGCCTAGGCCAGGGTGATAGATGTATAGA
>NW_012101266.1:5319415-5408153 GCF_000951045.1 Mandrillus leucophaeus | reverse complement strand
AGTGCTGGGATTACAGGCTTGAGCCACTGTGCCCGGCCCAGAACTTCTGATATTAAAATAAGCGTGTAAGCTATACACTATTTCATGAAGTTACTCTTGACATTTTGTTGAAATTAAATAATGAATTCATCATATTTTATGAGACCAACTTTAAGAAAACTAGCTGGATTTTTAATGGTTTGCTTCAACATAATAGTGGTATATAACAGTACAATCATCGAAGGCTATCAGAAAATCTATGTTAGAATTTTAATGATTATAGAAACTGGAATATTCTGTATATATCTAACACTTATAATTACTTGTTCTGGGGTATCCATAATAAAATTTATGTCATGTGGTTTTTGGGGTCAGTACTTTCAGGTATAAGCCTGGTGTATAACAGTGAATGCTCTTAGAAGATTGGGTCTGTATCTTTTATATCTGTAAATTACACAATGATAGGAAGTTAATATGTTAGGGATTTAATAAGTATGTTAATGATCTATAAAGATAATATGCTTTATTTTTTGATTGATTTGTCATGTTTTATTGGTCTGCTTTCTGCGGGAATACTATTATGATATAACTTGCCAAGGAGTCCTAGGGTGTGAAAAAACAGTCTTCCCTTTTTTATTATGAGAAGTTCAGAGACCTTCTGAATATGTTAATGATTACCACTAAAGCAATTCTTAATAATTTTTCCACTAATATGGGTTGTAAAGTTGCCAGACTCACACAGATGTGAATACTAGGCTCCCTTGCTAGTTGAGTTCTTGTTACTGAACAGCAGTCTTACAGCTTTCTGTTAGTATGATTCAAATGTGGGTCTTAGCAAAATGACAAATTAGCATAGACCCTGGACCTCTGGGTCATGGTAAAAATAATCCCTGAATATTAAGGATCTATGTAAAGATTCTTAACCTGTGTAGGGTCTATATTCAGAAGATCTGTGAAACTCCTGAAATTGTCTGCCGTATTTTGTGTATATGTGCACACATTTTTTCTGTGAAGCATGTGTGAGTACTTTCAAGTCTATAACCCATGAAAGGTTAAGGACCAATGGATTTGTAACCTCTTCAGAAGTCTTTTACATTGCATAACCATTTGCCATCTCATTTCCTCGCTATATTGCATATACTTCTGGAAAAATGTAGATACCATGTATTTTTTTATCAGTCTTATTTTTATTTTCCAGAAAATTGTGGCTTTTTCATAATATGGTGTTATTTTTTATGTGATTCGTATTTTAGTACAAATACCATGTTAATGTGATTGATAAAATGTGAATGATTTATGAAATTTTACTTACATACCCAAATTTGTTGTTAAAAGGGACAAAAATGAATTTTTTTGTATTTTACATTCAGTCCTTTTCATGGAATAGAATATTTTAAAACAACTTTGGCTTGAATTTTTATTTATCATATTTAGAAAAACCTGCTTTTATGAAAATACAGAACCCCCACTCTGTGGCTCACAGATAGTAGTAGTGCATTATATAGGGTAGCCTAAACAGTGGTTGATTATTGTGTTTGGGAATATTTCATTCTCTCTGAACTGGACTTGAGAGTCAAACTTTGTCTTTAAACCTTTAGCTATTGCTTTCTGGACCTTTGTATTGCGTAAGGGATGCAAACTTCTTGGAAAGTAGAACCACACAGTTGTAAATGAGCAAGGGAAGAAATAGAAAATATAATTATTATCTTCATTAATGTTTTTGAAGTAGACAATGAGTAATTTCATAATTACAGTATTCACTCTTATGAAATTTACCAACTACATTAATGAGCAAATGTGAAGCTGTTTTGCTAATGTGGAAATTAAATTTTTGAAAACAAAAATTTTTTATTCTGTCACCAAAGAAAGAAGCACATTGGTTATGTTAATAAATAAAAATAATAGAATGAACAGTCATTCATTGGATGTTTAATTGTTACAGGCACTTTTATATATTACCTTATTCGATCTTAACCACTATAAGAATTAAATAATATTGCCATTTTGATGAGGAAACTAAAACATATAGAAGTTTCTTCAAGGTGTTGTATGTGACCTTCAAAACCAGGCAATAAATGGTTGCTTAGTATTTGCTAAATTAATTGCATTGAAACATCTTTTTATCTCTGATCTTTTCATTGGTATTTTCATTTCCTCATTTATCTGCACTTAAATTAGGGCCTCAATTTTGGGACTCCAGACCTCAGTATACATAACATAGGAAATATACCCAGTTAAATGTCTACTGCATTGTTTCCTGCAGTGATTCTTCTTTTTATAATCAAAGCAGTGTGTAGCAAGCTTTTATCATAATATTTTAGAGAAATATGATCTCTTTTATAATCCTGTTAGTGAAGTGAAACAGATTTTCTATACCTTCATCCCCACTTATTAGTCACAAATTATGGGGCTGGAGATCAGTTGAGATATTAGAAGTCTTTTCTGCACAGTCTTCTATGCAAATAGAGAAGGATTTTCATTTTTTCTTAATAGTTCGTGTTGTTTTTCCTAAAAAGTAATCCTTAATATAGTTTTTACCCACATTGGTTTAGTTTGAAAGAAAATATATTTTATTGATATATAATAATTATACTTTTGCTATTTCTCATTTTAAGGTATTGGCATCATTTTTAAATAGTATTTGAATCTGCAAATGGATATCAAATTTGAATGTTATCCAATATAAGAAAAAGAAATGAATACTTGTATAGTCAACATTTTATACAAATGTAAGTACATAAAGTTTATATTAAAGAAAATACTTCAAAGTATTTTAAGTATTATAGCTAGTATTGATGCATTATGGTCAAATTCATTTAGTGAAGGAGCCATTACTGCTACATCTAGCTTTTATAAAATTTGAAAAATTCATGAAGATTATATTAAATATTTTACCAATTTGGGAGACCAAGGCAGGTGGATCACGAGGTCAGGAGATCCAGACCATCCTGGCCAACATGGTGAAACTCCGTCTCTACTAAAAATACAAAAATTAGCCAAGCGTGGTGGCATGTGCCTGTAGTTCCAACTACTCAGGAGGCTGAGGCAGAAGAATTACTTGAACCCGGAGGCAGAGGTTGCAGTGAGCCAAGATCATGCCACTGTACCCCAGCCTGGGCGAAAGAGCGAGACTCCATCTAAAATATATATACACGTATATATATAATTTATATAAATATAGTACTTAATTTAAAAATAGCTTTTCCTCTTATTCTCATTTGTTTATAATTATACTTCTAATATTTCTTATTGTAATTAATATGGAGTCTTTTTAAAAAACATTGCTTTTGTGAAGAAAATTTGGAGATGAATATTGGAAAATATACTGAATACCTGGAAGGAAAATAATTTTTTTTTGTCCTTCTTAATATAGAGGTCAAAATAGAAAAGCAATTTCTAAAGTTGCCATTCGTGGGAAAGGAAAGGCCTTATCATTTATAGAATTTGATATCAAGGGAACAGTTCTGAAGTAAAACAATCCAGACCATTACCACACTGATAATTTTCTCCAATTAGGCAGATTAGAGGTTTAATCCTAAAAGAACCCCAGTATCCAATATTTTTGCCTACATTTTTAACATTAAGGAAATGCTTTTTTAAAATTTATATTTTTAACCATCACACGAGATTTTTATTATTGGAAAAAGAACAGACAACAAATGAGAAGTTTTCTCATTGAGAACGATTGAGTTTTTAAATGTATGTTAACAGAAAGTAGGAAAACTGATCACACTTAACATGTATACAGTACTTATATGGAGTGGAAAGTTTGTTCTTGTGCTTTCAGTAGAAACATGAAACAAATATGATGTTCTCACAGAAATAGTTTCATAATAGGTTATGTTTTTGTATAAGTCCCATATTTTCACCAGAACTATTACAAACATTATAGTCATCAGCAAATGTTACACATGTCTAGCATAGAAATTTCTTTTTTTGTTGTTGTTGTTTGTTTGTTTGAGACGCAGTCTTGCTCTGTCACCAAGCTGGAGTTCACTGGCGCGATCTCTGCTCACTACAACCTCCACCTCCCTGGGGTTCAAGTGATTTTCCTGCCTCAGCCTCCCGAGTAGCTGGAACTACAGGTGCACGCCACCACGCCCAGCTTATTTTTGTATTTTTAGTAGAGATGGAGTTTCACCATGTTGGCCAGGATGATCTTGATCTCTTGACCTCGTGATCCACCTGCCTTAGCCTCCCAAAGTGCTGGGAATAGAGGCGTGAGCCACCGCACCCGGTCCTAGCCTAGAAATTTCTAAAGTGTATATAAATTAATCATACCAATTCTAAATTACAATTTTCTTAACATTTTTTAACCTGTTCTTCAGTTTTTACACTATATTTTTAGTCCAAAAAAGGATGATAGGATTTATTAGGATATTTTGAGGGGAAAGATTTTTAAATAAGTCATTTTGAAGATACTTTTGAGTAGACATAGTCATTACATAGTTATTAAAAACCAGAACTTTATATATTTTTATAAAAGGATTTCTAAATTCTAAAAGTAATAAATGACCTTAGGGAAGATTTGGAAAATACAAACAAGTATAAAGAAGAAAAAAAATTCCCCCAATCCCACTGTACAAATCAACCACTTTTTTTTATTTTTTCCAGGCCAAACTGTAGCCAGCTTTATTAAAGATACTTTCCATAAACAGTCATGGTATTTCAGGCAGGACATGGGCAGACATTCATTAACAGTATACAACAACTTTCAAACTCCCTTCTTCAATGGACTACCGAAAATCAGAAAGCCACTATAAAATCCAATGAAGTCTTCATCTGATGCTCTGAACAGGCAAAGTTTAGAGTGAGGGTTGACATTTCACATTTAGCATGTTGTTTAACAACTTTTCACAATTTAACCCTGACTTTCAGAAAGTGAAATGAAAATGGTAGAATTTATCTGAAGATCCACAATCTAGAAACGGAGCCACTGCTCTTTTGACAGGTGCCATCTCAGTGGCATCACTGGAAAGTCCAGATTGCCTGACACACTGGTAACCAATGAGTGGGGGTCAGGTCCCAACAGATGTCTGGGTTTAAGGGAGTTAAGTCTATGCTGAAAGGTGGAAAGGGAGAAGAGAACATAAAAACTAATTTGTTTTTCCATACCACAAGGCTTTTGTGCCAAAATGGCCATGTGTGTCAAAGTCAGGGAATCCCTCCTCCTGGAAGCCAAGAGGAAGTCTCTCAGAACTAGAAGGGAAATATGTTTTCCCCACATCAATCCAGCTTCGAAGACACTCTATTAGTGACGTATGCCCCTTCTCCTCAAAACAACAATGAAGTGTTCTGTGTGCTAACAATATAGCTTAAAAAAAAAGTAAAACAAAATTCTGCATTTTTATGAAACTTGATAAAAATTGTATTTCAAACTGTACAGTCACCAGAAGTACAGTTATCAAAAATGCACATACTTCACTTGGCATCTCCATCCAGCACCTTCAGCTTTCTGTGCCTGGTCTGTTTTGACATCTCTATTTTCCCCTCCTTGCCAGCATCAGCTTTTCCCTTTTTCCCTTTGGGTACCTTCTCTCCCTTCTTGGCAGGGGACTTTTTAGGCCTGAGCTCTGGCTTTGGAGGAGCAGTTTTAGCAGACAACCTCACAGATCTTCTCTGTGGTTCGTCTTTTACTTTGACTTTATCTCCTTTAGCATCCCCTTCAGTCTTTCTCTTGCGATGGTGGTAGAACATAGGTGCTGGGCATAGGATGCAGCGGCATGCGGGCTTTGGTCGGTCTAGGGGTCGTTCCTGCCTCTTCTTCACACTGCTCCAAATCAACCACTCTTAATAGTGAACTCTTTATAAATACCACTGTGTACATTTAAGTTGTTTATTATTTTTCACTGTTAAAAATAGTTTTTCCTCATACAGTTTCTAAGGATGCTTCCTGATGACAGCAAAATGCAGTTTTCTAAAGAAATTTATCCAACTTGATAAAAGCAAGAGTTCTTCACTTAGGACAGGTATATGGGCTAGCTGTAAGAGCTTCCCTAATCTCTGTTTGACACAAATTTTCTTGGAAGTAAGGAAAGTAGAACCATATTCCCAGGAAGCATTCTCTTGGTGAGACAGAATAGAAGAAAGAATACATACTATGAGAACATTTTAGGGACAATTCTGAATAGTAGAAGAGTAGTAAGGGCTCCAAAAGAACTTACATTCCTTCTTTTGTCACTGGAAAATCCCAGCTAGCTTTGAATAGGACGTTGACTCTACCCTCATATTAATATTCTTAGAGTGTGTTATAGATTGAATTGTGCTTCCTCAAAATTTGTATGTTGAAGCTATCTTTCCCAATGTGTCTGTATATGGAGATAGGGCCTTTAATGAGGTTATTAAGGTTAAATGCGGTCATAAGGTAGGGCTGTAATCCAGTATGACTGGTGGCTTTGTAAGAAAAAGACTAGCTACCAGGTGTCTGCTTTAATAGAGAAAACCTGTGAGACAAGACCATCCAAAAGCCAAGGAGAGAAGCCACAGGAGAAACCAGCCCTGCGGACAACTTGATCTTGGACTTTGAGCCTCCAGAACGGAAAGTCTGGAGACTGTTGTTGAAAATCTGGAGACTGTTGTTGGTGGCTGTTGTTTAAACCACCCAGTCTGTGGCGTTTTCTTATGGCAGCCCTAGCAAACCAATACAGATAGTTTTCTTTCTTTTTTTTTTTTTTTTTTAACTAGTAGTGCTGTAGGCAGAATAACAGCTCCCCACAGATAGAAACTGCTAATCTGTGGACTATGTAAGCGTTAACTTAAAAGGAAAAAAGATTGGGAGACTCTCCTCGGTTATCTAGGTAGGCCATAAGCACAATAATAAATGTCCTTATAAGAGAGAGGCAGAGGGAGATTTGACACAGACATATGTAAGAGAAGTTGCTGCGATCACTAAGGCAGAGACTAGGATAATGGCCACAAGTCAAGAAATGCTAGCGGCTAGAAGGAGGAAGAGGCAAGAAGCAGATTCCCAAGAGGGAATGCAGCCCTCCTGACTCCTTGTTTTCTGCCCCGTGAAACTGTTTTTGGACTTTGTGAAGGAATACATTTCTTTTCGTTTAAGCTATTGAGTTTGTAGTAATTTGCCTTCAGCAGCCATAGGTAACTAATGCAAATAGCTGCTGAAAATACCAAATACTTTTCAGTGTCTAATGATGTAATCTTATGGTTTTTGAATCATATCATGTTTGCTTTCTAATTTGTGAAGAAATTAACTATGTCGATATACTTTTCTATTTTTTTGAAAACTCTACCTCATGCTGGTATTTTTTTTTCATACATTGACTGATTTGATAATATTTTGATAGAGGTTTTTTATTAAGGAATTAAATAGTCTCTACTTTTTCTTTTTTATACTGTCTTTGTCAGGTTTGGCTCATAAGGTTATATGTTAAATTGTTTTGGATACACAGTGGGAGCCCAGGTTATTCTAACCTTGAAAGTCAGTTATCAAAGCTGAAGCTTCCTATGATAGACAATTGGGAGATAATTTTGGCTCTTAAGTAGAAGAAGCCATATTAAAGTGTGTTTTTTAAGATAATAAGACATAACAGTACATCCAAAAATTGCTTATAGGTACTTAGGGAGCAAAATCAGGCATTAAAGTTTCAGAAAACAATCTAGGTACTGAGTTTCTCAAACACATTCTGCCTCATTCATGTTCTTCAGGAGTGAAGACTACGTGACTTGAGTTGGGGGGGATTTAATCAGGAAGTAAAGGAATTCTAAGCCCCTAGAGAATGTCACAGTAGATGACTGAGAGGTGATCATGTTTATCTTTTCCCTGTAATTATTTTATTCCTTTGAAAGAGGTGAACATCATAGATAATAAACTTTGAGAATGTTAGGGTACGGCAGGGAACATATCTGTATAGGTCAGAATTTCTGAGCTTGGCAGCCTTGGACTTTTTGTGAGAGAAAGAAGAGTAGAGTTATAAGGATCCATGGATACATATGTAATCCAAGTATTGTATAAACACGGGAAAAATAATATAACTTACATATCTATTATTCCAGATTTTCAAATATACTTAATTACTCCGTAAATCTAAATCATCAACGGAAAAATTATGTTTCTAAATTTGTGGCACCTTTAGTTAATGCTTTCAAACAACAAATAATAAGAGCTTATACCTGTTACCCTATGGGAATCTGTAAAGTGAGTTTAAAATAATTATTTTAAAGGGACCATCTTCTAAATGAAACCCTCCCTATAAACTTATAAAATTAATCAGGGAAGAAGCGATAGCGAGAAACAAAACCAAGCTTGCAGCACATTCAGCATTAATCACTAGGTCAGGCTTGCTCTCTGATCTGCTTCTTCACAGTTGTTTGGTGCCTATTGTCCTAGAATCACATAGACCTTAGATTATAGTTCTCCTTAACTGCTCCATAGATAACAACTTGAACATTATGAAACATTTAAGTTTTCCCTTTGAGATATTCTTTTTTTTTTTTAAGTGTTCCAAAGGCACATTGGCACCTTTAAGATACTCTTTCAGGTCCTGCATACCAGTGAAACTATAGGCACCAGCTGGTCTGATGGTGAGCTGACTCAGCAAAGAACACACTCTGTATCCTCATGATTTCATCTCCCTTACTCCAACCAATCAATGACCCCAATTTTCCAACCCCTTGCCCTCTACTATCCCCTTAAAATCCCTGGCCCAGAACTCCCCTGGGAGATGGATTTGGGGGTCTCCTCTCATCTCCTTTCTCAGCCACCCTGTAGTCATTAAATTCTTTCTGTGTTACAAACCCTGCTGTCTCAGTATATTGGTCTGTTACTGTACAGCAGGCATACAAATTTGTTGGTCTTGAATCTAAACACCAGTCCCTTAATCTTATTACTGAGGATACTGTATATTAATAACTATACAGTTACTCATGGTTACATTGCTAGTTAGTTACAGAACCCTGGTGAGAGCCTGTGTTTTCAAGATCTCTTCAAAATGCTGTGAAGAAAAGATCTTAGGTTTAGGTCTTAGTAGTGATTATTTTGTTTGACTTTGGAAAAGTGTAGATACCTGCATCTCCTCACTGTGAGCTATGCACAGATGAAATGTTGCATTATTACTTTTTGAAAGATGCAGGATAGCTTCTGTTTTTGAACATTATGCTTTAGTTGTTGTAGTCACCATTCTTTATTTAAATGAGTAGAAAATCAAGAGGAAAGTAAGGATGGATTTTTGCAGTCCTTTGCTTATTTTCCAACATTTTTTCTTACCAGAGAAAACATAACTTAGATAGGTAGATAGGAAGGGAGGGAGGTAGATAGGCAGGTAGTTAGTTCAACCAGAAAAAAATAAAGTCTGTTTTAGCAGGTTGTGAGAAGATGAACTGAATCTGTCAATGTGCGCATCTTCTTTAGTTAGCAGGAGTGGATGTGGGTAAGCCTTGGTGCAGCAATAATACTAATAAGTGCATATGTTCCAAATAGAGATGTGGTCATAGGAGGGGGAAAAAATGTTAATGCTATCTGGGGTGTTAAGAAGTTAGGGAAAGGCACAGAGCATAATTGAGATGAAATTGCAACTTCTTACTCTCTTCAGTGATAGCTAAATCTAATTTAAGTCTGTTACTCTGTTCTCATGAAAATATTCTCAAGAGTTGAAGAAAATAGTAAGGCAATCTATATGGACCTTAACAAAACTTAGTTTTGACTATTGGAATTAAATTTTAATATTTTAATTTGGAAATCTACTCATCCTGAAATCTCTTTTAGTAAAAACATGGAATCTTTTAATATGCATTAGAATTATTTTGGTCAATAATTATAGTTTCTGTACCAATTAGGGTATCACACTCTTATATTTAAATTATATTAAATTGACTCATTGACTCATCTAGTTAAATGGGAATATGCTTTCAGAAGTAGAATGAAGTCTACATGTATTTGTAAAGTTGACACAATGTTTTATGAGGGAATTTAATATTCTTTTCAGGAACATGAGGCTGGACAGAAAGATAATCGTGCAAAAAATTATCTCAGTTTTTCATGTTGGCCTTTTGTTCACAAAAGAGCTAGAATTCAAAAGAAAACAACATTTAGCCTATTTATTTATTTATTATTTTTTGAGACGGTGTCTTGCTCTGTTGCTCAGGCTGGAGTGCAGTGGCACGATCTCGGCTCACTGCAACCTCCGCCTCCCAGATTCAAGCAATTCTCCTGCCTCTGCCTCCTGAGTAGCTGGGACTACAGGTGTGCACCACCATGCCTGGCTAATTTTTTGTATTTTTAGTAGAGACAGGGTTTTACCATGTTGATCTGGCTTGTCTTGAGCTCCTGACCTTGTGATCTGCCTGCCTTGACCTCCAAAGTGCTGGGATTATGAGCATGAGCCACTGCTCCTGGCCCCCCTTTTTAATATTATGGTTATTTTAGTTGACATCTTCAGATTCCTCTTGATTGGAGTATATAAAATATGTAATAACATTGTGTTATTTTAATTTTACTTGTCTATGTTCTTATTTCTTTGAAGTTGCTATTTTTCACTATATTTTGCCGTCACCTATAAATTATAAATATCAGTCTTAACAGGAGTCAGGTATTTTCTATATTGAATATTTTTTTTTAAGAAAAGGAGATAGGATAAAATATGACGAAGTCAAATCTAAGAATTACTTTAGAAAAGTCAGAGGATTTTTATTTAGTATTGAGAAGTATAAGGTAAATTAAATTTATAGATCAGAGAAAAAAAGTTTTTATTACAATGTAATATGTGAGACAAAAAAATAGGATATGATTATCTACATTTTATTTGAATATCATTTATTAAACAAATATTTACTTAGCTCCAAATTATGTAGTAGAAAGTGTCTCAGGCTCTGGGAATATATTTGCAAACATACTGGTCAGTGAAACATTAAATTTCTAATTAGAAATTTTAGAAGTTCTAAGAAAGCAGAAAGCTCATGGTCCTTTTGGAATATAGTCTAGGGAGATTTAACGTAATCCAGAGAAGCTCGGGAAAAATTTATGTGACAGAGACCATAGGGTTGAGTCAGAGAGGGACAGAAGGGGTTTGGAGAGAATGTTATTGGAATGCAGGAATCGTATGTTCAAAAACTCTGAGGAGACTATAATGTATCTTTCAGGTAAGATACCCTGAAAGAAATTCATGATCACAGGAGTGGAGTCAGTGAGAAGAGGTGAAACCAGACTGGAATGGTTCAAAGACAACACTTGAAATTATCTGATTAAAATAAGCCACTGAACATAGCCTTAAGAATGATGGTTATTCCATTTGGTATTCTTTGCTGAACTGCTTAACAGTATTTTTATGTTTCCATGTGCTGGATTCATTTTAGAAATGTGTTAAAAAGTAAAGCATGTATTAGAAGCACCACTATAAGACCATGGAAATAGTTTTACTGTTTGTCTCTTTTGTTTTATATTTTTTAAGAACAAAGCTTCCATTTTCAGCTTCCATCTCTTGGACTATTCATTTAACCGTGATCTTTCGGTTTCTCAGTCCAAGTTCTAAGGATTCTGAGGTTGGTCGTTTAACTCTTAATCCTTTTAAAAAATTGAAGCAATGTATTTTTTCAGTGAAAGATAGTTCATAAATCTTGCTGCTCAAATAAATCATTAGTCTATAGGAGGGCTTCAGTTGGGAATTGGTTTATTCTTATTCACTAGAATTAGGAAACCCTATGTAGATAGGAGCCATCTCTGTTTATACTTGTTGTCTCTACAGTTCCCAGCCATTGCCTAGTATATTAATCCATTTTTGTTGCTATAAAGGAATACCTGAGACTGGGTAATTTACAAAAGAATGATATTTATTTTAGCTCTTGGTTCTGCAGACTGTACAGGAAGTATAGTGCTAGCATCTGCTTCTGGTAAGACCTCAAGAAGCTTACAATCATGCTGGAAGGCAAAGGGGGAGTTGGCATATCACATGGTGAAAGGGAACAAGGGGCGGCCCACTCTTCTAAACAATCAGATCTCATATGAACTCAGCGAGAACTCATTTATTGTGAGGACAGCACCAAGCCATTCATGAGGGCTCTTCCCCCAAGCCCCAAACACCTCCCCCTAGGCCCACCTCCAGCATCAGACATCCCATTTCAACATGAGGTTTGGAGGGGACAAAATATTCAAACCATATCACTTGGGATATTATTGATGCACTTATTTGTTGATTGAATTAATCATAATTTTTGTTGGCATTACATTTTATTTGGACTTTAAATGCTGATTAGTATTTGATAGTTCCATGGTTCTGCGATAACATTTAGGCTTGTAGTGAATGGAACATTGCAATATTGTTTAACCTTTTCTTTTAAATTTAAATAAAAGATGGATAAGAATGTTACTTTAACATTTTATATAATATCCTTTAACAATCTGTAGGCTAATCTTTAGTTTATGGGACTCCCCATAAACTAGGGTAATTTCTCCTAACCCATAATGCAGTTTTACTGATTCTTCTGCCATTTCCAATTTGTTGCTGTGCCCATTTGGTGAATATTTTATTTCACTTATTATACTTTTTAGATCTAGAGTTTTCTTTTTTTCGTTTCTGTTTTTCTCTTGAGATTTATTCTGTGTTCACTCACTGATAGCATATTTTTCTTCAGTTCTTTGAATATATTTATAATAGCTTTTTTGAATTATTTTACTTGCTAAATACAACATCTGAGCCCAGTTAGAGTCATTTGTATTGAGTGTATTTTTTCCTAATTTCTTGAAGACTTTCCTGTTTGTTTTGGGGGATTTTTTTTTTTTTTTTTTTTTTTGGTGTATGTAGAAATTTCTGGTTGAAGACTAGACACTGGGAAACACATGGTGAAATGACTCTGGGTTCTGTTATATTCTTTCGAGGACCTTGGCTTTTTGTTCTAGTAGGCAATTGACTTCCTTGGGTTGAAACCACAAACTGTCTCCTGTGAGGTATTCAGCTTACACCTTTCCCCTGCTGCTTTGTTAACCTGAACACCTGTAGGTCCCCCTTGTACATGCATAATGTGATAGCCCAAAGATTTTGGCAGATGCTCATCTTCTCTGTTGTTTCTTTGTGTCTCAGAATTTCCTCCTAATTGACAGTAGCTATGCCAGCTTTGGGCCCTGTACTCTGACACATCAAGCCTGTCTAGATTCATCTTTCTACCACTCAAGCTGTAAATGATTGAAGAATGTTCTCAGTTAATAAAAGAATCACTGATTTTAAAATGTTTTTTTTTTTTTTTTCTCTTCCTGCTTTTTCACTAGGCTTCATAGGCCTCCCTTGCTCATGTGTAATTTTTGTTGTCAGCCAGGAATTTGTGTAGTTTGTGCTCTGAATTTGAGTCTCGTGCCTTCTGAGATTAGCTTGGTGCTAAGATTTTTTCCTTTAAATTTTCAGCTGTTTTTCCAGCTCTCAACTCTTAAGTTCTAGCATCTTTAGCCAGTGCGATGCCATTTTTTTCTTCTCCTTTTTTGTAGCTGTAGCTGTGGAGTTTGGTCAGTGCCCTAGAGCCAGTATGAACTCTCAATTCTTACCCCTTCTGGTTTTCAAAATAAAACTCTCTTCAGCCTTATGTCTGCATTTGAAAGTTTAAAGTATCTTTAAGTAGTTTGTTTGCTTTAATCTAGTATCTTATTATTGGTATCTCTGGGGTTTTGTATGGCCACGTCAGTTTTTCTCATAACCAGAAGTTAAACTACTTCATCCCTATTGATTTCAAATAGTACATTTAAAACAAGAGCTTCTAAACATTCAATAAAATTCAAATGATATTTTAAACATTAACTTACATCTCAACTCTTCCAAGTTTGTAAGTTCATGTTTATACTTTGTACTTCCCCTGGTGGTTTTTTTTTTTTTTTTTTTTTTAAGATCAGCAAATTATATTTTAGCTGATGGACTTTTCTCAGTTTGTGTTAATTACATGGGTATCTCTATTTAGTAGTGCATTTAGAGTCACTATTTTTTACTGCTGCAGGTATCTAGACATTTGATTGGAAAATAGTTTGTCATTGAACTTAGTAGCAATATTGCGGGACTTGGGACTAAAAGGCACCAATCAACTTAGAAAACCAAGCCCTGTAGTAACACAAGGAAAAAAAAAATTTTTTCCTGAAGCCAATACTTTGGGAAATAAAGATAATAGAAATGAAATCACCTAAGTGGATGACCTTAATATTTCTGAATATGTTCCATAACCCTCACAGGTAATAGTGGACTGGCAGCTGGGTGACAGAGGACAAAACATAAATGTAGAATTTCAAGGATCTTCCTATTTTCTGTTAAAGTAGCAGGAAGTATGAATTACTAGAGACTTTACGTATAGTCAGATTGCTGAGTTTCAGTTTCAGATATTTTTCAGACATTCTCCCACTTCGCTCTCATTTCATATGAGTTCATATTATTTTATGCCCCAGGCCCAAAGGGTAGATAAGTGTACTGTTCTAATGTATACTGTTTAGCTGATTCACTCTCCCCCTCTTTTGCCTTCTGGTTTCACAGAGTGGTAAGCAGGAAAGCAGGGTCTGTATCTATCTGTACTATAGGTTCACTATCCTTGCCATAAATTAAGTTGATCACTTAAAAAGTATCACTACTTTAGTACTGGATTTAGCTCACTTTTAACAGAAATTTCATGGTGATCTTTTCTTATTTCAAGGCCCTTAGATCTTACCCAATTTTCTCGTTAATGAAGCATCTCATTCTCCTTCAACAGGGCTTGGGTTTCCTTTGAACAAACATTATTCCTACCAATAATTCTGATAACTTTCTGGTAATTTAATTGTGGTTACCCATCCTCTTTATTCTCCATCAGTTCATTTTAGATATTCTTCTGATTTCCTTTTGTCTTTCACAAGATCTTTGAATCTCATTTTCTCTACATCTTTAATATGACCTGCAAAAAAAGTTCGTTCAATTTATATGTCCTGCCACCAAATAGTACTCTGCTTGAAATTCCACATTTATGTTTTGTCTCCTCTGACACAGGTAATAACCAGTCCACTATTATCTGTGGGGGTTATGGAACATGTCCAGAAATACTAAGGCTGCCCACTTAGGTGATTTTATTCTTATTATCTTCATTATCCAAGGTATTGGCTTCAGAATGTTTTTTCTCCTCATGTTTTCTGACTTGATTGGTGATGCCAAGCATTCACACAGCTTTTCAGTTTCTCAGCTTAGATGCAAGGAATGTTAAAAAGTTACTATCAGTGCCTTTAATCATGAAAAAGACAAGTAGAAGGAATTAGTTCTCTCACCCAGGGACATCAGTGTGTATATATACCAGTGGGAATCAGACATCATGTCTAGGTAAAATCACTTATCACAGTGCAGCTACTTTTTTCAACTGGTAATTTTAGCCAAACTAGGTCATGTTATAAATGTCAGCAAGGCAAAAGAGAGAATAAAATGTCATCAGAATAATGCACATACATTTCAGTGGAGCTTAAAATCTTTTATAGGAGACAGGATTATGAGGTAGGAGGTTTTTTTCATTGCAGCGATAAATGTGAATACAGTTACTATGATTCTTTCTTAAGGTATTCACTTTGGCCTCATTCCTGCTTTCCTTAAAAGTCAAGTTAGCTTGTAGATAAGAGTTTTAAGCCAAATAAATAACAGTTATTGTAGTGATTTGGTTGAAAAATACACTTCTAATTCCCCTTTAAAAACTGAGAAGAAATATAGTGCAATGTCAGCCACAAAATCATTATTTTGATAGCTAACATCATTTGTATTCTAGGCTAGAATTTTAAAACAAAGTTCAAAAAAATGAAATTTTATTCACATTGTTGATTTTGCCAAATGACACAAGCTATATGTTAATATTAAATTAATATAGGCAAATTAAAGAAAATATCACGTTTATCACTTTCATATGTAGTAATTTTTATTTCAATAACCAGAATTGTAGGTTTTAAAAAACGTTTGAAAATTTGCTTTAATAGGTTTGACAAAGAACCTTTAATAGACCACTGCTTTTTATTTCAAATTTTCAGTTAAACCTCAAGAAATAATATGGTCGTGCTGTGATTTTTAAATGAATGCTTTTGTAGTTGCATAAATTGTATTTTTTCATGAATATTAGGATTGTAAAAATTAAGTCTGAATTCTGATCCTTTTCCTTTCAGGCTTATTAAAATAAGATCTTTTAGGATCACTGTGACTCTCTCCTTGTTAGTCTTATGTTGTAACTTAGCCCTGATTATAAACAAACTTTAACTGTTTCTTAATTCAGTTTTTTCTTTTGTCATGAGCAAAGAAAAATTACTGAAATGAGTAAGCATTGAGACATATTCTTGTATTTGAAAACTTAGTGTGGGAATCATATTTTTGACTCCCGGCTCAGGATAGGATTAAGTAGGGTAGATTATTTTATCTTTTTATAAAATATGTAAAATAAATATTTGCCTATAGACATTACAATTTATAGTAGAGGAGTTTCACATTAAAAAGATGCTGATTTGCCTTTACATTTAGGCATAAAAGAAGGAGTACATAGAGAGCATTTATAATTTATCCACTTTAAACAATTATTTTTTATTATTTCCCTTTCTACTATTTTTAATCCTACTCATAGAATGAAAGATGGGGCATCAAACTTGTATCTAAGATTGATGATATGTTTTGAGTCAGGGGCAGACAAATACAGTAATGGCTTAGTCTGATATACAGGCATTTTGGGTTCAATCTCTAGGGACAGGTATTCATATGTAATAAAACTTACCACTTGAACTGGCATTGACTGTCATTGTTAAAAATCCTAGCAGGATCAGCATTCACCGAGTAAATATAAAGATCGAATTTACCTTCTTCTGGCAAGGTAGGCAGAGAAGCAGGAAAAAGCATAAAGACTTGATAGCATTACATCTATTCAACTGTACTTCAAAGAAAAGAAGTGGCAATGATTAAGGGTACTGTTCAATTCAACAAGCAATTATTGAGCAGTTCTATAGCCCAACATTGTGTTAGCTGCTAAAGGATACAAAAGGAGAAGACAGTATGATTTTGCACTAAAGTAGTTTATCATCTAATTTGGAAGACAAATGGTTCGTATATGAAACAGCTAGAAAATAAATTATGACAGTATGTAATTGAATGTAGTTGTTCATGCAACAGAATACAAGCACAATTTATTTGTCCAGCAAGTGAAAAGATATATCTTTATTATGTTAAATTTTGTGTGGCAACATAAAGTAACATAGCCTGAGTTAATTCAGATCTTTGGTTATTTAAGATGAAAAAAAACCCAGCAATTTAAATGGTATTTATTTAAAATATCCTTTATTTTATTTATAGTCCTTTATTTAGACCACCTAAAAACACTGATTAGATATATGATTACTCATACCTGAGCCACCCCCCCCAAAAAAATCAAGAATAGCTTACTCACTGTTAATGATACAGTCCATTGAGTATAAACTTTATTAGGTTTTGTTCACTATTGATTCTTTGCCTCATATATCATAAAGGTTCATTCTGTCTGTTTTGCAGTATTTTCCAATGTCTAGGTATTCTGAATTATGGTCATTGAAAAGTAGGTCTCAAAGAGCATAGTAGTCTCCTTAGGTTTGCATAAGGAAGCGCCATGTAGCAAAGCAGCCTTACTATGTTTTTGTTTTTCCATTTGTTTTATTTTTATCTCCATTACTTGTTAAGTGGTAATAGTGCAGTAGCGTCTTAAAATACCATATTATTAAGATTCAGCCGGGGAACCTTCTCCTATTCTTTGCTCCTCGGATATTTCTCTACTGTACCCCCATAGCTCTTGAACATCTTATGACATATAACATTGTATTTTAATTTAATAAATTCATTTGTCTATTCACTAGACTGGCTTCTTTGCATTATAACCAGGATTTCACATAGATGCTGGTACCTCGTAGATTTCTAATAAATACCTGCTGAATTAAGGAAACATGAATTTATGTTCTACATCATGATGCTAGTGAAAATTTGTTACTGTGTTTATTTCTCACAATAAAAAAACATGGGGTGCATCCTGTAGTTGCGTCCGGTAGGAATCAATTATTAATACCCAGTGATGTAGACCTTGTTTTAAAAAAAGAAAAGGAAGGAAGGCAGCCTCCTCTTTTACCAGTCTCCACCTCAACTGTATAATTTTCTTTAAGAAAACTGATTTCAAAAGCTGTGATATCCATTTCTCTTTACTATAAACAGTTCTTGAAGTTGCCTTGACAAGCACAGATTCCTTGAATCAGTCCAAATACATGATATATAGATATATAATATGTGTGTGTGTTGACATCTTTAGTAGAAACAGCTTTTCAGATATTGATTTCATATCGTCTTCCTCCCACCTTTCCTTGCCTTCATGATTTCAGATACAGTTTCAAACTGCATCTTAATTGTGGGGAGTGGGGATACTATTTAGCCTCTGGCTCCTCTTTTTTAAGGTTATTTCTGATACTGCCTTGGAGTGGTTCAAACCCAAAATAAATGCAGTTTACTGCCTATCACTCCATACTTTTAAGATAGTTTTGCCAGCTTTTAGAGACTCTCAGATGTTCTAAAGTAAGGTCCGGCTGATTCTACATCCTGTTGGTGGTAGGTGTTAGTGCTGTCACTTTGGCAAAGTGTTTTTGACTTGAGATAGAATCATTAATCCAGGGATATCTTGTTAATAAATTTACTGACCACTCACTTGGAATTTTTGATGTAGCAGTTTTTAATAATACAGCTTTTTCACGTCAACAAGAGTACATTCTGACTAGTTCTATTTATAAAAGGATACAATACTAATGTTTAATATTAGAACAGTTAGCAGTAGTTAACTTTGGAGAACAAAAATGGTAGAGGTAAGGGGTCAGTAAGAGGACTTCTGAGGATGCAAGTAATGTGTTATTTATTCAGCGAGGGGTGGTCATATGGGTATGTTTATTTTGTGGTAACTCATTGAGCTATATGAATGCTATACTTCACTAAAATCTATGGAGATCAAAGGCTACTTTAGCAGCTTTAGTCTGATGACAAACATTATTTCTTAAACAATGGGCAAAATTTTCTTCTGACTTGCAGATTCCTACAGTCTAAAGGGAAAGATAAAACTATTTTAGTATGATAGCTAAAATGCTTTTGCTCTTTTAAAATTGTCATTACAAAGTGTATTGTTTATTTTAACTTTCATATGACTGGTATTGGCTATTTAAAATTCTTTAAAGAAATTAATTGGGAAATAACAATTGAACATGAATACGAGAGTACTTACTTCAAGACAATCCAAAAAAAAAAAAGCAGAATATAAAATGTAATGTGTTTAACAAAAAGCAAATGTCATTTTGTATTTAAAGAACAGTTTAAGATATGTTTAAAACAACTACTTCTGGACTGAATGATATTACTTCACACCCCCTCCATGGCAAAGAGGTCATCTAAGTTAGTTGTAGTCAACTGCACCAAGCTGAAGAGCCACTTTACACTGAACTGAATTTTGTATGGCAGCTGGAAAGAACCACAGACTTTAGTAACACATTCTAATTGGCAGAAACCCTGCTTCTGATGCTAAACAGCATGCCAGGATTGCATACTATATCAATTTCAGAAGTCCAAGTTACATTTGGATTTATTGTTCATCGAGCAACAAGTAAGCTGCCTTTTGTAACTTACCCATTGGCTTACTGGGTTATGAATTTCTAATTAGAAATGGAGGACTTTGAGATGTTATAAGTGGGGGCCCAATAATGAGTACTGCAGACACACAGATGGAATATCACTGTCCTTAAAAAAAAAAAAAAAAAAAAAGAAGGTCTTTTAAATTGAAATATCAAAATCATGATTAAAATCAAAAGGTAGACAAATGAGGTAGGATAAATTCAATCCATGGTGTTGGTACCAGTACTCTTCACATGAAAAAGGACTTTGGCATAAATATTCAGAAATAACAAAGATCAACCACCTTGGCCAACATGGAGAAACTCCTTCTCTACTAAAAATACAAAAATTAGCTGGATGTGGTAGCGGGTGCCTGTAATCCCAGCTACTCTGGAGGCTGAGACAAGAGAATTGCTTAAACCCTGGGGGGCAGAGATTGCAGTGAGCCAAGGTCACACCACTGCACCCCAGCCTGGGCAACAGCAAGACTCCGTCTCAAAAAAGTAAAAATAAATAAGAAAAAAGATCAATAAGCTGAAAAATATTATAAATTTGATGTTGAATAATTCGTTAGACATAAAATTACGGAGTACTTACATTTGTCAGGTACTCTTTTAATTGCTTTACATATATTGTTTAATTCTCAAACAACCTATGAGATACAGGATAAACAAAGAGAAGTTAAGTACATGTATAAGGTCACCCAAATGACATTTAAATCCAGGCAGTCTGATTGTAATTCTGTGCTCTTACCCTTAAAGGGATTGGGCAATTCCAGCTAAATGGTGTGCCTGAATAAAATGTGGAGCATGATAGCATTCATAATATTTATTCATTCAACAAATATTTATTCAGTGCTTACGACTGGGCCAGGCACTATGCTGGGTATTTAGGATATAATACTCCCCCACTTGTCCATGGTTTTACTTTGCACAGTTTCAGTTACCTGTGGTTAACTGTGGTCTGAAAATAGGTGAATACAGTACAATAAGATAATGTATGTGTGAGAGAGAAAGACTACATTCTCGTGATTCGTATTACAGTATATAGTTATAATTATTCTGTTTTATTGTTAATCTTTTACAGTTCTTAATATACAAATTAAACTTATCATAGGTATGTATAATAGGAAAAAACTTAGTATATATAAGGCTCAGTGCTTCTGGCAGTTTCAGGCATCTACTGGGGGACTTGAAATATATCTCCCACAGATAAGGGGGAACTACATATAACAGTTTATGAAAGTCCTTGACCCTTGTGAAGTCGTATTCTAGTAGAGGTTTACAGACAATAAGCAAAAAAGTAAAACAACTAGGTTGTCTAATAAAATATTTACTTTCAAGCTATGAAGGGGACTGTAATTTCATAAGGTGGTCAAGGAAGCCCTCACTGATAAGGTGACATTTGAGTAAAGATTTGAAAGATGTGAGAGGATAACCCATGAGGAATGTTCTTGAAGTAGAACATTCCAGGTAAAGAAATCAGCAAGGGCAAAGTCCCTGAGAAGAAAATGAGCTTGGTATCTTCATGAACAAGGAGAGAGTTTTACTGAAGCACAGTAAACAAGAGGGAGATTGGAAGGGGAGAGGTGAGAGGATTGTAGTAGGACAGATGATGTAAAGCCATTGTTAGGATTTTTAGCTATTGTTTTCAAATGGGAAGCCATTTGCATAGAAAATCAGACCTCAAAATGTTGAAAGAAGGGTTCTAGAAGAATCCTTGATAACTGGAAAGATGAAGTTTTTACATTAACAGAGGAGGTAAAGAGTAATAATCAAACATAGGAAGATCTTCAGTCAGTGATGCTAAAGTGTCTGAAGAGTCAGGGTCCCCAGTAGGGGAAGGAGGAGAAAGACAGTGAAAGGAGTCTAAAATTTTCACTGGCATTGTAGGTAGAAAGACTAGGCTTTGAGTGGACATCTGCTATGGAAGTCAGGTGACAGTGGAGGCCAAAGTAACAAAGGCAGGCAGGGAAATTCTCAGAAGCATCAGAGTAATACAATGAAATTCCTCGTGGAAATAGTATCAAGGAAAGACAGCAAAAGCCATTGGACAGCTATGTCAATCAACTAGGGCAGCTTTGCTAATGAACACACTCTTAAATCTGGCAATTGAAAGGCTGCCTGTTTCAAAACAAACAAAAAAGTAATGAATAGCAATGAAAAGAAAAAAATTTCAATTTTAGAATAATTATTAGTACAAGGTCACATGGACGGGAACAGTTACCCATTGTTTACATAAATTCTCATGGTAGCAATAATCTAATGCATATGGCTTTGAAGATGAGTAAAATTATTACTTTAATACAGCAAAACTGGTAAATCATGAATGATGTAGACTGCTTTTGCAAATATATTTGAAGTAAAGTAAAATTCAGTGTTCAAATGGAGAAACCATTGAAGTGTCCAGTAATGATGCATTTAAATAAGGTAATTTGGCTGCAACTCCATTCATCTGTAAATAATTTACACACAGATCGAGTTAGGAACTTCCGAAAAAATAGTACTCATTCTAAAAACATACCCAATTGGATAATTTCACCTATAAATTTAAAGAGTACTGATTTTAAAGGGTTCTCAGAGTCCGTTTTGTGAAGAGATCCCTTAAAGTATAATGGTGGCAGAGCACAGGGAAGAGCTCACGTGCAGCTGCAGGAGTGCTGGGGGAAAAGGGCAGCAGCTCCACTAAGCAGCCACTTAGAAAAGAGTTGGATAAGAGCAGTCTCTTCAGAGTCTGACACCTTTCATTTTACTGGAAAATCCCCACCTAGTCTGTCTACATCTTACCAGTGAACTTCTTCAAATGTAAAGGTATTTGTAAGAGGACATAAAAATCAATCATTTGTATAATATAATTTCAGATCTGTGCCTTTCATATATATTTTTACCACTTATTTTTTCCATTTGTGAAATGTGCTGGCACCTACTTTAACAAACTGATACAATCGAGAAGAGAAAGTGTGGGCTACTAATAAGAAGCTCATCAGTCAAAACATAGTCAAAAACAGAGAACAGGTTGATAACGAATACTTAATTCTTTTTAGGAGTGTTTTTGGTCCTACAGGATTCAGAATGATAAAAGCTGTAATTCCATTTGGCTGCAAATTGTAGGAATGTTGCTTGCTTGTTCCATTTTGAATTCCAGGTTGAATCAGTTGCTTTCTTGAACAGTTGGAAAGCTGTCATTTAAGCATTTCAGGTATTTCGCTTTCCTATTACAGTCCTGGGTTAGATTTGTTGTTTCTTAGCTCTCACCTCTTCATCTATTGCAATTTTCCCCGTTATTTAATTGGAGTATATCCTCAAAGATCTTCCACAGAAAAGGCATACTGGAGATACAATTTCAGAGTTCTTGAAGGTCTGAATTATCTCTGTTTGCTTTCATATTTAATAGATAGTTCGGGTATGTAGACTTCTGTTTTCAAAATCATTCTCCTGTAGAACCTTGATTATTTCCTCCATTGTGTCCTGGAATTTAGGGTTGCTGATGAAAAATAGAATCCTAATTTGATTCACATTCTTTTGTTGGTAACATCTTTTTCCCTCCTTGGAATCTCTTAGGATTTTCTTCTTTATCTTCGGTGGATAAAACTTCAAGAGAGTATATTTGGATTCGAGTATTTTATTCATTCAGTCTGCTTGATAACTTGCTCAGCCTTTGCATCTTAAGATTAATAGTTTTCTTCAAGTCTGGTAGTTTTTAAAATTATTTCCCTGATTTTCTTCTATAGCACACATACATTATTTGTGCCCACCTGTTATCTTTGAACACTCTATGTTTCATTCGCCACATATATTTCCTTAGAAATAAGAACATTATATAGTTTGTTAGAAAATGATACATGTTATTGTAACAGAAGAAGTAGAGCAGAGGAGAAAACCTAGATAACCTTGGGTATGGAAGCATCCAAGATGTCTTCCAGAGGATAAGTAAACTTGGTACATCAGGACAATGGAATATTATTCAGTGCTAAAAAATGATTCGGCTGGGTGCGGTGGCTCACACCTGTAATCCCAGCACTTTGGGAGGCTGAGGTGGGTGGATCACCTGAGCTCAGGAGTTTGAGACCAGCCTGGCCAACATGGTGAAACCCCGTCTCTACTAAAAATACAAAAATTAGGTGGGTGTGGTGGCGGGCACCTCTAATCCCAGCTACTAGGGAGGCTGAGGCAGGAGAATAGCTTGGACCTGGGAGGCGGACGTTGCAGTGAGCCGAGATCATGCCACTGTACTCCAGCCTGGGCGACACGAGCAAGACTCCATCTCAAAAAAGAAAAATAAAAGAAATGATCCATTGGGCCATGAAAGACATGGAGATCCCTTAAATACGCATTACTAACTCAAGCCGATGTGAAAACACTCTATACTTCACGATTCCAATTATATGACATTCTGGAAGAGGCAAAACTGTGAAGAGAGTAAAAGAGATCATGGGTTGGGGGTGGGAGATAAGTAGATGGAACACAGATGATTTTTAGGGCTCCAGTAAATACCATGTATGATACTTACAATTTATCCAAACTCACAGAATTTACAACACCAAGAGTGAACCCTAATGTAAACTATGGACGTTGGGTGATTATGAGGTGTCAGTATAGGTTCATTGACTATAACAAATGTACTACTGTGGTGGGGGATACTGATAGTAGGGGTTATATGGGAAATTTCTATATCTTCCTCTCAATTTTGCTGTGAAACTAAAACCAATCTAAAAGAGATTTTTTTAAGAAGTAGAGCAAAGGAGTTAATGTATTGGGGTGGGGGTATGCAAATTGCGATTATTGAATAGAATGATCGAGGTAGGCCTCGTTGAGAAGCTGACGTGAGCACTGAGCAAAGATTGTGGCTATCTGAATGAAGAATGTTACAGGCAGAGGATATAACTAGTACAAGGACCCTAAAGTAGCGTGTCTCTGGTATGTTTGATTAACAGCAAGCAGGTTAATGTGGCTCAAGTAAATTGAGTGAGGGAGAGAGAATGGTGGGAAATAAGATCAGAGAGGTAAATTGAAATGGGCTACATCACTAGTCTAGACTTTGTAGGCTAGTGTAGAGATTTCTTAGTGTGAGAGAGATGAGAAGTGTTTACAGAGTAGAATAGTAATGGTTAAATTTGAGCATTTTTCTCTTTGGTAGTTTTATTAAAACATGTAACATTACAGTTTTACAAATCACATGATTTTCAATTTAGTTCTATCATAAGTTCATAAACTTGAAAAAAAATACTACACCAAGCTTTTATTTTAAAATGTAGATAAATATTACAGAAAAAAAAGTTGCCAGGCGCAGTGGCACATGCTGTAGTCCAGCTACTTGGGAGGCTGAGCTGGGAGGATTGCCAGAGGCCAAAAGTTTGAGACTAGCCTGGGCAACATAGTGCTACCCTACTTCTAGAAAAAAAAAAGAAAAAAAAAAAAAAAAAGAGGCAAGATTTGTAACCTGAAGTTCTCTTAAGAAGTATTTCAATCACATGAGCAGGTATTATCTTTAATCTGCTTTTTATTATGGTTAAATTATGAGCAAAGCTCATAAAATGCAATAAATACATTTTGTATTTCTTGCAAGTTAGCAGTGGTGTTAAATCTTACATCCTCTGATCTGTACTAATATCAACTCCTACTGAGAAGAGTTAGAATAACAGTAGAAACTTCGGGAAAGATTTTAAATGACAACAAAGCTAAGGGGTCAGAATGTCATTGTTTCAAAGCAATTTTCTTAGTTGTAATAAAGATAAATTTAATAAAAGTAAAAGCAATCTGCTCCCAGAATGTTACTGTATTTTGTTTTGAATAAATTTATATTATCTGTAAATCAGTATGGCTCATGTTGCACACAAACAAGGTCTGAAAATAGTAATGCCCTAGAGTTCCAATAGGAGGCCATCTCCTTGAACTGTTTAGACCAATATGAAAGGTTACTTCCTGGAAGAAACAATGCTTCTCAGCAAGATATGTCTTAAAATACCATTTCCAGAATTATTTGTAGCCACTATAATAAAACATTATCAGGAAATTGTCAGATTGTTCATGGCATTGGTGACAGAAAAACTGCTCATATTTACTGGACTGCATGACAATTAAGAACAGAATTTTTCATGATTAATGGGTTAAAAGGCAAGAGTTTTGAATGAACTTAAATTAGGCAATTCTCAAATCTTTGATGATTTTATTATATGTCATTCTGACCAGTTTTAACTGGTTTAATGTAATTTTGAAATGTTTCCCTAAATGTTACATATTAATAATTAGAAACCAGCTTAAATTCCCATGAAGTTTTATTCGACAGACCTCAGGCTTCTGTTCTGAGAACCTCATAAGTAAGTACCCTATGTGCCATAGAAGGACTAATATTATACTTCAACATTTTACAGTTGGTTTTGAAAATTAAAAAATATGTAGGCTCCCCAGGAGGTCATATTCAATTTAACAATATCAATTCTACTTAAGACATAAAAATCTATTTCTACTGGCAACAAGATGAAAACTCTCAGTTCATACTCCTTATATGGGGTAAACACCCAGGGAATGATTCCAGCAAAGCACAGAACCAGGTTTGTGAAGGAGAGACTGGGCTTTGACATAGTACCACTAGATAGTACATAAACCAGTAATTGTTTCTGTCACTTACAAATATGGATCTGTTTAATGTCTTCAGTTGTTTAGACTAACGATTTGGATGTTCCTAAATTTCTTTGAAACTTTTACATTTAGGTTTCCAAAAATTTGTTTTTCTCCAAGATTAAAGCAATTCTAGCATAGTAGCAGCATACTGCATCAACAAGTTGATTTTTTTTTAAAGTGTATGTCTTCTATTGAAGAGCTCAATGAAGTTCTTAACTGTTGTCTCTTTAATTAAACAGAACAGCAAAGCTTGTGTTTTTGCCAATCGCCAATTTATACTCAATTTAAACCATGGCTTTCAACCAAAATTCCTATACCAAAATAACTCTTTTCACATAAGAATCATAGTGGATTTTTTATACGTTCTTGGTTAACCAGCAAAACTCACAAAATTTGTTGGCATTAGTAACAAATACTTTTTAAATCAGCTTCTATTTCTCCCATCAAAACTTTGATTTCCTTTCAAAGAAGCCTCATCATAGACTTAGTCACACATTTGTGAGAGTTATTAGAATTGCCATAATCAATGGATACTGAAGAAAAGGGGAGAAAATTGGAGAGTTTTTTTTTTTTTTTTAATTTTTAAAAAACTCATGATTCTGGAGCTAAAAGCAGCTCACATGGGCCTTATATGAGCTTTACCTCTCTTTGAGCAATACATTTTAAAAGTCAGGAAGAAAATAAAATCTGACTATTGTAACATTTAGCTTTGTATTGGAGTGGCCTTTTCAGGTAATGCCAACTTCCACGACATTTAGAAGATTCATAAAATGCTGGTCAAAACAATGGAAACAATAGCAGCTGTCATTTGATCAGAATCCATGTGCAAACCAATTAAAAGCCCTGTCATAACTATTTAAGCATATAAGGTGATTTACGATTACCTTTCATAAATTAATGAATTCTACCAATAAGAGGAGGGTGCTACATTGGGTGCTCCTGTTCTCACAGAGTTTACAGCTATACATGACATGAGGACTGCTCCAGGTTTGCTGTGTTTAAATGATTGACAAGGCAGAAACTTTCTCTTTTCTTCAACTGATTGGCACTATCTACTTATAACTTATAACTTAGCTTATTTTTCACTCCCCTCGAAGAGAATAGAGTCCAGAATGGCTGGTAGTAGTATCAGAGTAGAAGAGTTGAGGTGTCATAACATAAGGACACCCTGAATTTATTTCTCCTATACTTTGCTTCATAAAAGTGAGCACAAGGACAGACAGGCAGAAAATAGTAGATCGCTATGTGAGGCCAGAGTGAGTCCTCTTTCAGGTTCAACAAAGGAAAGATAGAAGGCAAGGGTACATAAATATAAGAACATAAAGTGTAGGCAGGCAGATAATGAAAAAAGAGAGAAATGGAAGAAGTAACAAAAAATAAAAAAAGATGAAGAAAAATATGGGAAGAGAGAGGTAAAGTGACATGAGGAGGGCAAAATAAACAGAATGGAGAAGAGAGAAAAGAATGGAGGCAAAGGAAAGAGGGGAGAATACAGCAATCTCCTCCTGAAATCTGCCTATCCCAAGCATAAAGATTAATTGTAATATTTTAATTATAAATTAGCTTTTCCTGAGAAAACTTCATAAACACATAATTCTTATAAATTGTGATATCTCAAATATTTAAAATATTTTCTAGTCAAACATTTGGCAGGGAGGGGGAGGGATGGGCGGTCCATCATTCTCCAAAACTAGCTAACCTTATGCAGCTGATAGGAGTTCTTCACAGCTGTTCTTTAGCCATGTTGCATAAGAACTTTGCACAGAGAACCTGAGAAGTTCCACTTTAAGAGTTTCTCCCACTTCGGTGTCCTAGGCAAGAAATCAGGAGAAAGGAATGAGAAAGAAGAATCACTAGTGTCAACAGACACATCAAACTCCAGTAAATCTGGCTATTACTTAGGTCAACTAGCGTAATTCAACTTAAAGGTTAAATAGTGGTTAAGATTTTAAAAGCCAAGTGGTGATTTCAAACTTGTAGCTATTGTTCTAATATGGTGGGTAATCACTTTCTGCATAGTGTACTGTTTATAAACTGCTGGCTCCTTAAAATGTAAATAAAGAAAAATTATTCCAGGCTACAAGATTAATTTTCCTCTACATCTTTAACCTGATGTGGATCCATTTTTTGTTAAAACAGATTTTTTATATTTATTTAGTCAAATTCCTCATATTAAGAAGGAGGAATCTGAGGCCCAGTAAGATTAAGTGACTAGTTTATGGTCCTTGGGTAGAACAGGAATGAAGCAGAGGTTTCCATTCCTAGGTCACTTCAGGACTACTAATTGAGGTTCATCAGAAAAAAGACGTAAGCCAAAGAAATTAGAACATGAAGTTGAGTATCATCTTTAGTAAAAAGGATCTAGTTGTTGCTTCCTTATAATATTGAAAAGTAGTTTTAACTATATGTGGACATTTCTTTGAAATAGTTTCCACCATTAAAAATAAAACTGAAGACAGAGGATTAGGTTAGACTCTGGAGCAAAATCAAAACAGCTTATTTCGCCTGAGAACTAAGGCGAAATTAAACCGCAAATACCTACATATCTGTAATTTTGTGAGCCACCATAAAATCTGCATACTCTGTATCAAAGTAAAAAACTTCACTTACTGACACAACCTTTACTAAAAAGTGCCACAGACTGTATGTGAAATAAAATATAAGCAGTCTAGTTCTTAATGTGGTAAAACTATCTTCTCACACTCTGCTTTAATTTGTTATTTATTTATTCGTTTATTTTTTTTATTTTGAAATGGAGTCTCGCTCCATCGCCCAGGCTGGAGTGCAGTGGTGCGATCTTGGCTCACTGCAAACTCCCCTTCCCGGGTTCTTGCCATTCTCTTGCCTCAGCCTGCAGAGTAGCTGGGACTACAGGCACCTGCCACCATGCCCGGCTAATTTTTTGTATTTTCTTTTTAGTAGAGACAGGGTTTCACTGTGTTAGCCAGGATGGTCTCGATCTCCTGACCTTGTGATCCGCCTCGGGCTCCCAAAGTGCTGAGATTACAGGCGTGAGCCACCGTGCCTGGCCAATTTGGCTTTTAGTGAGCCTGGGTAAATTTAACCTCTCAGAAGATCCCTCAACTTGTGAAAAAATCCTTAATAGTTTCTGTCTTACATTAAACTAAAAGGCAGACCTATGTCACCTGCAGTCATAGGACCCTGAGTTATCTCCTAAGGTGACTCTAATATACATTCCTTAACTCTGAAGATAACAGCTATGAAGGTGAATGCCGATAGCTGCTGTAGGTTTCACAGAGAGACTCAATGATTATGAAGATTCTGACCATATCTAATAACAGACAACCGATAATTGTACAGTAAGATTAAGGGGAAAAAGTCATTTCAGTTTTAAAAGTTTTGTTAAGGTATATATATGCATATCTGTTGCCTATTAGAATGATAATATAGTAGACAGATTGCCTTTGTCAGGTTTTAGTTTTGGCTCTGCCATTAATTAGCTATGTGGTTTTTGAGAATTTCAATCACTTTAACAAATGTTTATTGAGGGTTACATACCAGGCACTGTGCAAGTCATTTTAACAGTTATCTTAGGAAATCCTCTCAGCAACCCTAAGGATTTGACACTATTATTATTATCATCTTACAGGTAACGGAACTGGAGTTTAGATTGAATTCTCAAGGTTCAATAGCTAGTGGCCTGCTTCCAAAGCTTATATTATTTTGAACAACAGCCAGTTTCTGGGACTATGTCGTTAACAGGTACTCTTGACCCAGTGGGAATGAAAGGGGAGAGCAGAAAGAGGTATATAGGATTCCAGCCCTCCTACTTCTGCTTCAGCCAGAGAAGTTGCCTGTTCATTGTTTTAATATATTGAGCTTTTCAGATAAGATTTTAGAGGTGAAAGGGTTCTGTAGCATAAAATACCTGATCTCACAATATTATGCTTCACTAGAATAAAGGTGTAAAAATGGTGTTAAGATAATATAAGAACAGTAAATAATAATTCTCGTTGGATAGGCTTCAAAAAAGAAATGCATTTGAGATGGACCTTGACAAGCAGATAAAATCTTGATTTAGTTGAGGGACTCCATCTGGGGAAACATTAATGAAAGTGCTTAAGTTTTCAAGTGCTAATTAAAATGTTTATTTTTAAAATGTTTCTTTTGATCCTATTTTTCTTCATTAAATAATGCCCTGGACAGGATTAAGAGCACAGCCTGAAGTGATTGTGATGTCCAAGAAGTACTGCTAATGGAACAGATAGACAACTTGTCATATTTCAAAATTAAACGCTGACTGCACTATGAATATAGAAAAGTACACTGGTAACCACTACATTCTGTACCATGTAACATCCTCTATATGATTTCAGTTCCTTTTAGGACCACCAGACTATAGTTACAAGAAAGCCAAGATCTGACTGACTCAATTTGCATTACAAACGTGTTCAGGAATAGCCTAGTTAAGGAAAACAGAAACTTTAAATTTTACTCTTTTAAACTGAATTGAAGAATGTCTTATATCCACTGCCAGAAAATATCACCCCAGAAGTGAAAACTTAGATATTTTAATTTCTGAAATAATGACTTTGAGGAAAATAGTTAGAAATTATAAAACATACAAATTCCTATTTGTCAGACTATGGAGACGTTGGAGAATATGATTCTCCAAGTATCTTGATGTTTAAACAATTAAATAAAAATATAGTTCAGCCAGAAATAAACTAGCTCACATGAAAAAGCTGTAGTATTAAAAGCTGCTACATCAAAAAGTCCAAGTGAGTATTCAGTAAATTTATTAACAAGATATCCCTAGATTAATGATTCTATCTCAAGTCAAAAACATTTTGCCGAAGTGACAGCACTAATACCTACCACTAATAGGATGTAGAATCAGCTTGACCTTATTTTAGAACATCTGAGAGGCTCTAAAAGCTGGCAAAACCATCTTAAGAATATGGAGTGATAGGCAGTAAACTGCATTTATTTTGGGTTTAACCACTCCAAGGCAGTCTCAGAAATAACCTTAAAAAACAGGAGCCAGAGACTAAATACCATCCCCACGCCCCACAATTAAGATGCAATTTGAAACTGTATCTGAAATCATTAAGTCAATGGAAAGCTGAGAGGAAGACAATGTTAAGTCAGTATCTGAAAAGCTGTTTCTACTAAAGATGTCTACACATACACATTATTATCTATATGTCATGTATTTGGACTGATTCAAGAAGTCTGTGCTTGTCAAGGCAACTTCAAGAACTGTTGATGGTACAGAGAAATTGATCACAGCTTTTTTCTTAAATAAAATTATATGGTTGAGGTGGGGACTGGTAAAAGAAGAGACTGCTTTCCTTCATTTTTTTCTTTTTTAAAACAACTTGTCTACATCACTGGGTTCAATAATTGATTCCCACTGGACACAGGATACACCCCATGTTTATTCATTGTCAGAAATAAACACAATAACAAATTTTCACTAGCATCGTGATATAGAACATAAATTCATGTTTCCTTAATTCAGTAGGTATTTATTAGAAATCTTTGAGGTCCTAGCATCTATGTGAAGTCCTGTTCATAATGCAAAGAAGCCAGTCTAGTGAATAGACAAATGAATTTATTAAATTAAAATACAATGATATATGTCATGAGATGTACAAGAACTATGGGGGTACAATAGAGAAGTATCTGAGGAGGGGTAAAGAATAGGAGAAAGTTCCCCAGCTGAATCTTAAAAGTAAGGTATTTTAAGATGCTACTGCACCATTACCACCTAACAAGTAATGGGGAAAAAAAATCACACACACACACACACACACACACACACACACACACACACACACAAAAGCCATACGATTACATGGAAATAGAATACCTTCTCCTGAATGATTTGTGGGTAGATAATGAAATTAAGGCAGGAAATCAAGAAGTTATTTTAAACTACTGAGAACAGAGATACAAAATACTAGAATCTCTGGAACCCAACTAAGGCAGTATTAGGAGGGAAATGTATAGCACTAAATGCCCATATCAAAAGTTAGAAAGATCTCAAGTTAATTTACAACTTAACATCACAACTAAAAGAACTAGCGAACCAAGAGCAAACAAATCCCAAAGCTAGCAGAAGACAAGAAATAACCAAAATCAGAGCTGAACTGAAGGAGATTGAGATACAAAAAATCACTCAAAGCATCAACAAATCTGGGAGCTGGTTTTTTGAAAAAAAAAATTAATAAAATACATAGGTCACTAGCTAGACTAATAAAGAAGAAAAGAGAGAATATTCAAATAAACACAATCAGAAATGACAAGGGGAGATTACCACTGACCCCATAGAAATACAAATGACCATCAGAGGATGTTATGAACACCTCTGCGCACATAAACTAGAACATCTAGAAGCAATGGATAAATTCCTCAACACATCTTCCCTCTCAAGACTGAACCAGGAAGAAACTGGATCTCTGAACAGACGATACCGAGCTTGGAAATTGAGATAGTTATAAATAGCTTACCAACCAATAATGTCCAGGACCAGACAGATTCACAGCTGAATTCTACCAGATGTACGAAGAGCTGGTACCATTTCTACTGAAACCATTTCAAAAGTTGAGGAGCAACTCCTCCCTAACTCATCCTATGAGGCCAGCATCACCCTAATACCAAAACCTGGCCAAAATGAAACAAAAAAAAAGAAAACCTCAGGTCACTATGCTTGATGAACATTGATACAAAAGTCCTCAACAAAATACTGGCAAAAGAAATCCAGCAGCACATCAAAAAGCTTACCTACAACCCTGAAGTAGACTTTATCCCTGGGTTGCAAGGTTGGTTCAATATACGCAAATCAATAAATGTGATTCATCACATAAGCAGAACTAAAGACAAAAACCACATGATTATCTCAATAGATGCAGAAAAGGCATTTGATAAAATTCATCCCTTCATGTTTAAAACTCTCAGTAAACTAGGTATTGAAGGAACATACTTCAAAATAATGAGAGTCTTCTATGACAAACCCACAGCCAACATCATACTGAATGAGCAAAAGCTGGAAGCATTCCCCTTAAAAATTGGCATAAAACAAGGATGCCCTCTCTCACCACTCCTATTCAACATAGTATTGGAAGTCCTGGCCAGGGCAAACAGGCAAGAGAAAGAAAGAAAGGGCATCCAAATAGGAAGAGAGGAAGTCAGACTATCCCTGTTTGCAGAGGAAACGATCCAATTTCTAGAAAACCACATAGTCTCAGCCAAAAGCTTCTTAAGCTGATAAACAACTTCAGCAGAGTCTCAGGATACAACATCAGTGTGCAAAAATCACTTGCATTTCTACACATCAACAGCAGTCAATCCAAGAGCCAAATCAAGAACACACTACCACTCACAATGGCCACAAAAAGATTAAAATACCTAAGAATACAGCTAACTAGGGAAGCAAAATATCTCTACAAGGAAAACTACAAAACACTGCTCAAAGAAATCAGAAGTGACACAAACAAATGGAAAAGCATTTCATGCTCATGAACAAGAAGAATCAATATTTAAAATGGCATACTTCACAAAGCAATTTATAGATTCAGTGCTATTCCTATTAAACCCCCATTGAGATTCTTCATAGAACTAGAAAAAAACTATCTTACAGTTCATATGGAGCCAAAAAAGAGACTGAATACCCACAGCAATTTTAAGCAAAAAGAACAAAGCTGGAGGTATCCTGCTACTTGACTTCAAACTATATGACAGGGCTACAATAATCAAAACAGCATGGTACTAGTACAAAAACAGACACATAGCCTAATGGAACAGAATAGAGAACCCAGAAATTAGGCCACATACCTACAACTATCTGATCTTCAACAAACCTGACAAAAGCAAGCAATGGGGAAATGATTTCTATTAAATAAATAGTGCTGGGATAATTGGCTAGCCATGTGCAGAAGGTTGAAACTGGACCCTTTCCTTACACCATAAACAAAAATTAAGGTGGATTAAAGACTGAAATGTAAAACACAAAAGTATAAAACCCCTGGAAGACAACCTAGGCAATACCATGCAGGACAATGGCACAGGCAAAGATTTCATGATGAAGACACCAAAAGCAATTGCAACAAAAGCAAAAATTGATAAATGGGATCTGATTAAAGAGCTTCAGTACAGCAAAAGAAGCTATCAACAGAGTGAACAAAGAACCTAAAGAATGGGAGAAAATCTTTGCAAACTATGCATCCAATAAAGGTCTAATATCCAGTATCTATATGGAACTTAAATTTCCAAAGAAAAAACAAACAATCTCATTAAAAACTGGGCAAAGGATATAAAGGATAAAAACTGGGCAAAGGATATATCCTATATAAAAAGGATATAAACAGATACTTTTCAAAAGAAGACATACATATGGTCAACAGTCATATGAAAAAAAGCTCAACATCACTGATCATTAGGGAAATGCAAATCAAAGCCACAATGAGATACCCATCTCAGTCAGAAAGATGATTATTAAAAAGTCAAAAAAATAACATTTGTTGGCGAGGTTGCAGAGAAAAGAGAACACTTATACACTGTTGTGGAAGTGTAAATTGGTTGAGCTATTGTGGAAGACAGTGTGGTGATTCCTTGAAGACCTACAGCAGAAATACCATTCAACCCAGCAATCTCATTACTGTGTATATACCCAAAGGTATATATTAATAAGCCATTCTATTATAAAGACACATGTGTATGTTCATTGCAGCACTATTCACAATAGCAAAGACTGGGAATCAAGCTAAACACCTGTCACTGGATAAAGAAAATGTGGTACATATATACCATGGAATACTATGCAGCCATAAAAAGAACAAGATCATGTCCTTTGCAGGGACAGGGATGGAGCTGGAGGCCATTATCTTTAGCAAACTAACGCAGGAACAGAAAACAGAAACCTTATGTTCTCCCTTATAAGTGGGGGCTAAATGATGAGAACACATGGACACATAGAGGGGAACAACACACACTGGGGTCTATTGGAGGGTGGAGGGTGGAGGGTGGGAGGAAGGAGAGGATCAGGAAAAATAACTAATGGGTAGTAGGCTTAATATCAGGGTGATGAAATAATCTGTACAACAGACCCCCATGACACAAGTTTACCTATGTAACAAATATGCACATGTACCCCTGAACTCAAAAGTTAAAAAGATAACACTTACAATATCAAAATTATGCAATAGCTATAAATTTAATAAAAGTTGTACATAGAATTATTGATGGAAATTTCAAGACCTAAGCAAACAAAAGAATCAGATTCACTGACCAAAAATACCACTTTTACTGCTGTGAGTAGAAAATACTGTGCTAAGCCAAAAAATAAATGAGCATTTTTCTTTAAGCTCTATACAAGCCAGCATGTGCTCACATCAGAATATTTATTAAATAGTCATCCTTCTATGACCTTGAATTTCTCTTAAATACAATTTAGGAGTGCATAAATTGACTTAAGTGTAGCTTTTGGACAGCACTGAAAGTTTCAGTTCAGATACAGATGGATACAGATGGAACTACAAGGCAGCCCTGTGAGGGGTAATTAGAAAAAGTATAATGTTAAGAGTTAGGCATTTGTAAAGCAGGTAGCCTGTTTGACAGAGAAAGAATTAAAGTCATTTACAACGAAGACTTGGGAAAGGTAAAGGAAAATACGAGAAAGTAAAGCCCTTAATGCTGATCTATGCCAGGTGTGCCAGACCCTAGTAAGGCATCAAAATAGCCTGTGAAGTTCCATTTTTGTTGTAATTTTGTTTTGTTTTGTTTTAATACATTTGTCCTGGTCTAAAGACTTGCACAATTTCTGGGAGTGGCCTTCCATGTAGCAGTTATTCATACAGGTCTCTATTGGTTCTGTTAGAGACAAAGTTGAGTTACTATGGCCTGGCTGTGCAAATATTCTTGTTTTCCTTTTCTACCAACTTTAAAAACAACACTAAAATAAAAACAAAATCTGTCGTGTGAAGCAACTCATGTATGTTGCTATCTCTTGGATCCGGAAATATACTGACAAAATTGAAATGGAATACCAGAGACAGAAAAAAACATAAAAGCAATTTCTCACCATGCATATTACTGGAAACAAAAGGAATTTAAGTTACTGACATCTTGTTTGAACATCCTGGAGATTTCTAAAACCAAGTAATAATAAGTAACAGTAAATGGTATTGTGCCCATTATTATAGTTTTAAGCTGTGTTAAATGTTAATGATATTGTCTTTAGCAATTTTTATTGTTTTTAGTGAAAGAAAAATATATTCACATCAGAGCATGGTTACCATCCATATTCTTCCTTTAAAGTCATGTTTTTCATTTTTCATCATACATTCTCATTACCTTGGTATATTTGGGACTGCTATGGTTGGGGCTGTTTCAGATAACAGATAATTACAAAGAAGTATTTACTTTTTATTGAAATATTCTTTATTTTTGTTTTATGAAAATATTGAGGTATGTCCTCAAACATTATTTCAGTGATTATTGTGGATTTGTGTTTGTATCTTTCATCTGTTGGGTATCTGGATAAATCAAATGGCCTGGCCATGGCAAACCACAAAATCCAGTTTTGTAGTGCTCATTTGTTTCAATGGAAGATTTTAATTAATCATATTTGTTGCATCACAATGATTTGGAAGTTACTTTGATATTAAATAAAAAGGAATTCTTATTTGTAATGGTAGTAAAGTACTAAAGTATTAATAAAATATTGAGAATTTGAAATTGACTAGAGAATTTAGAAATGAGAAGAGACTAGTCAGGGTTAATTCCCCCATGTTCACATCTGTACCTTATGGGTTACAAACATTTGAATTTTGAAAGATAATGCTGGCACGACTGTGATGGTCAATGGATTTATATCAAATAAACTGTATTATAGTTTATAAAATAGTTTTCTCTTACTATAGCCAATTAAAATCTCAAAAATAGAGTGTGTAATGTAGTACAGATTTTTAGTTGCCTTTATTTGGCTTATGCTTCTTGTTATATTTGTGTTTTTTGGGGGAATTCTTGGCAAGAGGTTAGGTCCACATCTGATTTTATGAAATGAACTGACAATGACAGTAAAGTAATAAAGTCAACATAATGATTTAATTATCTATGATTCACATAAGTCACTTAACAATTATATTTGTTTAGTGGTATGTTTATCATAAAGTTAATATGTTTCCAGAATGTTCAACTTTTATATTGTTACATTTTTCAAATTTCATTTTATGAATAATGATAATTTATATTCCCTCAAATTTCCATGTATTACCATAGTTGATCTTTTTTATTCATTCCCTGTTTTAAAAGAACTCTAGCTTTTTACTTTCAAACGTCTAGTTTTCATTATCTTGGAGCTAATTCAATCGCTGTGATAACTGGAAAAAATTACATTTTTATCTTTTAGTTTGTAAGGAAACTTTTGAACCTGAAACAAACTGAATCTTTTTGAGATTCACTAGATGAATTGGTTTTCTTAATTATGCATTGGGTATAGTAATAATAATGTGTTATCTTTCAGGTATAATTTTCAATTCATATACAATTTATATTAAATTGAAATGCTGTGGCATTTTTATTTGTTCTTAGAAAGGGTAGCTGTTCTATGGGTTAGCAGACAAGATTTGTATACACAATTGGGGATACTACATGGAAGTAGTTTGGCTAAAAAGGAAAAAAAATTCTATTTGATTGAAGATGGAGGACTGAGCATACATGATGACTTCTTATCCTTCCTGACACCTCACTAAAACAAAGGCATAGAGGCATATACGTAAAAGAATACATCCATGGAGCAAAGAAAATCAGAGAGACTTACTAGCACTTGTATGTTTTCAAGAAATTACTAGAAGGAAAAATGGGAATGAGCTAACTGATGGAACAAGCAGTGCAGAGGAGGAGATGGGAGGGAAATGATCAGCCTGCCTGAACCCTCGAGAGTCTCTGGTCTGAGAATCTGCAAGGATGAAGATATAGAGCTCAAAACAGGAGACTCAATTAAAGGACCGTATCTGAAACTGGGGCAGTTGGCTCCCCTACTTCACTTTTGCAACCCAGATTAGAAACCAGTCTGATCTTAGTTCTTCTGAGCAACGAACCATATGGGAAAGAGTGACGTTTCTGTCATGCCTCTTGGCATGCCACAACTAAGCCTACGTTATTCTGGCTTGGGTTGTGGGTGGGGAAGGTGCAGTTTTCCTACCAGTTCATTTAAGTTCCTGCCTAAAGCGAAGCTTGCCTGTGTCCAAAGCTACCCATGTGCGCAGAGCTCTAATTGATGCTACCAAGTAGGCAAGAAGATAGGTGCATTTTTTGTTTTTATGCTTGTTCATTGTTTTCTGAAGCTGGCTGTTTAAATGCTTGATTTTTCCATTATGTTCTTACCACCTTCAGTTTATTGTTCATTAAGTATTTGTTCCCCATTATGCAGATATTTCACAAATTAAAGCAGACTCTATTTTCAAGAGAAGTAGTCGAATCTTAAGCGTCTACGGAAACAACTGTTTCCTCTGAAGACATTTGCTAATATATATATGAGATATAATTTAGGAACAGTTAGATAGTCTTTACATTTTATAATCTTAGTTTGAATTTAATAATAGCATAAGCTAACACTGTTATTTAATAGTGTACATATATGCTAACTGAATATATGTATTCAGTTACTTATTCTTCATATCTTACAGGCAAAAAAGATACGACCCATGAATGCTTACTTTTTCGGGTTGTATCTTTTTTGCCTGTAAGACATAAAGAATATTTTATTAAAACATTAAGAAATGTTAGTCTCATTAAGTAGAAAAGAAGAACATAATTCTTATCTTTAAACCATTTAGTAGTGGAAATTGAATGTAGTGTTCAGAAACATTGCAGTTAGATCCACTCTTAATTTTTCTCATTTCCTTAAATTTCATGGATATGCATATTGAGCTATTTTTGTATTCAATCTCAGCTAAATAAATTAGCCCAAATATGCATGACTGAAATTACCTTCTATAAAAAATTTCCAAAAGCATTTGAAAAAATATCCCAAGGGTGATGTCTCTAATATTTTATTTTATTAAAATGCTGTACCTGTCTTCTGAATGGATATCTAAGAAGAAGAAAAGAATCTACAATATAATGAGAGTTAACCATGTTTCGTCCAAAATGATTTTGAATCACCAAATGGGACTGATCTTGGAGACGAGTGGAAACTTCAAATGGTGGTATAGAACTTCTGTTCATTTTGAGGTTATTGAGTATATGAAGAATATTATTTTTCTATATCTGACAGTCAGTAGCTTTAACATGATTATAGTGAAGTTTAATTTAGGTGTTGGTTTTAATCTATAATAGACTGTAACACCTTGTATTTTGGGTGCCATAGAAATTCCCTTTGCATGTCTATGACAGTTAAGATCTGAATAATCTTGATTAAAGGTTCTTGGATTTATATTTAAAGAAATCAATGGATGGGCATTTTTCTCATCTCCATCTTTGGCATTTGAAACAATATACAGGTTGAGTATTCCTTATCCAAAATGCTTGGAACCAGAAATGTTTCAGATTTTGGATTTTTTTGTATTTTGTAATGTTTTCATACACATAATGAGATATGTTGGAATGGGACCCAAGTCTCAACATGAATTCATTTTTTATGTATACCATAAACATGTAGCTTGAAGATAATTTAATGTAATCTTTTAAATAATTTTGCACATTAAACAAAGTTTGCATACATTGAATCATCAGAAAGCAAAGGTATCCCTGTCTCAGCCAGCCATGTGGACACTCTGTGGTGTTTGGCATCACTATCATTCCTGACTCTGAATTTGTATGTTACTGATAACCATTTTCTTAGACTTACACATATGTACTTAACAGTGAAAAAAATGAGTTCAGAGTAACTAAGCAGCATAATAGCATCACCAGAATACCTGTGTCAGCTGTTAAAACAATAACAACAACAAACAATGGCAGGCTTTCAGACTTTACCTACAATGCTGTTTTTATTGAAAGGTTACTCTACACTGTATTTTTTTTTTATTTTTTAGATAAGAAGACATACTGGAAACACTTGAGGGACCAAGAAATGGGTCCTGTAGGGATGAGGAGACATTCTGAATAAACTATGTGCTGTGTTCCTTCATTTTGACTGCAACCCATCACATGAGGTCACTTACGGAATTTTCTACTTGTAGTGCCATGTCAGTGCTCAAAAACTTTCAGATTTTGGAGAATTTCAGATTTTTAGATTAGGGATGCTCAACCTTTACAAAGGGCCTTTACAGAGATTTTTAAATATATAGCTTGTTGTCTACTGAGTAAAAAGATGGACTGCTTCTGTTTTTCTCCTAATAATATTTTCAACTTCTGTACTAACCAGTTCCAGATACTCCATGGTATAGAAGTATTTATTTATTTTCATATGAAATTTATGAAAGTAAAATGCATAGGAGGGCATTTAAGCGAAACAATAAGACAAAACAGCTTTTGACAGGTGGTTTGCTCTTAATGAGTACACAGGAGTACACAGTAAATGGAAGGCTCATTTAGACCCTCAGCATTTTTCTTAGCAGGGGGCCCTTTACCTGAAATCATGGTATTAGTTTAAGACTTCATGTTCTTTCTTGTAAACACATTTAAGGCGATCAGCTCTTTTCAAAATTAGGTTAATTTTTCAGAAAGAAATAATATATCAAAAGGAATATTATCGTGGGTTCAGATCAATTTTAATTGAAATATCAGCAACAGAAAATTCTAAGATTCCTAATATGTGGACCACTTTGTATAATGTGCCTAGAAGATAAAGATTTTGTGGTCATCTGAATTTGGGGAGAAGTAATTTTCCAAGAATTAATCCTGAAGTTTTTTGAATCACAATTTTATATACTCAATTTCATTATTTGGTTCTGTGCCATGTAGAATGTTCAAGGCTATCTGTAATCATTTTTGTCCAATTTGTTTTAAAGAGGGTTCAGCAGCCGCAGGAATGGTATAATGGTAAATAATGTTTACATATCAATACAGATCTACAAATATGAGTATATTTGAAGAAAAGCAAATTCATATTGAATTTAAAGGCATGTAAATTGGATTTCTTTTCCATTCATGGACATCTGCTTGTTTAAAGAATAAAAATTGTATTTTGAACACATCTGAAACCTTCACTCTTACTGAATGTCAATACTCATTTCTAAGGATGTCTTAAATTTTGTAGCATATCTATTCCTCCCCTAGACAAGATCTATAGCACATTTATTCTCTTCCTCCCTGTTACTATTCTAGAATACTTTTGTATTTTAATTTTAGATTATTTCCTTTTAAAATTATGCATAAATAATTATTTAAATTTACTACTTTTTGGACACCACCACATCTTTTTTTCTCTAGATTGATTTTTTTTGTTTGTTTTACTAGACTTGATCATTTAATAATTCTTAGATTGTATCTGAAGGTATTAAACTAGCCTGTCTTTGCATGACTGAAAATGTATATTTATTCTCATTTCATTGCTAATTAGACTTGACATAGAGTTCTGTGTTTAAGTAATTTGATCTCAGATCTTTGAAAATACTATTCTATTGACTTTTCTAATATTGCTAAAAAGAATTCTGATATCAATATAATTTTTGTACCACTGTAGATGATCCTTTTTCATCCCTTCATCTTCTTTCTTTCTCTTTGGAAGATTTTGGAATTTTTATCCTTGGGGTTTGATATTATACTAGGATGCCATATTATTAATGCTTTTCCTTAGCTGCCTCTCCCTGTACCTCTGCTTTTTTCTGAAACCTGAATCTACCTTTAGCTAAGGGAAGTTTTCTTCTTTTATTTCTGTGATTACTTTTTCTACTCAGTTCTCTCTGTTTTATTCTTTCATTCAGTAGCTACTAGAACTAGATCTATCCTCCTTTTCTCTTACTTTATATTTGCTCATTTTGCAGTGGATTCTAAATGATCTTTTGTCTTTGTCTTATAGCTCCTCTAGGTCCTTTATTTATTTATTTATTTAGTTAGTTAGTTAGTTAGTTAGTTAGTTAGTTAGTTAGTTAGTTTTTCTAAGAGTCTCGCTGTGTCACCCAGGCTGGAATGCATTGATACAATCTTGGCTCACGGCAACCTCTGCTTCCTGGGTTCAAGTGATTCTCCCACCTCAGCCTCCAGAGTAGCTGGGATTACAGGTACACACCACCATGTGTAGCCAATTTTTGTATTTTTAGTACAGACGGGGTCTCACCATGTTGGCCAGTCTGGTCTCAAAGGTCCTTTAATTTTTCAGTTTCTTTTTTAAGGCTTTGTATTGTCATTATTTTGTTAGTCATGTTTTTAATTTTGTAGCGCTCTTTTTCATAATTGTTCTTTTTGTCAGTGTGCTATCTTTTCAAATCTCACTGAGAATGGCAATTATATTTAACATTTTCCTCTGTTTCTTTTACTCTGCTGAGTGTTATTTCTTCAATATGTTAAGTTTGGTGACTTTCTTGCTAATTTTTCCTCAAGTGTTTGGTGATTTTTGGTTGGTTGTTGTTTGCTGAATAGTTGAGAGCCTTGACTGAACAGTCTTGGTGGCTGGAGAGTATATATTTCATCAGCCCAAATGAGAATCCCTTTATACTTCTTGGGGTATGTAGATTCTCATTACAGAAGCCTTCATCCAGTAACTGTAGGGCAAAAGAAGTGGGTATGGCTGGGCAGAGTATTCCTGGTTGCATAAGTTTTCCACGTGGGTTTGGGACTACCTTTGTATAAATTGGCTGCCACCTTGTTCTGTTTCTCTAATCTGGGACTCTCCACAGTCAGAAATCACATTTGGGAAAATATACTCCTGCTTTTGTTATTTATTGACCGTGAGCTTTGAGTTTCTCTGAGCCTCTATAGCAGACTCACATTTTCTTGTTTTAACTGCATTTTCTCAAATCTGATTTTGCCTTTAAACTAATCACATCTCCTCTGATTTTGTTGTTGTTGTTGTTGTTGTTGTTGTTGTTGTTTATAGAACTTCTTCAGAATTTTTGGTCTGCAGTGGTATTATTTTCCTGCACTATCATTGTGTCTTCTTTTTAGAAATATATTTTATATGGAATTTGAGGGGAAAGAAAAGAAGTATATGTGTCCTCATTTGCCATCCATTCTTTTTTAAAGTAAAACGTAAAAATACAGATTTTGAAATTAAGAGAACTAAGAGATGATGAAACCATTTCAATGGAGGCTTATCAACATATTTTAAAGGGAGAAAAATGTGCTGAATATTGCTGGTGTTTAATGAATTTAGAGAGGACATTTATTTAGCATTAGCCTCTATCACCAATTTATTATTTTTCCCTGTGGAAACCACTGACTTTGGAGAAATTTCTTGGGTAATGTTTATTGTTAGTCATCCTGTTTAAGAACACCTTGCGTAAGGTGATATTTTTATTTCTTGGTAGCAAATGGATAGTTTTGACGTATTCAATATTGAACCATTTAGTAGGCATGTTATTTTCAAAAGTGCCATGGCATGTCAGTATCTTGAAAATTTTAACTTACCAATATTAAAGAAGTAAACCCTCATGTACTTTAATGGAAATTATAAAAGAACCTCACTGTCTTGCTCTAGGCAAGATTTAGTAAAAAGAGAAAATTAGGTGTTATATTAATGGTCCTGCAGAGCAGTAGCTCATCTGTACAAGAAAATTAACGGTCTTCTAAAATGGACAGAGATTTGTTTATAACCACATTTTAATTAATTACATTTTTGGAAAACGAATTTAATATTAGACCCCAGGCTTGAATTTGTCATATTTTTTATACTGGTATTTTGAAACAAAGTTTGCTAATAGGCATTTAAAAGAGAATAAGAAAAGAGTTTCATTTATATAGTTAGGGTTTATTTGTGGAATAAGTATTGTATGTTTGTCATTATTCAAAAATAGAAAAAAGTTGTGAAGAAACATGTTCTCTTTGTGAATGTTGAAAATTACTAACAAACCTTTGCAATTGGTTTTGTATGGCTTGTGAAGACTTGCCAAATCTGGCATTATTTTTCTCTTTTACTTTTTTCTAGTAAAGCCAAGTCCTACTTGAGAAACATCAGTAGCCTATGGAAATTTGTTGCTTTACTTTTAAAAGTGCACCTGCATCCAAAACTGAGTAAAAACATATTTCACAAAGAAAACTGCTATAACTAATTAAATTTCTTAGTACTACCTAATTTGCCAACATGACCAGTTTTGGTTAAAAAGAAGTCGATTATAATGTTCACAACTGTTTATTGAACAGAAAAGCTTGATGCAATCAGAAATCATAGGTGTACTCATGGAGATAAAAATTGTAGATGTGACCATTGCTATTTCCTTTTAAGGTTTACTAATCTTGCCTAGGGTACCACTGAGTTCTGTGGGTATTTGGAGGATTTTCTTGTTGCAGGTGGTGGTGATCCTCCTTATTTTATATTTATTTTTTGGTAAGGCTTTGAGTAATATAGATGTATATTCTTATCATAACTTAGTAAAACTCTTTTATCAAATTGGTCAGTGCAGCCTGCAGCTAGGTATCTCTAAAAACATGTTACCATGACTAGAAATGTTTTTTTCAGTGCACTTATTTGACATCTTTCTGGTTATTATTGACCAAAACACCCAACTCCTGCCTCTTCTTTCTTTTTATCCATTTTGTTGTCTTTATTTTCCATATTTTTGTATATGTACAGATTTCTGGCTTCTTCATTCCTATAAACAACCAGACTTTTAGTGGTCTAACTTGTATCTTCGCTTATCAACTTAAACTGTTCTTTTTGAAATCTTACCAGTAGGTTCAGTGCTCCTGTATCTGTTCTCTGTCTTCTGGATCTCTCTTCAACCTTTGGTTCCACTGGCCAGCCATTCTTAGCTGTTTTGGTTTCAGAAATATTTTTTCCCTTTAGACTTATAATAATAATTAGCTAATTTTTATTGAACACTTACTTTGTATCTTTGACTATTCTAAGCACGTTACATGTCATATGATCTTTAACACAATCCTTTGAGGTAAGTTTGTATTATTTTTTCCAGTTACAGGTAAGGAAAATAAGGCACAGAGAGGTTAATTACTTTGTTTGAGGCCACACTAATAAGTGGTAGAATCAGGATTCAGACACAGGCAGTCTGACTAAAGAGCTGGTACTTTTCCTCTTCAGATGCTATGCTATTCTGATCAGTGTCTCCTCTGATCTTGTTCTGTTTGGATCTAGTTTTGTATATTTTCATTTGTCCTACACTTACCTGTTAGATTAAAATTTCTACACCCTCAAAACTGCTGAAGCATCAGTTAATAATATAGTTTTCAACAGAATAGAAGTTTAATACATGTTATGAACCAATTTCTTCGTGTTGCCTTTTGAAATTAACTTTAAAGAGAATAGTCATTAACGGCTCAAAGTTAGACCTAAGAGGATTTACAGGTGATGCGCATACGTGTTTTTGTTTTATCCATAATTCTTCAGTTTCTTAATTACCAATACTACACCAAAACAAATGCCTGCATTTCATCATTAGCAATTAAAATATGATTTTCTTAGAGTTGAAGATTGAATTCAGGGCCAGTTTTTTCAAGTATGTTAATTATGTTTAAATGTATAACTCCACTCATTATAAAAATGAATTATTTTGTAAGTGTTGGTTATTAAGTCATGTATTCCCAAGTCTTTTCACTCTAAAGTGAGCTGAAGATAAAATACATAAGCATTTTGTCCTTTATATTTTGTACCAGCAAAATGAAGATCATTTTTTATAGCCTCATTATTGCTGATTCTCAAAATGATTTGAGGTACCAGTTAGGCCCATTTGCACAATATCTGGCAATATTTCTATGTCAAATATGTTACAATCTGGCACTTAAAATGGCCAATGTAAGTATTATCAGACACTATTGTTTCCTTTTGAAAAAAAGTATAAAATTTGAAAATAGTGCTTTGGAAATTGTATCTTTAGTGGCTGTAATATAAATAGTTAACCTTACAAAGGGAAAACATGAAATTGTTGGAAATTGGTTTATACTGGTTGTCATGCTAAACATATTTTTTAATTGTTTGCTTATTTGGTTTGATATTGGTTGCCATCATTTAAAATGTCTATGGTTGTGTAGAAATTCTTCACGAATGTATAAGCAGTTTTTACTTATACATACATATATTTGAGAAAATGAATAGTTTATATTTTTGCTGTGGAGGACTTTTTAAAAGCATCTATGAAACACTAAGATACATTTGAATTGGAGCTGAGGACTAAGCTCTGATTTTTTAATCTTACCCAAATTCCTACCTAAGGGATCTAGAGAGTTATGCCCTAAAACAATAAATTCTCATCATGTGGGTTTTATTTGACTCTATGTATCATGACTTACTTTTCAATCTGACTCTGGCATAACATTGTGAGACAAGGAAAAAATATTTGACCCCAAAATATATTTCCTTGCCATACCTTGAAATTGCCCTGCAAAGTCTCTTGTGGGAAAAATCCACATCTTATAGAGAATCCCCTTTCCCGTTTGTTTTCCTTCCTTTCTTTCCAGATCTGGGAGATAATCAGCTGAGAGCCAGACACCCTTTTAGGTACGATAAGAATCTCTCTGAGAGATTCCTCTGCACAGTAAAACTTGCTCTCCACAATCATTTATCTTAACCTGAACATTCCTTTCCATTGATCCCAGGTCTTGAGATAAACTCCACCAATTGTCAACTAGAAAATGTTTAAATTTACCTATAGCCTGAAAGCCCTCCCCGCCCCGCCCACTTTGCTTTGTCCTGCCTTTCTGAACCAAACTAATGTATTTCTTAAAGGTATTTGATTGATATCTCATGCCTCCCTAAAAATATATAAAACCAAAATGTACCCCGACCACCTTGGGCACATGTTCTCAGGACCTCCTGAGGGCTATGTCACAAGCCATGGTCACTCATATTTGGCTCAGAATAAATCCCTTAAAATATTTTACAGAGTTTGACTCTTTTTGTTGACAGAGCAAACTGTACTTCCTGAAAAGATTTTTAGAGAGCCAGACTTTATTCAGAATGTGAACCTATATACCTATTATGTAAAATGCGGGAGCTTTAACTAAAGGAGTGGCTCCTAAATCAAGTCAAACTCTTCTATTTCCCAACTACCTCTTGCTGTATAGAATCCGTCTGGTCCTGCTTTCTCAGGTGTACATTCTTCTTAGAGGAATTTTAGTGATTAAAGTACAGAACTTGGTGCTGGGGGAAGAAAGAGGGTTTTCTTCTGCAGGTTTGTTGAGCTGTAATTCAGGTCAAATTTTGAATATACGCGTGAAGCCACAGAAGTGTTTAATATATTAGTTTATTCCCTTTAGTAGTTACAAAAATTACTGCTTAGTGAAAGCTCAGCATCAGGATCTCCCTTCACTAAAATCTAGGTCTGTAATTTGACAATTCATTTCACAGCAACTGATATTACTGTTACATTCACTGTAGCACTTAGCATGCAAAGATTATATTTTCTACAACTCTCTGTCTCTTCTGTTATCAGATCATGCAAGAGCGTTAACTACAAAGTCATGTAAAGGTCAAGTCAAGGCTTGATTTGAAAACAGAAGCCTGAGGCCCACCTGTTTACATAACAGACACAGCATTGTAATCTCCTATATGACTGATAGGTCTGAGCACTGCCCCATATTGCTAATTTCTCACAGGCTTTTCTTAACATTTTTTTTCTTTAGGTGCTTGATGGAGAGATACACCATTTCTGTCAGATTTTGCAAAATATCTTGAGCTCCTTGAAAAATAGGTGTCATGTAAATGCAAAATATGGTCAGTTCTTTTAGCCTAAGACATTATTTGATTTTTATAGCAAGTCCGTTCCATGTGAATGACATGCAGTCATATAGCTTATCATGAATATGTTCATGTCCTAAAAATCTCAGATACTGCCTATATTCAGAGTAGCTAACATTTCATTTTGTCTTCATGTGTTCTTTTAAAAAAGTAGGGAAAATGTTTTTGATATTATTATGGCTTAATCTCTGGATGTGGTCACCAGTGAAATGAATTTCATAGCCTCATTCTATTACAGGCATTTTGTCTGCTTCACAAAATAACACAATTTTGCATTATTGGTGGTCTGTGTTCAAGAGACATTACATCTAAAGAGAGCTAGAAATTGCAACTTAATAAGCAATGTGATGTGGGAAAGGAGGCCAGCTCTCCACATGCTCTTTCTGCTACAGCATAATATTCTGCATATTGGCTTTTTTTTTTTACTGTCCCCAAAAGTCAAGATTTTTCATTAAATTCTGGTAGTACTGTTGAAATTGACCTTGATTATTTATGTAAAGGGCCTCTCAGACAACCTATAGGTATGAGAATAGCTTTCAGAATAGTAATCATATTTAGGTTATATTTAAGCAGTGATGTTACATACTTTCCAAAAAGTAATTTTTTGGGACATTTACATAACTATCTATGTACTTAAGTTTATCTACTTATTGCTTATTTAAAACATTACATATGAGAGTTTTTGTTTTCCTTACTCAGCATTTTCCGCATGACTTTATTTTCCACTTAGCTTGAAAACTTAAAAAAATTCAAGTTAACAAGCATTTATTAAACATCTGTTGTATTCAAGGCCCTGGGCTACGTACATGTGGAACATAAAAAATGATGATGATGACAGTAATTGCAAACACTTGAAATAAGTCCTCATATCCCTGTCAAGTAGGTGCTGTTATTATCCCATATTACAAATGAAGCAGATGAGCCATAGAATATTTCACAATTTGCTCAAGGTCACACAGCCAGCGATTTGGGAAGACTGGCTTAAACACATGCAGTTTGACACCAGAGATCACACTCTTAACCACTGTGCTATACTAAAACGAAGACAAGATCCTACCCTTAAGAAGCTTTCATCCTACTAGAAAAGTGGTAATACATATTCAGGGAAAAAAAAAAAAAAAAAGCAGTAAGGCAGTATGTGTTAGGTGCTGCATTACTGGCTCAAATATGGAAGACACTGGTGCTCAGAAAGAGATGCATTCCTTTTGGGAGGTGGGGAAGGCCTCATGGAAGAAGTGTTTTAACTGATCCTTAAAGAATGGGCAGGATTTTGTCAAGTGAAATTAATTAGAGGAAAACCTTCTCCGTAAGGGAGCAATCAGAACAAAGGATTGTTTTGAGGAAAATGCAGTGCCCAAAGTTAATTTGACTATATGAAAAAGAAAAATATTTATGCCTATGCAGACCTTTGAATGTAATGCATGTTTTCATTTAAAATTAGAAATTTATATAATTTTTGAGGTATTATGGATTCAAATTATAGATTTTTTAAAAGTTAAGCTGTTATATTTTTCTTTTTGACTAAAGAGGTATATTTCAATGGAAAGAAGTTAACCAAACTGAAATCTGGCAAAGATGCTAAGGATTAACATTTATTTTATATGAAAATGTTGTAAAATATTTTATGGGTATTATGTTTTACATCTAATCTTAACATTTTCTGTAAGCTGATCTAATAGATCTGAGTTGATGCAGCAGTAGTAAACCTACTTTCTATAGGAACTACTTCTATTACGCTCTTTAATTTAAATCTCTTTCCATAATCTGTCAATATTTAAAGTACAACAAAAGATAGTTGCACTCAGAATAAAAATTTGTTTTTACTATCGTGAATTTTTCCCACATTTATGTTTGTTAAAAACTGACATAAACAAAACTTGTATAAAAAATACACTTTATTATGCACTTTATTTCAAAGTACTGAAATAGTGTTTTCTGATCATAGTATTTCTAGAGGAAAGATTTTCTCCTAAGCCTTTAAGGGGAAAGCTAATCCACTTGGAGAAATTTTGGGCCACCCACCAAACCTATGATTTCCTGCCCCAATTTATGAACCAAGTTATACTGAGATTGTTAAACGGTATGATTTCTCCTGATGACTTTCACATTTTACTTTATAGGTTATATTGACTTTTAGATTTCAGGCAGTAAAATAAAAAATCTTATGTAGTTCAAGTTGGAAAAATTGGATTAGTCCAAGCCATATTTTTACCTGGTATTTTTTTCAGGCATTTTAATGTTACTTTTTATGGTATTTGTATAATTGTATGTTTTAAATTGTATGGTTTTCCCTTATCTTGTGTACTGATTCATCTCAAGTATTTTAACCTCCTCTTAAGTTTCCCTTTCCTCCCAGCTTTTCCATAAGTGCACAAAAGAAAGCATGATTTTTGCCAATTATTTTGGTTGCTGAGATTGTAAGCCATCTTGGTTCGCATACATATAGGTTATTAAAGCACCCTTCCTAGTCTGACTTGCCAGTCTTCTCAACTTTTTGTTAGAGGAATAAGGGATGAGGATGAGAAAATTAATATATACTTTTTACCCCATTTCTGCGTATTTTAATCCCATCTGCAGAAACTAGGTTAATTTCACCTCTGTCACAAATTTGAAAGGAAGGGAAAAGATGTATTAATTGCCATTTTTATTGTTATTTTCTGACTTTCAAGCCTTCTAATCTAAGGTTAGTAAATGGATAGCATTTTTAGAAATTATTCGTATTGTGACATAATGAAGAATTATGTTTTTATATTTTTAAGTATTTTGTTCCTTGTTTCTTATTTCCTACTTTACATTTTTATTTACAGCAAGGTTTTATCCTTTTACTAAAGGGAAGGAGATGGGATAAATGGCACACTTTAACTGGATGCTTTATTTAGGCTTTTCAAAAGCAAAAAAGTTAATACATTGTTATATCTCGGTGTTGGGTTACAGGGTATCTGTTACATTCATTTATTAGTTCCTGTTATTTTAACATTTTAAATATTTCATAATTGAAAAAGGAAAAATTAGACTGGGACCAGTTTATAGAAAGCTTTAAATTCTAGGCAAAAAAGGTAGAACTTTACAGTTGGTTATGGAAAAGATATTGACTATCTTTTGTAGAGGGTGGCATTTCGAAAAACTGAATTTGGCATCTGCATTTAGAATGGTCTAGAGAATGGAGATACTGAAGAAAAGGAATTTTAGCAAATTCAGCATTCTGATTTCTGAAAAATGAGTGCTTAGATTAGGTAGTGGCATGGGGACTAGAAAGAAAAGGGATGCTGCTGCTTTATGTAATCATTCCCATTATATAAAGGTTGTATATAAATTAGGCTGGGCACGGTGACTCACACCTGTAATCCCAGCACTGTGGGAGGCCGAGGTGGATGGATCACTTGAGGTCAGGAGTTTGCAACCAGCCTGATGAACTTGGTGAAACCCCACCTCTACTGAATTTACAAAAGAATTAGCTGGGCTTGATGGTACGTGCCTGTAATCTGAGCTACTTGGGAGGCTGAGACAGGAGAATAACTTGTGTCTGGGAGGCGGAGGTTGCAGTGAGCCGAGATCACACCATTACACTCTAGTCTGGGCAATGAGTGAAACCCAGTCTCAAATAAAGATAATAAAGATTATATATAAATTATGTATATACACATGTATATTTATGATTATATATAGATTCTATATCTTTATATATACTAATTCTGCTTAGTACCCTTTGTGTACTTTTATTTCCTATCTCAAATCTAGTTTCTACTACATAAGTATAAGTACTCTCCATGAATTGGATTAACATTCTAAACCATGACCAGACTGAGAGCATGACGTTTTTCAATGTGGTTTTTACTCTTAAGCTACCAGGATGGAAGATCAACATTTAAGAAGGGCATTAGTCATCTCTGTTACTAAAAATAATGGTTTCACATTAGTCTAGACCAATTAGAAGGAGCCTATGTCTACTTGGAAGAGTTCTGATTTGCAGCATAGTCCTTGGCTGCTTCTACAAGATTTGGCAAACTTTCATTTATGTCAGCCCCTGCTTAAATGTCTAAAAGGAAACTCTTAGGCCATTATTTCACCCTACTTTAAGTCATATTGCTCCATACAAACATTCCACTTTTACAAAATCATTTACTTTTTCCCAACTCCATGATACAAATGAGTTATTTTTTCGTAACCACCAACCTCTCAGTTTTATATTTGTTAGCTCAGATCTGACATGAAAGTAAAACTTACTTTCAACTACTTTGGGATTACACAAATTTAACCTGTTTCCATGTTGTATTCAGTCATCTATGGAATATGAGGGTACTTCAAAAAGGTCAAGGAAAAATTGAATTAAAATATAAAAATAAAAGATACAAATTTTATTTCTCAACATAGCCTCCATGAAGGTCAAGACACTTTTGTAAGCAATAATACCAGCCATTTAGACCATCCCTTAGATCTTTTGGAATTGAGGAATTTAGCCATATCAGTGTAGTCTTTTTGTACATTACTAACTGAAGAAAAATGGATGTTCTTTATAGAATTTTTTAAGATCAGGAAATAAAAAGTCAGAGGAGCCTAATCAGGTCTGTAAGGTGGATGCTTAATGATTTCCTATTGAAATTCTTGTAAAATTGTTCTGTGTGATGAGAGGAATGAGCAGGAGCATTGTCGTGGCAGAGGAGGACTCTAGTGAAGCTTTCTTAGGTGTTTTTCTGCCAAAGTTTTTGCTAATGCTCTCAAAACACTTTCCTAATAAGCATATGTTATCATTCTTTGGCCTCCCAGAAAGTCAGTAGGCAAAATGACTTGAACATCCCAGAAAACTGTTGCCATAACCTTTCTCATGACTGGACCACTTTCATCTCTTGGTAGCCATTGTTCTGATTGTGCTTTGTCTTCAGGATCATACCGGTAATGCCGTATTACATATCCTGTTACCATTCTTGGACAAAATGCTTCAGAATCTTTACCCCACTCATTTAAATTTTCATGGAAAGCTCTGTTCTTATCTGCAGTTGATCTGGGTGTTGTAAGAGTTTTGGCATCCATCTAGTGGACAGTTTGTTGAACTTATTTTTCAATCAGTATTGTGTAAGCTGAACCAGTTGAGATGTCTGTGGTGTTGGCTCTGGTTTCTGCTGTTAATTTTCAGTTCTCTTAGGGCATGAACAAGATTATTTTTTTCCTCCTAAATGGATGTGGATGGTCTGTCACTGTGGGCTTCATCTTCAACGTTGTCTCATCCCTTCTTAAAACAAGTTATCCATTTGGAAACTGCTAATGTCTTTTGGGCATTGTCTCCATCAAGTCTTTATAATATAAACACCAATGATTTCACCACATTTCACTCACAATTCATCATAAATGTGATGTTTGTTCTTGCTTCACTTTTAGAAGAATTCATTTTGCTCTGATAGGGGCTATTTTTAAATGGATGTCTTATCCTTCTTGGTGCCTCAAAGTAGATTCTGCTCAGACATACTGTAAAAAAGTTAGTGTATTTTGGTGCAAAAGAATTTTGAAATCCATGCATAGTTTTTTCTTAATATGCATTTTCCATGAGCTTTTTGAAGAACACTCCTCGTAATCTGTCTTAATTCCCTATTCCATTAAATATATGATTTTGAACCAGCCATATGTGACCTGTAATCAAAAAGCGATGTTTGATAGATGCTCTCACCATTCTGTCATTTTTCCTCATCCAAGATAGAAGATGTCTTTGAAACCTTTGTATATTTTCCAGCCCTATAAAAGAATTCTATAAAACAATTTCAAGTTCAAAATTATTATTGAGAACTTTTAAACAGGATATTTAAAAGTTTGTTTTATTAACTTGGCCTAGGTCACAAAACTCATTAATATTAATGACTAGACTACAGAGGCATGTAACCTGTCTAATCATTAACAGATACAAAACATTAAACCAAATTGTGAAGCTTCATTATGCTATGAGTCATTCCAGGCAAAGACCAGTATAACAAGCAAAAGCTGAAGAGCCCAATTGAAATGTTTCTGATCTAAGCCTTTGACTTCTTTTTGTAGATGAACTGGAGTTTTAAAACTGACACTCAAATTTTTTATTGACTTCATGTGAATAAATGACTCATTAAAATAAAATACTTGAAACTAACTAAAGTCATTGTTCAAAAAAAAGTGTTTATTATTAATAAACTATAGAAAACAGAGAAAACTTGAGGGTACAATTTACTTTTTTTAAAGTATCAATCTGAAAATTGCATTTGTTTTCTCTTAGAGAATTTTAGATTATATCGGTCATTACTAATGTCATAAAATGTATGTAAATATGAGCTAAGTGATGTATTTTATTTACCCAAAGATATGTTCTATCAACCTCTGCAACTGTCACCAACCTTTCTCATAAAACAGCAATATATTAAATGAGCGTGAAGAGGATCTGAAATTTCAGCCTTGAGATGAGCAATTAGACTGTATTCAGTACAGCAGATTTTTACTTAGTTCCACTTATATATCAACAACAGGTCTTTCTAACTGGCAAGTCTCATAGTAAACATGAGAAATATGGATGCTTATTAGGTCACTTTTGGTAAATAGGACTAATAACTTGAGACATTTGTCTACAATAGAGGTTGGCAAACTTTCTTCCGTAAAGGGCCAAATAGTAAATATTTTAAACTTGCAGACTATACGGCTCTGCTGGTTACAACATAAAAGTAGGCTTAGACAGTATGTAAAAGAATGAGTGTGGCTGTGTTCCAATAAACCTTTATTTACAAAAACTGAAAGCAGGTCACACTTGGCCTGCAGACTATCAATCTCTGATCTACATTTGCTTGATTTCCTTGCCGTATACTCATTCCTCTATTCAGCTGGGCTTGGCTTTTCCCCATCACTACACCAAAATACTTTTGCCAATATCAGTAACATTCTCATCGTTGAATTAAAATGAAAACTTACTAGTCCTTGTCTCATTTGGATTCTTGGGAGCAGTTGACATTCTAATCACTCTCTCCTTAGAAGTTTTTCTTTCTTTAGTGTCCGTGAACTACCTCTAGTTTTTAACCTACCTCTCAAGGCAGTCTCTTAATTATTGGTGTGCCTTAAGGATTTATTATTGATCTTCTTGACACATTTGCCTTAGGCAGTACTTTGTGTTACTATAGTTCTAATTTCTGACTGTTTTTCTCCCTCCTGAGCACACTTAAGTATTAATCTGTATCAGATTCCTAATTTAAATACTGAGTTTGTATATCTAATGGCCTGCTGGTATTTTCTACATGCTTATCCAAAGATACTTTGAAATACATGTCTTAAACTGAACTCGTAATTCCCAACCTCTTTTTCATCCCCAAGATTACTTCCCTCAACCCACATTCTATCTTAGTGAATGGCCCTACCCTTCTTTCAGTGCCCAAGGCAGATACTTGTGCTTCATCTTTGATTCCTAACTCTTCATCTCACCCATTTCTTTCATCGAAAGAATCAGAGTTTTGTGGATGTGCCTCCAAAATAGCTCTTAAATCTATATATTTCTGTTATATTCTGTTGCTTCTATGCTAGTTCAAGCCACCGTCATCACAAATTTAAATTACCAGTAGACTGGTCTGCTTTTCCCTTTCATGTTCTCTTTTGCTGGTAGGAATATCCTCCACCCTACGTTATTACCAATAATTTATCTTTCAGGTATCAGATTAGATATCAGTTCTACTAGGAATCCTTTATTGACTCCAGAATGTAGGTGTAGTGTTTGTTCTCTGTGTCCTATACTTTGCCTGTTATGGCACTTACATTATTTTGTAACCTCAGTTTATTTGTCTCTATTGGACTCGTAAGCTCAAGAAAAGCAAAGATTGTATGCATTGTCTTCATCATTGCTGTAACCCCAACACTCTAGCATGTTGCTCGTAAATCTGTGTTGAAAACAAGTGAAATTAGTCTCAATATCCATAAAATACACCATGTTCTGTACAAATCAAAGCACCAGAACATATCTGATGGCTTAATTTGCAATCAAAGTAAGTATATAATTAGAAAGTTGAATAAATTAATGAAGTAAAGATGTCATACTTCACAAAGGTGTTTTGTTTTATGTAGAACATCAGATCCTAAATCATAAGGCATAAGCTGCTAATGGCCAGATTTGTTTCGCCATATGTTAATGAGCATACAAGTAATCACTGTACTTAGAAGTAATATAAGTATCCCCTATTGTTATTTAATCCTGGCTCCTTTTAGAGGGAAAGTAAAGAAATAAACTACCCTTGACCTCAAGGAACACACTATGTTTTGGAAGCCTTCATTGTAAAGTGATCATAAGTACTAACACAGGTATTCTCATTGTGCTGTACAGCACCAAAGCAAGCAACAGGTGGATAGAAGGGGGAAAGGAAATCAGGCGAGGTTTTACAGAGGAGGTAACACTTCAGAAGAGTCTTAAAATACGAATAAGACATTGCCAGAAAGAAAAATAAAAATTAATTTCAAATACAATATATATAAGCATGTGAAGCATGATTCAGAAATACCCTTTTTTTTTTTTCTTTTTTGAGATGGACTTTTGCTTTTGTCACCCAGGCTATAGTGCAATGGCATTATTTCAACTTACTGCAACCTCCGCCTCCCGGGTTCAAGCGATTTTCCTGCCCCAGCCTCCCAAGTGGTTGGGATTACAGGTACCTGCCACCACACCTGGCTAATTTTTGTATTTTTGGTAGAGACAGGGTTTTACCATTTTGCCAGGTTGGTCTCAAACTCCTGACCTCAGCTGATCCACCCACCTCAGCCTCCCAAAGTGCTGAGATTACAGGTGTGAGCCACCACGCCCAGCCGTATCTTCTTAATTGTCAAAGGAAAATCAAAGTGTGTTAGTAGCATTATCATATATTATGTGTAAGCATGTGTTTGTGTCATACATGACTTTTTTAATTCTAAATTTTAAAATCTAACCTTAACAATTCAGTGGCTTAAATTGAGATACAAACCTTACTAAACAGAATTTATACTGATACATGATACAACATGGATACATCTCGAAAATATTATACTACATGAATGAAACTGGTCATAAAAAACCACATATATGATTCCATTTAAAATTGATAGGGTTTCCAGAATAAGCAATCTGTTAGAATAAAGTAGATTATTGGTTGCCTAGGACCTGGAGAGGAGGGAGCAGGGGGTAAGACAGGAGAGTTGGTGGAAAATAACTAAAGGGCATGGGTATCTTTTGGGGATGATGAAAATGTTCTAAAATTAATTGTGGTGATAGTTGCACAACTGTATGAACATTCTATAAACCATTGAATTATACACTTTAAGTGGGTGAATTGTGTGGGACATGAATATTTCCATAAAGCTGTTACCAAAAAATGTAAGTTAAATTCTCCAGTGTTGTTATTTTCATGAAGTTACGAATAAAACCCATGTTCCATCCATTATTCAGATATCATTGTACAAACTGAACTATCAGCTGTTGCTGCATTGAATTCACAGTGGTACACAACAGACATTATATTTCAAACACAAAATGAAATCCTTATTTGTGAGCTTCAGATATACTAAGGATTATAGAAATATATCAACTCATTTAAACCATGTACTTTTTAGAATATGCATCATTTGTTCACTTGATTCCAAGAAGATTTTGTGAATCATAATCTGGTAATTAGGTTAGCAGAGAGCTAATGTGCATGGAAAAATGAATTCCAGTTTTTATCAGTCATATATATTTGGAAGAGCATCATTAGAGGTTAAAATTTTCTTCTGGATAGTTACTGCCTTAAATTAACCACATATCCTATCAAATTAGTTATTGTACCTGCCTGTCTTTAGGAATTTGATTCCACAAGTGTTGGAGGTAAAATAGGATGTTTCCTATTATTATACTACAGTTTACAATGGATTTTCAGTTGCCTGTTGTATGATAAACTCAATGCCCTTCATAACTTGAAGTAAATGCTGAACTCGCCCTTTTTATTTTGCTGAGACAGAGCTTCTATTCACCGATGAGAAGTGTAAATTTAACCAAATTGTCAAATCAACACTCATTTAGGTGCGCACATTGGTCCTATTTTCCTTGAAGACTTATGTGGCAACACAAGATAGAAAAAAATTAAGCCTGCACATGTTTTTAATTACCTTTTTCTTACTCTGTGAATTACATTAAGTTATTTAATTTAGGATGCCAAATACATAGTAGCTTTTGAAAGTACACATGCATCATTTAAATTTCTGTTTATGAATCTATTGCAGTCATTTTATAAAGAAAAGAGAAACCTAAATTTGAATGTTGAGATCATAATCTTTAAAACTACACACTAGAAACAACAGAATTTCAATTTGTTACTTATAATTTACCTAGAATCCCTCAGCCAAGATAGTAACACGTCTTGAGAAGTTAAATAATGTACCTATTACAAATGATGATGTTTCAGAAATCAGATAAGTACTTATCCTTAGAATAAATTATAAATACTTATAAATAGAAAAATATAGCATTACCTATAGTATTTAGTACAGAAAAAGGTCCATTGTTTTTAGCTGCCAATGCTCTTTTCAACCTAGTTTCTCACTGTTTAAAAAGCTTCAAATAATCATATTCAAAACCTCTTATCTTGCTGATTATATTCAGCAACCAAAGCTAAATATTTCAGTACCAAAGCTGAAAATCATAATGGCAATATCAGCACACACATAATAAATTACAGTTAATACTGTACGAGGTGTGTTTTGATTGGCTCCAAGTTAATGATCTGCTCATGCATAGCACATTGTATTTTTAAGAGGAAGGAAAATATGGTGATGATATGACTGCCAAGCATATTTTATCTACACTGGAGCAAAGTAGTATTTTAGCCAAACCAAAAATATAATATATAGACAACAAGTCAAGTGACCTAAGAGCCAAAATGAATGTATCTAATTAAACATTTCATGAAAATATTTCACGCACACTCTTACACAATTTTTATATTGAATAAAGGTTTCTGGTCAAAGACAGTTTGTTATGTTGACAGCTAAAAAACTGTTGTATTTTTTAGCTAAACATGTATAAAACACAAAAGCATTTGCTTTAACCATCCTGAGGTGGGGACCTTCAAGAGTGTGGTGCTACTTTTTAAGCTAACTACAGAATAAATACTTAGAGTTTAATTACTGCACTATTTAGCCCATGTATTTTCTGAGTAAACAAGACTCATAAGACCCGTAAGACTATCATTGGGGTCAAATACTACAATATAATTAGAAAATATTGAAATCATTTAGACAAAATGCACTTATTCTGGTATTTTCCATATCTGATATTTTTTTCCTTTGGGAAAAATGACATGATGTCAACTGAACTATACTAAAAGATCTAGCTAAATGAAATCACTGGTGTGTGCATGTGTGCACCAGGATGTGCATGCATGCAATTGGAAGCAGTGTTGGGAGAACACAAGAGACAACATGAAAAAGGACCCAGAGAGCAGTATGTAAAACCCTACTGGTACTTCCATACTGCCTGCACATGCAGTGCATTAAGAGGATATTGAGAGATGCGTCTGTAAGAGTCATGGGCCAGAGTTTGGAAGTCTTGAACGCTATGCTAACAAGTTTAGAATTTTTGCTGCTTATATTAAATAGGTAATCATTTTGTTAAACTGTACTTTTCAAAAATTAAAAGTTATAATTTGATTGATTTAACACTGGGAAAATGCCTTTTGTGGTGTATTCCATGTATTTGTTGCAGTTGTCCTTTTGTAACTTTTATCAAATGTTGATGTAAGCTCGGGAGTTTGTGTTTGCCCAGTACCCCTCTTAAAGAGTGGGGACATTCCTGTGAGGTTTTGGAAACTGCTGGACTGCATAATATTTTAATGAAGTCTTTGGAATCACAGGGCTTGAGGTAGCAACAGAGATGAGCTGAAATTCAGGTGAAAATGATCAGTATGTAGTATATTTACTGGACTAACTTTTTTTATTTGTTTGGTATTAGAATTTTAACTTTAACAAAACCTGACTTTTTAAATTTGGCAATGGTATTGTATTAATATTTGTAAAATATTCACAGTGGCGGTGAAAATATTGTTAGTCTAATTGGTGTAACATACAAAGAGATTTGATTATATTTTTTCAGACCACTTTTGAGAAATTAAAGACTTTAACCTAGCATTACCTCTTATTACTTAAGACAGTGTGACACCCCATCAGCTATATTTATCAAAATATTTACCCTCAGCAAAGCTTTTACATATTTCTGTGTAGAATGAGTTATTTAATGGAAGTAATTGCACAAACTGATTAGGACCTAAGTTCTAAGTATTATCTTGATATACAGGTGAAAGTGCTGTAACAATCTCAAGTTACCATAGTAATGCAATGGAAAGAACAATGACATGTTTCACTTTTATATATTATATATATTTTATGAGTTATTTCACCTTTACAGGCACCATTTTTCTCATCTATTAAATAGGAGGATTGGGCAAGGATATTGCTTAAGTGTTTTCTTAATGACATTTCATGGTTCTGCCTACTTCCATTCACTAGTTTAACTTGCATACATAGATGTACTTTTCAACATTCTTGAATCATAGAATTGGAAAGAATCTTGGGAGATCATGTAGTCAGACTGCCTCACAGAAAAGTAGAAATTTGTTCATTCACTCTGCATAGGATGCTTTGCTTGTACCTTCTCATGCTGGTGCCCTTTGAGCCACAGCTGGTTGTGACATCAATTATTGATTGCCCCTTTGGTTGCCAAGATTGATTTCATGGATTGGAAGGATGGGAAGAGAATCCTTTTCTCCCTCACTGCCTCATGCACCGTTCTTCCCATATTTGGGAGCTTAGTTATAAAAGGCAACTTGCAAACATAGAGGAGGATCTTTCTTTGGTCAAGAGTCTATTCCTTGCCATGGCACATTCATCTTTGTATCATGAGCACATTTCTTGGACAGCACTTGTTACTCTGTTTCTTTACTGAATGACTGAATATAGTGTGTGACAGAAATGACTAACAGTTGTAATCATGAGTAGAGTTTCATGGTTTATTTAGCCTAAGGTGGAGCTGAAATTATATCTCTAGGTTTTTAAACAATAATACTTAGTAAATATTGTCAACAAATAATAATAGAGATACTGGAATATGTTTACAGTCTCTATATAGTTATAGGAGTATATCTGTAGACATATTTAATAAATGATACCTAATGAGTTTTGTTTTATAAACTCATTTAGTACGACTTGAATTGTTATTTACATTTTATCTCTGCCTTTTATTTCTATAACTAAAAAGAAAACTTCCTCTCTAAGTACCTAGCCAAGTATTGTTACATTCAACTTGGACAAGAGTTTAGTACTATTTCTTTTACTGAAATATTCTATCTCCTGATTTTCTAGGTGAAAAGATAATTGTATCATTTCTGATTCTGATATCCAATTTCAGGTTTAAAGCTAAGCAATGTAAATTTGGTTTAATTCTTATCTAGTTTATATCTGTATTATTTAGAGGATATTTTTGCTTGGGTAATTTGTGAAGAGGTTAATGCATTTCTCTCTTGAAAAATGTATATGTGTTCCTAATTCCTAACTAATGGGAAAACAGAGGGTATTTTTTAGTGTCAGCTTTCATCAAGTCAGACTTTTCTGAAGACCTTACTGAATTCTATTTCCATGGGAATTGTGCTAATGGGTATGTGCAACATTATCTAGGTACTCATAGATAGGATTACAAATTAGAAATGAAAAGGAATGGGTGAACAAACACATCTTTCTTCTCTTTTAAGAAATTGACAGAATATTAATCTTTGCACTTTCATTTTCACTTTGCACTGTTTTTAGATTAGATGCAGAAAGTCCGAGTTTAGTACTAATGCATGACATCAGCATAGACAATATAAGTAATGGATTTATTAAGTAAGTTCTTAGTTGTAATCTTACATGTACAAGCAGAAGAGAGAGAGAAAGTCTTCAGTCTCTGTATATTTAGTTAACAATATTAGTGACTTCAATGGGTTTTACAGGAAAATGGAAGACTTAAAAATAAGCCATCCAGTTGTATTGCCTGTATACTTATTTACTGATTTGTTTTGATTCATGTCCACTGTACATTTCAAAATACTGTGCAGAAAACATTAATGAAGCTGATGATACTCAACATTTATTGAACACCTGCATACCCTGGATATTGGAATTTCCTTGTGGCTCAGCCTCAGGCTACCTCTCTTTTCATACTACGTTTTTTTTTTGGTCCCATATGATCTGGAAAAATACATTCTTTTCCTGGGCAATTTCATGCACTTTTGTGGTTTTAAATATCATCAATATATCAGTGACTTCCAAATGTATATCCCTTACCTAAATCTCCTTTTTGGCTCTCCAGACATGTATTTTCAAGGAAATCTTGCAGACATATCAAGCTAATTGTGTCTGAAACTGTATTTTGGATCCTGCCCTTCTTCGGATCTGCAGCTCTAAGAGTTTGTAATCTCAGTTCCATCCCTCCAGCTTCTGCCAGAAACCTGAGAGTCATTTTTGACTCCTTTTATTTTTTCACTACCCTTCATCCCAATTCAAATCTGTCATCAAGTGCTGTCTCATCTCCCTCTAAACACTACTTCAAAATTTTTCACTTTTCTCTATCATTGCTGCCATCACATTTGTCTTGCCTGGACTAATGTAGTAGCCTCCAAACTGGTTTCTCCACATACGGTTCAGACAGTTCTAATTCATTTCCAAATAAAAACCAAAGTGAGTTCTTAAATATGTAAACATAATTATATCACTCGTATATCTAAAACTCTATAATGCTTTTACATTGCTCTTATGATAAGGATCTCTTTTATCTATCCCAGAAGAGGTGATTGATCTTACATTAGCTTGCTAGAGCAGCCATAACAAAGTAACACAAATGAGGTAGCTTAAACAACAGAAAATTATTTTTTCACAATTTTGGAGGCTAGAAATCTAAAATCCATTTGGTTTCTTCTAAAGTCTTTCTCCTTGGCTTGCAAATGGTTGTCTTTCTCTGGTGCCTTTGCATAGTCTTCCCTTTGTATCCTTGTCTCTTAATAAGGATACCATTCATTTGGATTAGGGGCCATCCTCATGACTACATTTTACCTTAATTACCTCCAAGCTCTATCTCCAAATAAAGTCACCTCCTGAGGTACTAGGGGTTAGGACTTCCAACTTACAAATTTTGAGGACACACAATTCAGACCTTAATAGAGCCTAAACTCATAGTTGATAGATGAGGAATAAACATAAGCACATAGGAGTAGAGACTTCTGGTGGTTTTGTGGGAACTAAGAAAGTTAGATTAGACAAGATTCTGTAGAACCAAGAATGGAAGACTAAGAAAAATGTTATCCTGCTTTATTCTCCCTTGAGCAGGTATCATTTTGCAGTAGCCTCCAAAACATCTCACATATAAATACTTTCATCTCAAGAGGAATCATGCAATACTGCAGATGACTCAGTACAAATCCATCACCTCTCCTACAAAAACAACCATTCTACCTACAACAAAAACAATGACAGCAATAAAACAAAAACCCTACCTTATTTACTGACTTCATCTTTATGTTTTAAAACTTACTCATTTGTGTGGAAGGCTGTGTATGTATATCAGTATCTTGGGCTTTCTAGCTATCACAAATTTACAACCTTTTTTTTTTTTTTTTTTTTAAAGACAGTGTCTTGCTCTGTCACCCAGGCTGAAGCGCAGAGGCACAATCTTGGCTCACTGCAACCTCCACCTCCCGAGTTCAAGCGATTCTCCTGCCTCATCCTCCCGAGTAGCTCTGATTACAGGCACCCACCACCACACCCGGCTAATTTTTGTATTTTTAGTAGAGACAGGGTTTTACCATGTTGTCCAGGCTGGTCTCGAACTGCTGACCACAGGTAATCCGCCCACGTTGGCCTCCCAAAGTGCTGGTATTACAGGTGTAAGCCACTGTGCCTGGCCTCAAAATAACTTTTTAACCAAATCTGATAAATGTTTCCTATTAGTCTTACTGCATAATGGCAGTATCCATTGATATTGCTGTTAAACAACCAACAAAAAGTCCTTCCAGAAATAATTTGTATTACATATCCAGTTACTATATTCCTTTGAAAGACTTCCTGTTGCAATTATCAGCAAAGGCCAGGTGCAGTGGCTCATACCTGTAATCCCAACACTTTGGGAGGCTAAGGTGGGAGGATCACTTGAGCTCAGGAGTTTGAAACCAGCTTGGGCAATATAGTGAGACCCTGTCTCTACAAACAATAAAAATAACTTACTGGATGTGGTAGTATACTTCTAGTCCCAGCTACTCACAGGCTGAGGCAGGAGGATCGTTTACACCCAGGAGTCAGTACGAGGCTGCAGTGAGCTGTGATCATACCATTGCACTCCAGCCTGGGCAACAGAGCAAGACTCCATCTCAGAAAAAAAAAAAAAAAAAAAGAATGATCAGCAAATTTAATTTCTTTAAAATCTTTTAACCTAAAATCCAATTTTGCATTATATGAAAATATCCTTGTATCTGGTTTCTGGAAGAATGGAGATGTAATGTCATTAACTTTTATGCTAAAGACAGCTATTTTTAAAAACTAGGCACAGTATCATCTAAAGGAGTGTATGTGTGTGTGTGTGTGTACATATATATATGTATGTATTTAGATAGACATACTTTCGTTGGTTTAATTCAAGATAGTTTTGGTTTATGGATGACAAGATGCAGATGCATTTTCATAACTCACAGCTGTAGTTTCTGCCATTAGGGTATTTCTCTTCTTATTCAGTATGACATAATATCCTACATTTTATTATCCAGTCTTTCTGACTCTGAGGAAAAAAATAGGGCCAAATAGTCAAGTTCCATTATCTAATGACAGCGACAGGCAGGAAGCACATGGATAATTATATACATTGTCAGATTCAGCCTATAAAACTACTTTAACCAGGAGTTTCTACATTTTTCTCCATGAAGTCTGTTAGAGTTGCTACTGATAACTAAGATGACAGGTCTGAATTTCATTTTATTTTCTCTTCTTCTTCCCTTAACAAAGATACTTATGAACTGTGGGTTGACTCAAAGGCCAGAAGTATGTAAAATTAAGGATGAAATACGTAGAACCTAGACAATCCAAAGAGAAGCACCCTTTAATACTAGTAATTGAACTTTCATTGAACTCAATGCTTTTCATATATCTGTGGGGGCTGCCACTGATTTGTGTTCAAACTGAAGATAAATTATTTGAAAATATACTTAATTAATGGATAAAACCTTCCATACATTTTATGACAAGTAAAAAATGAAGTTAGTTGATTCTGGTTTTATAAGCAAACTTGCGACTTCCTAGTTATAGTCCTAAGGAAAGCTGAATATGTTTTCCTCCTAAAGATGCAGTGGCTCCAGGGTAGCTTTTGATCAGACCCACTCTTAATATTTGTAAGACCTGAAGCAGGAGTAAAAATGGAGATCCATATCATACATAAAAATGTAAAAGTCATTTAAAAAGCTACCGAACTCTTAAATGTGCTCTACACTCCTTACTTGATAAGATATCTTCATGATATCTTAGAAAGACAGATTCAAATTTAAAAATTTTGGACTCCTTGGGGGATTCCATGTCGGAACATGATAATGTGGGGAATTGGCCCTTGGCCTGCCACCCTTTCCTTTTTATCTTGCACATCTAAGCTCCATTCTTATTTCCCCACAAAACAACTGCCCTGGGCCACCCCTTGGAAGACTGTGGAGTGTATGCTGTCTAAATATAGACAAAACACTTACCACTGCTGTATTCCCCATGGTCTTCTGTAAGTCATTATGGATTGAAAGACAAATGGCAATGATTATGACAGACATAAGTCAGATGCTTTTCTGTATCAATTCAGGTGATTATGTGTCTTTCCACCTTTATTCTGTTAATGCAGTGTAATACACCAATCCATTTTCATATGCTGAACCATGCTTGCAATGTAGAAATAACTACTACTTGTATAACGATAATTATACCATGGTGTATAAGCCTTTTAATGTGCTCTTGACTTTAGTTTGCTAGTGTTTTGTTGAGGATTTTTGCATCAATACTTATCATGGATATTGAGCTATAGTTTTCTTGTAGTGTCTTTGTTTGGCTTTGGAACCAGGATAATACTGGCCTCATTAGAATAAGGTTGGGAGTATCTCCTCTTTTTCAAGGTTTTGGAAGAGTTACAGGACAATGGATGTTAATTCTTTAAATGTTTCGTAGAATTCTCCAGTGAAACCATCTGGTCCTGGGCATTTCTTTGTTTGAGGGGTTTTTAACTACTGATTCAGTCTCCTTATTCTTTATTGATCTGTTCATATTTTCTATTTATTCATGATTTAGTCTTAGTAGGTTGGTTGTAGGAATTTATCCATCTTGTCTAGGTTATTCAACTTGTTAGCAAACAGTTGTTCATAGTGTTCTTTTATAACACTTTTTTATTTCTATGGCATCTGTTACAATGTCCTGTCTTTTATTTTTAATGTTAGTTATTTGGGTCTTCTTTCTTTTTTTTCTTAATTAGTCTAGTTAAGGGTTTGTAAATTTTGTTGATCTTTTTAAAAAACTAACTCTTAATTTCTTTGAATTTTTATATTGTTTTTTGATTTTCTATGTCATTTATCTGTTATAGTCTATATTATTTTCTTCTTCCTGCTCACTTTGATCTTAGGTTGGTTTTTTTTTTTTTTTCCTAGTCTTTTGGGTGTAAAGTTAGGTTGTTAACTTGAGATATATATATATATTTTACATTATACATTTGACAGCTATAAACTTAACCCTTTAACACTAGTTTCATTCCATCCCAAAATTTTGGCATGTTGTGTTTTCACTTTCATGTGTCTTAAGGTATTTCCCATAAGGTATTCGCCTTATGACTTATTTGACTCATTGATTGTATAAGAATGTGTTTAATTTCCACATATTTTAGATTTCCCAGTTTTCCTTGAGCTACTGGTTTCTAGTTTCATTCCATTGTAATCAGAAAAGATACTTTGTATGACTTCAGACTTCTGGAATTTAGGATTTGTTTTTTTTTTTTTTTTTTTTTTAGACGGAGTCTTGCTGTGTCACCCAGGTGCAGTGGCCGGATCTCAGCTCACTGCAAGCTCCGCCTCCCGGGTTTACGCCATTCTCCTGCCTCAGCCTCCCGAGTAGCTGGGACTACAGGCGCCCGCCACCTCGCCCGGCTAGTTTTTTTTTTGTATTTTTTAGTAGAGACGGGGTTTCACCGTGTTAGCCAGGATGGTCTCGATCTCCTGACCTCGTGATCCGCCCATCTCGGCCTCCCAAAGTGCTGGGATTACAGGCTTGAGCCACCGCGCCCGGCCTTAAGATTTGTTTTGTGGCCCAATGCATGGTCTTATCCCAGAGAATGTTCCATGGTTACTCAACAATATATATTCTGCTATTTTTGATTGGAGTGTTCTGTATATGTCTGTTAGGTCTCATTGGTCTGCAGGGTTTTTTAAATCTTGTTTCCTTATTGATTTTCTGTATAATTCTGTTCATTGTTGAAAGTGGAATATTGAAGTCTCCTGCTATTTATTGTGTTGTTGCCAATTTCTTCAGTCCTGCCAAAGTTTGTTCCATATATTTAGATTCATAGAAATACAGTAAGTCCTCATATAACATTGTGATAGGTTCTTGGAAACTGCATCTTTAAGCAAAACAATGTACAGCAGGTTTTTAAATAATGTCATTTTGTTCAATGTCCTTTTATAGTAATGGTGGGGGAAAAATGACTTTGTTGTTTGTCATTTTACTTAAAGTTACGGTTTTCAAAAACCTATGACAACATTAAGTGAGAAGTTACTGTATTTATGCACCAAAGCTATGAGGTTTGGTACATAAATACTTATAATTGTTATATTTTCCTGGTAAATTGACCCTTTTATCATTATATAATGTCTTTCTTTGTCTCTTGTAATGGTTTTTTATTTAAAGTATATTTTGTCTGATTTTAGTGTAGCCACTTCTGCTCTTTTGTTACCATTTACATGGAATATCTTTTTCCATCCTTTCACTTTCAGCCTATGCGTATTGTTAGATCTAAGGTGTGTCTCTTATAGACAGTGTATAGATGGATTCTGTTATTTTATCCAGTCAACCAGCCTATGTCTTTTGATTGGGGAGTTTAATCTGTTTACATTTAAAATAATTACTGATACGCAAGGACTTACTGCCATTTTGTTAATTGCTGTCTATGTCTTGTTCCCTTCCTCTCTCATTGCCTTCCTTTGTGTTTCGTTGATTTTTTTTCTAGTGGTATGCTTTCATTCCCTTCTCACTTCCTTTTGTGTGTATTCTATAGATATTTTCTTTGTGGTCACCTTTGTGAATCCATAAAACATCTCAAAGTTATAGCGTTCTATTTCAAACTGATAACAACCTAACTTTAATCACATACAAAAACTTTCTCCTTTACTGCTCCATTTCTCCATTTGTTACTGATGTTACAAATTACATTTCTATATATTATATGTACCTTAACATAGATTTATGGGTTTTTGTTTTGGGGTTTTTTTCATTTAAATTTCACATACTAAATTTACAGTAGTACCTATTACTATATTTTTCCATGTATTTACCTTTATTAGAGAAACTTATATTTTTATACATCTTTGTGTTTTTGCCTGCTGTCCTTTCATTTCAACTTAAAGGACTTCCTTTAGCATTTTATATAGAGTAGCTCCCGGTAATGAACTCCCATGGCTTTTCTTTATCTGGGAAAATATTAATTTTTTCTTTACTTTTGAAGAACTGTTTTGCCAGATACAGTATTCCTGATTAATAGGTTTTTTGTTTTTGTTTCCTTTCAGCACTTTGAGTATATCATCCTACTCCTTTCTGACCTTCAAAGTTTCTGCTGAGATATTTGCTGGTAATATTATGGAAGCTCCCTCATATGTGATAAATCACATTTCTCTTGCTGCTCTTAAGTTTCTGTCTTTGACTTTACACAGTTTGACTATAATGTGTCTTAGTATGGTTATCTTTGGATTTTCCTAGTTGGAGTTCTTTGAATTTCTTGATCTGTATATACATTTCTGTCCACTGATTGGGAAAGTTTTCAGCCATTTTTTCCTTCAGATAAGCTCTCTTATGTTTTTCTCTCTTACTTTCCATTCTGGAATACCCATCATTCATATATGGACCTGCTTGATATTGTCCTAAATCCCTTAGCATCGCTTCACATTTCTTCTTTCTTTTTTCTCCTCTGCTCAGTGATTTCAGATAACTTGTCTACAAGTTCACGGATTCTGCCTAAGACTGTCGTTGAATACCTCTAATAACTTTTTCCGTTCAGTTATTGTATTTTTCAGCTCCAGGATTTCTGTTTGGTTCTTTTTATAGTTTCTGTGTTTTTGTTCATGTATCATTTTCCTGATTGTTTTCAATAGTCTGTGTTCTCTCTCTGTCGTTTTGAGACAGTCTCACTTTACCACCCAAGTTGGAGTGCAGTGGCGCGATCTTGGCTCACTGCAACCTCTGCCTCCTGGGTTCAAGTGATTCTCCTGCCTCAGCCTCCCAAGTAGCTGGGATTAAAGGTGCATGCCACCATACCTGGCTAATTTTTGTAGTTTTAGTAGAGGGGTTTCACCATGTTGGCCAGACTGGTCTCGAACTGCTGACCTCAGGTGATCCACCTACCTTGGCCTCCCAAAGGACTGGGGTTACAGATGTGAGCTACTGCTCCCAGCCCTCTTTTAGCTCATTAAACATCCCTATAATAGTTATTTTAAATTCCCTGTCAGGTAGCTCATAGATCTTTGTTTCTTCAGGGTAAGTTTCCGGAGTTTTATTTTGTTCCTTTGATTAGGGTATATTTCCCTATTGCTTTGTATGCTTTGTGATTTTTGCTGGGCATTTTGAAAGGCAACTACTTCCTCCAGTCTTTGCATACTGACCTTGCTCAGGGAAAGACCTTCACTAATCAGCCCAGCTGGGAGTTCTAGCGCCTCTCAAATGTTTTCTGATATCTTGCTCCCTCTGGCACCTGCCTGTGGATCTGCAGCTCTAATATGCCTCTCACCTCTGTTTTCAGTGCCTTCCAAATGCTGGTGCTGGGCCTGTGAGTGCCCTTCTTTAAGTGATACAGAAACCAGTTCCTTGGGAATCCCCAGAAAGCCAGAATGTTGAATGTATAGTTCATTCTTTTGTTTCTGTCCTGAGGGAAGAGCTCTGACATGGGGGTTGGGGGGTTCTTCTTGGTTGCTCCAACTGTTCCACATGGGAGAGGATATCCGCATGGATACACTGAACACTGTGAAATTAATTTCCTACCACTTTCATTGGAATTTCTTCGTGGTTTTATAATGGCATGGGTCCTGTAGCTTCTCAACTGGTCTCTAAAGTTCTCACAAGGGTATTCTGATCCATATATTGTTAACTTGGTATCTTAGTGGTGGAAAGAGGGCCTCTAGCTTCCTAGTCTACCACTATAGCAGTTGTTCTTTTAAGAAGTGTGTTTTCGAATTTAAATTTATTCTGTTTCGTCAATGTAACATTTTAGGAAACACCACCTTAAAACAAAGCAAAGCAAAATACAGAAAACAAGAACGTGGCTTGACTACTACTTTTAGGGGTACATCAAATCAGTTGTTTACACACTGATTCAGCCTTCATTCTCTCCTATCTTTTTGGATGGAGGTGAGAGTAATGAACTTGTCTTGCTTTTCTCAGAAATTTAGGGTATCATCCTTCCTTAACTGCTAGGAGGACATATAGTATGTATAGATGATGCTGATTAAATCTTTGGAGCTTTAATGATGTGTGACAGCTAATGAATTTTTCTAATATAATATAAAAACTTTATGATTTTATATCATTCTTAAGGGAAGAGGTTTTAAAGCAGATGTACTTCTTTATTCATTTTAAAGCTTAAGTACTTAGAAGTATGGAAATTTGATCCTGTACACTTAGCTTCATGAAAAGTGAGATACATTTTCTGAACATAGCCCCATTGACTCTTCTGGAATTAGTTAGAGATAATTTGGTTTGAAATGTCGGCTTTGTAAATAGAAATGGAAATCATAAAAACAGATAAACAAAAGTGAACATAGGACCTGGGAACTAGAATAAATAGTATGTTGGAAATGACCATAAACAATTAATTATGTGGCTCAATTTTGCATCAATTTTCTACTTCTTTAGTTCATGATGCCCATTTTATATCACGTGATTGCAGCAGTGTGATCAGAGCAGTTAGCATATTCTTGGCATTGTCCCCTCATTAATTTTCACTTCTTCAGAGGGACCTTGAATAAAATAAATACATTTGAGCAGTCTTAAGCAACTTGTTTGAATTATTTCCTCAGTGTATGGAGTCAACCAAAAGTACGTTGGATTGAGTTGAGTTGGGTTTAGTTTAATGTCATACTTTACTACAGCATCATACATACATACACAATATTACTTAGCATCTGTAGCACCCATAAAGGATTCTCTAATGCATGTGAAGTAAAAGGAAAGAGAGTGTTTAAGTCCTGGCTTTGAAACTGTTGTGTTAATTGTGAACTTTTGCTGAGTCTGTACATTAAAGAAGGTAACCCTCAGCATGTTGAGATCACAACTGCTATATCAGTGCTTGGAGGCAGTAGCTGTGCTGATGTGAGGCATTAATGGCTGGATGAGTTCAATCAGATATCCTGCCTCCAGTGTCTTTGTGTAATGGTATTTACTAGATTTCAAACAGACTGCTGAGAAAGATGAAATATAATCTCATGTATTATCTCTGTCTTGAAAAAAATTAGATAATGAAGTTGTTCTCTTACTGGCATATGTTTTATTAACCTTCGTAGAGTCAACTTGAAGGACAGATGTCTCTGTAGAGTTGAAACCTTTTGCTAAAGTAGAGTGTTATTAAGTGCATTTTTTAGTTCTAAGAATCATGGGGTTGAGTAGAGCGGGTAAGCATTTTTAAAAACCACTCAGAGGACAATCTTATGTCATATTCTAAGATTATCTGGAGAGAAAAAATGTGATGTAAATTGTGTACAGCTACATTCTTTTTGTTGTTTTTCTTCCTTACAGAGCCTGGAGAAAGTTCTTGTGGAATTCAGTCACAAGGAGTTGTTTGATTTCTATAACAAGGTCTGTATTTTTAAAATAATTTTCTAATATGTGGGGTTTTTTCCATAATATTTTGTTTTCATTTTATGAATTATTATTTTTAAATGTCCTATTATGGAACTAAGTTCTTTAAACTTCCCTTATAAACACCTTATATTTCACAGGGGGAAGTATAGGAGAAATGAAGAGAATCTGAAAAACTAAATCAGGAAGAAAAGGAAAATAGTTTTAATTAAAGCAATAGGATTGTTGCTTTAATATAAGACATTAAGTAATGAACTTTGTGATTCCTAGCCACACTGACACTTTAAATATATATGTCAAATACTTTAATTTCTGGGCCCAAAGGTAAAGGGAAACATGCCTTTAGAGATTTATCTGTGAGCATATTTCATGTTTCTTTCTGAAGACTGATTTTGTAATCCAGGAAAATATACTCCCTCCACCTCCAACTTTAAAAATCTTATAAAGTAGGCAGTTCTGCCCAGCCCACTACCACTGGACCATGCATGTAGTTATCCTGTTCAGCCCACCACCACTGTACTCACTCTCTCGTACATAAGCCTCCAATAAAACCCCATGTCTCATTAAAAACAAAATTATGTAGTGATAATTTAAAATGAAACAGCTGAAGACACTTAACAGTATTAAGAAATCTTCTTTCTTTGAAAATTTGAAAACTTAAATTTTCAAGCACAAATTCTAATATCTTCACATAAAAAGAAAAATATTCCAACTGGTAATTTTATTGCTATGTGAATGGATTTAATATTCATAGTTACCAATGCCATTTTTTCCTTTCTATTTGCATGTGTCTAAATAACAATTGATATGAGTTTCGTTCCCTTCACTAATGTCTTTTTTTCTTTTTTTTTTTTTTTTTTTTTGTCTTTGTAAATAGCTAGAGACTATACAAGCACAACTGGACTCCCTTACATGATGTTTTCGAAGACTGTTTTTTTCATCACGCTCCTGCCACCTCATTATTTTGCATTGAAGATACATTGCCAGGTTGTGTTTTCTGAAGGATTCAGTGGCTTGCTTTCTGTAAATTATATGGCTTATCACTTCTTAGACAAATAACAACCAAGAGAGATCATTGTTAAGAGTACTGAGGTTCTAATATACTTTCTTCAGTTCTGTCAGCCAACAGTAATTATTAAGAACACTTTTGCTTTAAAGGAAACAAAAGTGAATACCATATTGTTTTTACTGTCATAGTGTTGCTTTCTTGCCTGTCCTGCTTAGTTTTTAAAACTTGCTTGATGATACCATAATGTATCAAGGAGGGTCCATGGATACAAGATGAGATGTGTACCTTAGTAGAATACAGAGCTTTGGTAATTACATAAATAAAATTAAGAAAGTAGCCACATACAATCAAATACACTATGGCATTTTTATTTGAATATGATGAGTATATTTTGCTTCAGAAATAATAGAGGAAAGAAATGTAAAATAGTGAGTAGTATGGTATCAGTTAATTCCAGTCTGAGCTTCTCTGTCAACTTCAGTTTCTCTCTGAGTTTAATGATTTAATAATAGTCCAGGTTTTTGTGTGTTTTTCTTTATGCTGCAAATTAATAATGATTCACTTTATAGTTTGGGAGACAGAATCAGGTCTTGAATAAAATAATCGTAATGAGTGCTAAATGGGCACCATTATTCAAATCAGATACCTTTTATATTCTCTTTCTATAAATATGTTGATTTCTGTTAATAAAATTTTAGTGTCTTAGGATTGGTTGAAGTGTACTTTTTTATTTTATACATTTATAGTATATTTTATGCCATGAATGTTTGTAAATGAGTACATTTACATACATTTGTTTAAAAAAACTTGCATTTTTTATGAATGAAATATCTATATTGTTCCCAAAAAGAGAGAGAATCAAACACGACTTTCTTCACATGAAGAAATTTGATTTCAGAAATGTCCTATATTTAAATAACCAAAGTCATTGAAATTGAAGCACATTTCTTATTTGAAATATCTGGGAAATACAACTGTTAAATATCTCTCAAATATTCAGTATATGGAATTTATACCCACATTTGTTTGTGTATCTATTTGTAAGCTGTTGCTTAGAAGAATTGAGAGTTTGGATTATTTCACAATACAACTATTACAGTTTTCCATAGTTGATTGATTTTAAAAGTTTTTAAACTCAAACTTTCATTGGTAGAATATCTGGAAGGCATGTTTTTAATGTAATATGGCTTGTAGGATCTCTCCTACTTTTTTATGCTCTGTTTTGCCAGTTCTCAGAGGTAAACACCTGAAGTCCTAGAGGTACTATAAACATTTTGGTTAACATTCTTTCAGACTTTTTCTCATGTACATATAAATGTACATCATCCCAAGTTAAATTTGATAGGCCTTCCTGACAGTAGCCGTATAGATAAACAGAAGTTTTCATTGGTTTAGTGACCAAACTGAATTCTCGATGTAGGTATCCAAGTTAAATATGATGGTTAGAAATGAAGTTTTCTGAAAGTAGTTCGTTACATGCTCCCTAAAAGAAATATCTTTAAACCTATGCAAAAATATGGGAAATAGTATTCTTTCCATTAGTCTGGTTCAACAAAGTCTGACTCAGAGACACTAAATAAAGGGCAAGTAGAAGGTCTAATGCCAACTAAGAAGATAATTATTTCTGAAATATTTAGTTGAAGATAACTTTCTTTCTTTCTTAAAACATTACTGTTGTTATGATGCACAAGTCAAAGAACGTGTGGCATTTCTAAAGAGTATTAAGTGCATGTTACTTTTTTATAAAAGTAAGATGAATGAGGAGATTAATGGGGCCTGGAACTGCAATCTTGGCAAGTAAATTTACTGTATGTCTTTCACGAGTGTATGACATGAGGATTGAATAGACATAGAATTGCTTGTTAGAAAGAGGAACTAATTTTTATATCTATTACAAATTATATTTGTAATTATTCCCTAATTATAAATTATTACGATTATTTTTATTTAGGAAATACCAAAAAATCATAAATAACTAATCTAAACTTATCGAATTCTATCATCCAAAAATGGCCATTAATGATAGTTTGATAGATTTATTGCAGTTTTTTTGTATCCATTTATCTTTCTTGTTCATTTTTTCTTCTTTCCTAACAAATTGAAGTAATGCCATAAATTCTGTTTCATACTTTGCTTTATGTACCCTTACAGCATGAGCATTTTTCATATCCTTATTGTGCAAACATAATTTTAATGTATATTAAATATTTCATCATTTGAATGATCTATACTTTATATACTTTATATGTCTCGAAATAATTACATTATCCAAATTTTGGCACATTTAGATTATTCTAATTTTTTAACATAAGGAACTCACTGATAAATATAATTATACATAAACCCTAGACCACATCTCTCATGATATTTAGTATAGATTCCTAGAAGTAGAGTTGCTGTGTCAAAAGTATGAAGATTTATTTTCTGTTTTTATCTTTAATAGAATTTCCATTATAAAATGAGGCCAGGTTTGGTGGCTCATGCCTGTAATCCCAACACTTTGGGAGGCTGAGGCAGGAGGATCACCTGAGCCCAGGAGTTTAAGAACAGTCTAGGCGACATGGCAAAGCCTTATTTCTATTAAAAAATACAAAAATTATCCAGGCTTGGTTGTGAATGCCTGTAGTCTCAGCTACTCAGGAGGCTGAGGTGGGAGGATCACCTGAGCCTGAAAGGTTGAGGCTACAGAGTCATTCTATCACCCCACTGTACTTCAGCCTAGGTGACAAAATGATACCTTTTCTCATACATATATATATATATATAGTTGCTCATTAAAACAAAGTTGCTCCATTTTGCCATCTCACTTCCTGGAAGTACCTACCTAATACTGCAAACATTTGGTGGGTGCTGTGGTTCATGTGTATAATCCTAGCACTTTGGGAGGCTGAGGTGGGCAGATTGCTTGAGCCCAGGAGATTGAGACCAGCATGGGCAACATAGCGAGTCCTGTCTCTACAAAAAATAATAGTAATAAATTAGCCAGGTGTGGCACACACACATGGTCCCAACTACTTGGGAGGCTGAGGTGGGAGAACTGCTTGAGCCCAGGCAGTTGAGGCTGTAGTGAGCCATGATCATGCCACTGCCCTTTAGCATGGGCAACAGAGCAAAACCCCATCTCAAGAAACAAAAAAACAGACATCTTATAATACAAATATACACACCTCTTGTGTATTTTCAAAAATACATTTACATGTTTCAAGGCCTTTGATATATATTGCTAAATTGTTTCTACAAAGGATTATATTAATTTGTACTCTCACAAACAATTAATGAGAACTCACTTGCTTCAAGCCACCTTCAGCAGCCCCTTCTTCCTTCTATACATTTCACCCTCAACATTCTTTATAACCTAAGATCAATGCTGGTTTAGGAAGAGTGATGGGACATATTGAGATATGTCATGTTGATAACTATAGAAGGATTGAAAAGGAAATCTCTTTAAAAAATCAGTAAATATGAGAGCCAATAACTCAGTATTTAAGTGTAAGGGCTTATATAATAAGGCCTATATAATAATATGTAATAATCTTCAAAATAAATAACTCGTTATTTAGATTACTATTCCTATTATTGTAACTCATTACATTACATGAGTTATTATTTTGAAGATATTTTGAAGATTCAGTGAAATTCATGTTAAACATTTAGCATAATCCTTGAATCTCAATCATATAATAAGCATTAGCTGACATTTTTGTAATCACTAAGAAAATAAGCAGGCTTTCTGTTGAAATTTTTCCAGGTGAAGTTTGAATTAGAGTCAAAATTGTAGAAAGCTTGCTATGAAGCCCCTTCACTTTAAACTTATTTGGCATTCTAATAACAACTCCATTTTATAATCACAGATTCTAATACAATGCCAATTCTGCTTTTATTCTTTATTTAAAAAATGAGGTAATACATGTATTATGGGACCAGAATGAAAAAAATATTTTTTTCTGAGTACCTTTCCACATGGCCCTTCTGGCTCTGAGAAATCTAACTTTTTCTCTACTCAATGAACTTTGATTTCTTCTTACCTTAAATAATGTCTTCTACACTTCAATCCTTATACCAAGGGTCAGCAAATGATGGACATGACCTACTGCTTGTCTTTGTAAATAAAGTTTTATTGGAACACAGCTGTCTTGCTACCAAACTCACTCTTGAGACTTTCTCTCTTCTTTGCATTGAAGAAATAATACCATGTTATAAGAGAGGCTGTGGATAGGGCTACATGGCAAGTAACTGAGGGTGACCTCTAGGGGCTGAGAGAGAACAACAGCCACCAAGAAACTGAGGCCCTTAGCCTTATAACCTCAAGGAAGTAAATTCTGCAAACAACCTTGAATTAGCCTGGAAATAGTTTTTGTTGTTGTTGTTTTGTTTTTGGTTTTTTCCCTGTTAAGCTTCTAGATGAGAACACAGTCCAACTGACTCTTATTGTAGCCTTGTGAGATTCTAAACAAAGGACCCAAATAAACTGTGCTTGAACTCTGCCCATGGTAATTGTGAGATGAAAACTTTGTTGTTTTAAACCTCTAACTTTGTAATAATTTGTTATGCTGCAATAGATAACTAAAACAACAGCCATGTTCATTTGTTTACATGTAGTCTGTAGCTACTTTTGAACAACAGAGTTGAGTAGTTGCAGCAGAGACCATATGGCCCACAAAGCCTAAAACCTGGCCCTTTATAGAAAGAAAAGATGCAGCACCCTGCTTTGTACTGTGCTTTCTAAACTAGAGCATTCCTAGAGGAATAAAGAGGTAGTTGGTAGGGAACACAAAAAGTCATAAGATGGACATTGTATATATTTCAATAGCATCACTTCTACTTTTTGTCAGAGGTAGGAGAAATTACATTTTCCATCCTCTTTTGCAGCTACTGCAGCCATGGAACTAAGTGTCGCTAATGAATTGTGAATGGAAGTGATCCTTCATCTCCAGTTGTCTTCCCCTTTCTGTGACTGAAACCCAAATTTGGAGCTGAGTCAGCTTTGAGCAGACAAGAATGCTAATGCTTTAAGAGGTAGGGAGCAACAAGATAGAAGGAACCTGGGTCCCTGAATATCCTTGTAGAACACAACTGTCTCCATGCCCTTGACAGAAATAAAATATCTTGTTTGAGTAATTAAATTTGGAATCAGTTTAGGCTATACACAGCAGTTTTGCCTGTAGCCTAACTAATATGGTGGCAACATAATTTTATTGTAATTGCAGTAATGTAAAACATATTTTAAAATAGAGATTAACATTTTATGGCAAAATACATATAAATGTTCAAGAGGAAATGGGAAACTTTAAAAAACAAAACAAAACAAAACAAAACCTTTGTGCTTGCAGCCTGCAACTTCAGGCTAAATTCTCAGTGCTACTAGGAACCTATATTCACCTCCCTCCCTCAGTGTGGTTATTTTGAGACAAAAGTTTTGAGAAACCATAAGAGTATATTGTAAATTTCCCACAAAGTCTTTCCATAATTCTTTTTCTACTGTTGAGTAAGAGGACTGGGATGGTTCTGATTTACTCAGATGCATTAGTCAGAAGCTACTCAGGAATTAGAATTTAAATTTCAGATCAATTTTGCTTCCCTAAAACTTTGATTTTTTTTTTTTTTTGCCATCATTATGCAAATAGTCCTACTCAATAGACCAGCCTCATTTAATGCTAAAATTAGGAACACTTTAATTTGAGGTATTTTATAGTAAAGCTTAATGGCATTTTTAATTTTGGAGAATTTTAAGGATTTTTAACCATTGCTTCCATCTCCCCACATGTACACTCTTGAAGTCTTTTTGAAGCTCTTTTGCTTTTCTCTGAAGTATAAGGTTGTACTAGCTGTTATGGAGACCTACAATCCAAATCTAAGTGATGGCAGTTTTAATAGCCTACTTTGTTTTATTTGAAATGGAAAATTACTGATTTTTCTTTCAAAAGAAATAGTCTGCAAAGACAAGAAAGGTGAAGCAAGTCCAGTCTATAAATCTGTAAGGAAGAAGGTGCTACAGGCTTAGAGAGGCTGTTTTAATCTCCAAGGCAGAAAAAATAATGAATATATGATAATGTTCCTTTAGCGAAACCAGAGTTCAGTCATTTTTAGCATCTTTTAATGAGAATCTGATTTTTAAATGAGTTTTAAAGATTTTTTTCCTTCAAAAAATCTAGGTAAAGGAAAGCAGTTAATAGTAAATTTAATAGCTGCATTTATTTTTTCTGACTTGTGTTTGTATTTTTTAATTGGCAAATAAAAATTAAAAACACTGTACATTCTACCCAAAACTTTAAAGGAAAAGTCAATAATAAAGTTTTTTTAATCTATAAAAAATATAGATTTGCTGTAAGGCAAAGAGTGCAGTGATTTCTCAAGGCCTTTCCTCATCTCTCCTCCCTTCTGAGATTTCTGAGTTTCCTTTGTGCACTACTTCTAGTGCACATTTCAAACTCTTCTGCAGTTTCAACCAGACTACATAAGGGGACAAAGGAAAAAGCTGCTGTCCCCTGGAAAAGGCTGCTTTAACACATCAGCCTTAGAAGCGCCAGCGTTCCTCTCCATCCCAAGAGTGTGGTTATGGTTTGGCAGAGGAGCACAGTAATTTCCAGCTGATTAGAGAAAAGGTGACTTGTGTATTCTAGAGCATGTGCTCTGCTTTGCAGTTCAGCTTCTCACTCTCTTCCATGCTGATGCAAGTAGTTCTATCAACATTGGGGTGCTTTAGAAATACTGACTGAATCAATTAATATACTACGTAAATAGTTTTTCTCTACCTTTGGCTCTCTCCATTTATTTGCACAGTAGCATCTAAATTCTTAAAATAATTGTAAACTTAAAGTTGTGCAAAAGTAGGTTTCAAACTGGTTTAGCCAGATATGCTGGTATTTGGTAATTCCATTAGAGAATAGCCACATCCCTTCTAGGGAACATCTCCTGAGGTCACTGAACCTTTTATTCATCATCCAGGAGATAAACATGAGAATAAAAGCCTTATAACCAACCAGAGACCCAGATTTCTGCCCTCCAGAAGGCTAGAGCAAGTTCTCCCATTGCTGTGAAAAGATTTATGGTATTCATGAAGTTGACCTACACATGCTTCTGGGTACTGATGCTGCAAAGACTGAAAACAGTTACATTCCTAGCAATTTCAGAGTTGATTTATGTGACAGGGTCAAAATGAAGTGCTCCAGAGAGACATCAACAACATTCTTATATTGAAATATAGGTACAGTGTGTATAGATTTTCTGAGCTCATTACCCAGAAGATTTTAATTTCCTGCTGAAAAGAGTATCTTGATTAAAGACATACACACACTCCTATACACACTGCCTACAAACAGGCTTTCCTCACTGATGTGGGACAATTCTGACAAAGTTTTTTTAAGTCTCCCTTTACGTGGCACAGATTGTTCCAGCTTATCACAAATGTACTAGCTGGACAAAAATCAGATGTTGACATAGATAGCACAGAATGCAGGCAAGATAAACAGAACCACACAGAAAGCTGTTCAGTAATAGTTTAGTTTAATTTTAGTTTAAAATTTCCCTATGCAACTAAGACTGTGCCCTTAGATGTAGAGCCCAATGTGAAGGATCAGTTTCTTATGATAGAGTAATGATTTATAACATCTAACTTTTCTACCTTGTGGCAGAATGCCCTGTGAATCCTTGAAACTCAAGGCCCTCTTTGTCAGAGTTTTGGTTCTTACTGCAAAGTGTGTTCTTTCCTTATGTCATCCAAACAAAGTAACTAGAGTAGTAAAAAGAAACTGAGTTTGGATGCATCGGCTTTCTGGACTTGCAAATTATCCAGCACAGGCATTTCTCACACAGCAGGCTTGGAGGACTCTGGGGGTGGCCATCTTTGCTAGATATGCTGTTAACCTCCTTTATATGGTTGGGTCAGTGATCTTGTAAAGTTCTGCTTGGCAGGCTCATACGTGTTGATAGGTGCCCTAAACTGATGGACCAGTAGAGTGTGGCCACCACCTGTGAGATTATTTCTTGAGGCCCTCAATAGGCATTTACCCAAATGCCCTGATTTTACAGTGCTGTGGTTCTGTACTGGTTCCCATGAAGCACTCTTCCCGTCTCTAATTTTCCAGGATCATTTTCCTTAAGTTAATGCCATTCCTGTAAATGCATTTCTACTCTTTGATACCTTTTCTTTAGTTTACTCTTTCAGTTAAACCTGTAATCAAGATAATCTTTGACAATTCTTTTAATTCATGTTTATATTTAGCTCTAGAGTCTATGTAAGGAGATCCAGGGTTACAAGAGTCTACTTGAACAAACAGAGCCACAACAGGTCAAATTTTCTTTCCATAGGATTGTATGTTTTGAAATGTTAAAAATTCTCCTATAATTAAATATTTAAACCTTATTTCATCATTTTTGTAAGGGTTTTAACTTTAGGGTTTACTAAAGGAAGCCAAATCAATTTCATAAACTTCTCTGTATAGGATTTCAAATAGAACATTTTTATGAAAAGAAGGTGAATATGTTATAGAAGAAGAAATGCTTCTGCCTCTCTGCCTACTTCCCTATTGGCCCTCTCTGGTTCTCCCACATCCTTTAGGGAAGAATGACTTGCCATTCTGTTTGGTCAGTTAAAGTATTGGTTGGCCGTGTTTATCGATGACCAGATTGACTGTAAAAAGACCATGCCCTTGGATGGTGCTCCTCTTGCATCTCTTGCTTCCACTCCATGGGTTGGAATAGATATAGTCCAGATTTTGAGGAGAAGCTGAGGTGTGTGGGGAAGAGGGACAGGTAGGGAGGGAGTGTCTTTCTTAGGCCTTAAGAATGAACATATGCTCTTACACAACCTTACCAAGCTCTGAAAGATAATTGTCATTTTGGTTCCCAGTTGCTATCAATGTTTCTACGTGTAGCTCTTTTGGAAATGTCAGCATCAGGAGTGAATGGCAGGTTAAGATTTGGGCATTTGAAAATTTTCTAGTCAGGTTCCATTAATACAATCACAATTTCAGCCTCTGTCCTTTATAGGTCTTCTTAGCAGATCTGTCTTTTTTTTTTTTCAGTGATAAACATGCAGAGAGCTATAGGCAAAAATATCAAAGGTATCATTCGTACCTTTCAACTCTCAAGTGACCCTCCAGTAAGAGAAGAAGGCTTTGAAATCAGTGACTGACTCCCAAAGAAGACCTGCTTGACACTTCTAACCCTCCATTCTAAATGAGCAAAAATTTCACCTCCCTGAAAGCAGAGGGAAGACATTGCTGGGTCAGTTTCCAAGGCTCATTGGCTACCTTCCTGCCACAGTGGACCATTGAGAGTCTGCTCCCAGTTCCTGGCATGGTGGAAATTGACCTTACACTCACTTTCCTCTATGCTTCTGAGTGAGAACTTGAACTTCAACATCCCTGTCTAGCTCCCTAGGAAAGTGAGGAGGTATGGAATATGCCCTTAGTAGCCTGGCTTGATTCTGTCTTTTGGCTGTTTGCTGCATTTGTAGAAGGAAAAGAACAATACAAAACATTGCTCCTCTCTTTCCAGACTAAGCATTTACAGTGCAACATAGCTAAGTAGGAAACCAAGAAAAAGAGAGGATGAGATGTTAACTGATGGATCAAGTTACTCTTGTGTGCTCCAGTAACAGATGTCCAGGCGGCTTCAGGGCTACCTTTGTGCCTCCTTTTTTAAACGTATTTGATCATCTACAAGTTGGAATGATTTACATCATTTGAAACCCATGAGATGTGCTTGAGGCAGGGGAATGAATGAATGAAAGGCTTTTTCCATGTTATTTTCACCCTGAAGTATTTAACCTATCCCAGTGTGTATCAAAAGCAGAAGAAACTGATTCTGCAATGCCAAGTCATTTCTGCCTTGGACAATTAACTACTACCATACCTGAATCTATATGCGTCTTTTTTTTTTTTTCTTCTGAGCTTCATCCACAAAATGTGTTACAGGCAGTACAAAAAAATTTATTTAAATTAAATTAGTGATATTTAGCTTTAAAGAACATGCAACATTTCAGTTCCCTGCAGGGGCGTCTGAAATGTCCCACGATATGTTTCAGAACCATTCAGCTTGTTTGCCTCTTTCTGCTTCTCCTTCCTGACCACTGTTGTGGGGGCAGAGAGCCGGATGGCAGGAGGTTCCTTTCCCAAACCAATTAGCATGTCCTCATATTTTGCCCTCTTCAGCCACAGCTTGTTCTCGGCTGTCTCCCTGCATGAATCAACAGCGGTCCCAGGACAGGCAGAGACCATCAGGAACTTACCCTTCACACAGAGAGAGACTCCAGATCTCAGAGAGCAGTGCCCAAGATGCCAAGACAGAACCCTGGTATTTTCTACTGTGAGTTTCAGGCTGCAAATACACAAAATAACAGCTATTTTGTATATATACTCAGGATTTCTTCATTTATTTGAAAAGAAGGAGGAAGGAATGGAGGAAACTGTACAGAGGTAGTGTTGTGTGTGTGTGTGCGTGCATGTGTGTGTGTGAAAAGGCATTATATTTAAAGAACAATGGTTTTTGATAGCCTTATAATTATTGTATTCTAATAGGATGCTGAGCACGGCCTTGGCCGGGTAACTCTATTTGCTTAGTCATTCATTCATTTATACATGTATTTACCCATTAACTAATAGGCCAGTCAAATGAGGTTACTTCTGGAGTGCTCTAGTTTTGCTTGCATATCAGGAGCTACAATAAAAGCATTGCCTTAGGTCCTCAGGTAGAGGTTGATCAGAGGGCAAAAAGGCTGTTCCTACGGACTCCACCAGCAGCATTCTGGTAAGATGAAAAATGGGGAAAGATTAGTGTGTGCCACCCTTGAGAGACTATGGTTAATCATGACTGAGTAGACACAGCAATACCTTCATGAGACTATCCATCAAGAAATAAGTTTTTTAAACTGTAGTTCTGGTAACAAAGACAAACCTCTTTATTTTGTTTAAGTAAGCGTACTAGGTGCTAGGGATTCGAAATAAGATAGGGGGTCATCTCTTTGGCCTTAATTCTAGACTAAACATTACTCAGCTTGATGGTAAGTGTAATACTGAATACAACTACCACAGCAATGACCCACTGGAAATGTGTAGCACTTTACAGTTTATAAAGTCCTTTCATATGCTTGTTCTCGTTTGATCCTTGCATTATTCTTTAGTTAATTGAGCAAGTGTTATTTCCATTTCGTAAGTGAATAAACTAAAAACTAAGACACCTAAGTCACTTGCCTCAGATTACACAGCTGAACTCAGACTAGAACTCAGAATATCTAAGCCCTAGTTTAAGGCTCTTTTGATACTTCACTGTGCCAATTATCAGTTTTTGCCCCTCCAAATTTTCCCTTGAGTACTTGCTCTGCTGTTAATGGTTGGAATCCCTTTAAGCTCTCCTCCTTTATGTGAGTACCATATTAAGTTTTCTAAGTAGAGGGTGCTGGAGGGACAATGCAGGAGGAAGGGACTTCTCTTGTAGGTTCCAGCAGCTGCACTTTGTTCACTGGTATGAGTGTGAGTGCATCTGGTGGTACTGTGCCCCAGCCAGAGCACATAGTCCCTTGGTAAGCTTGCAGCCCTGGCCTAGCCTAGTCATCACCTTCCTGTAGCCCTCCCAACACAGACACTGGAAATTCTAGCCCTCTTGCCCAGAGCAGTACCTCCAGCCCCTCTGCATGCCCACTCACCTGCTCATCAATTGTGACCCACTGGTACCCAGCCCCTCAGATTTGCCCTCCTGACATGGACACCAGGAGTGCCAAGCCTTCTACCCAACAGTGATTCCCAGTGTATCTATCTGTGCATACCCAATCACTGGCTGTGGCTCAGGTACTTCCTAGAGAGTAGCTTTCTTCTTGCTCAGTGACTGTGAACCAGCTGTGGCATGAACAGGTCAGCAAACCTCTCTTCCATCCATTGAACTGCAAGTAGACCTGCAGCAAGATATGAATCTGAGCCTTGAGGAGAGCCCTTCCAATTTCATCCTTCTTTGAGCACTCTCCCTCAGCCCCCTATAGAACATTATAAAGTTCTTTTACATCTTATAGTTACTGTTCTATTATAGCTTAATCTTTTTTTTTTTTTTTTTTTGAGATAGGGTCTCACTCTGTTGCCCAGGCTGGAGTACAGTGGCGTGGTCTTGGCTCACTGAAGCCTCTGCCTCCCAGGTTCAAGTGATTCTCCTGCCTCAGCCTCCCAAGTAACTGGGATTACAGGTATGCACCACTGTGCCCAGCTAACTTTTGTATTTTTAGTAGAGACGGGTTTCACCATGTTGGCTAGGCTGGTCTTGAACTCCTGACCTCAGGTGATCTGTCCACCTTGGCCTCCCAAAGTGCTGGAATTACAGGTGTGAGCCACCATGCATAGCCAGCTTAATCATTCTTTATATTAAACTTCCCTTATTTAAATCACTGTTTGGTTCCTGTCTCCTGACTGGACCCCAGTTGATGCACTCACTAAATGTTGGTGTGAAGTCACAGACAAGGTAAAGTTTCTTATGGGCGGGGACTTTATCATATATCTCAGATCACTACAGGCACTTGCCTATTTTGATGCCTGACACATAGAAAGTCTTGAATAAGTTCTGATTAATTGAGCACAATTTGAGTTAATTTTAACACCCCTATTTGTTGAGATGTAATAACAGCCTACTGAGAGGTCTAGCATGCTGAAAGGAAAACGTCACAAATTTGTTCATGTGTGTGATCATTTATTTGTTCAGTAATGTTGATCAATAATGTTGACTGGGATAAGCAGCATTGGCTCCAACTGCAGGTCAAACAGCAGAATTGGCCCCAACTGGGAGGTGGAGTGAATGATTGCTGTTAAGGACAAGCTAAGGGAACATTCAGAAGGAAAGAATGAAAACAACACAGACCCAGAAAGAACCAGGGAAATACGAAGTGCTCTAACCACTTGTAAGGCTCAGAGGGGACAAATGACCTGTCCCATGTCATGTAGCCCTCTTGGCAGAGCCGAGAGTAGACAGCAGATTCTATAATCCTCAGTCTAAACCCTTGACATTACATTGCATTGCTTCTCCAAGTGGGGCGGGAAGGGGTGGTAATACAAACTGCCATTTCGGGAAGTGGTTAAAAAAAATACCTTAAAACATGGTTATCCTTTACCTAGTAGTTCTAAAGGAGTCCACTTTTGGGATCCAAGAAATTCCCCTGCCAATGCTGTTACCTTTTGGAAAACAACTAGCAGTCTGTCAAATATGCTGGATTTGGGGTTTGATGCCCCTCACGGTAATCAAAGTATCCCTCATTTCTCTGATGTAGTCTCACACCCGTATGTAAAGCCTCTCTATCACTCCTTTCCAACATCTGTAGCTTAATTATGCTAATGATCTTCCTTTATCATGTTGGTTTACTTATCAAGACGTTTTCCTATTTCTGGTCAGATGTTTTTCCAGGGAGCCAAGGCATGGAATCCTTTATTAAGTGGGAAAGAATCAACAGAATTTGTTCCACATATTCCTCTGACACATCCCCAAAAGCATGACTTCTAGCCTGAATCCTACAATGAATGTATGGGCATATGTGACACACTGTGTTTCATTAATTTTTCATCAACAGATGGGTCACATATGAGCCAAAGATGAATGTAGATATTGCAAAGTCTGTATGAGCAAAGCCAAACCATGTTTAGAATGTCTTTGTTGGCTGTCATTGGGAATGAGTGCATGCTGATTAACTGATTTGAGATGTGCATACGCCTGTGTGCTGAGAAGCAAGAAACACGTAGTTTGTATGTGTTGAGTAGTTTATCCATCTTCTAGATTTTCCAATTTGTTGGCATGTAGTTGTTCATAATTGTTTCTAATGATTCTATTTCTTTCTCCTTTTTTTTTTTTTTTTTTTTTGAGATGGAGTTTTACTCTCCACCCAGGCTGGAGTGCAGTGGCTTGATCTCAGCTCACTGCAGCCTCCGCTTCCTGGTTTCAAGTGATTCTCCTGCCTCAGCCTCCCGAATACCTGGGACTTCAGGTGCCCGCCACCATGCCCAGCTATTTTTTGTTTTTGTTTTTAATAGGGATGGGGTTTCAACATGTTGACCAGGCTTGCCTTGAACTCCTGACCTCAGGTGATCCACCCACTTCGACCTCCCAAAGTGCTGAGATTACAGGTGTGAGCCACCGCGCCCAGCCTTCTGTTTCTGAGGCTTCAATTATTATGTCTCCTTTTTAGTTTCTTATTTTATTTATTTGTATCTTCTCTCATTTTTTCTTAGTTTAGGTAAAGTTTGTTGATTTTGTTTATCTTTTAAAAAGCCCATCTTTTTATTTTTTTGATCTTCTGTATTTTTTAATATCTATTTCACTTATTTCTGCTGTGATCTTCATTATTTCTTCTACTGATTTTGAATGTGGTTTGTTCTTGCTTTTCTAGTTTCTGAAGATTCATTGTTATAATGTTTATGGAAGTATTTCTGCCTTGTTTTTGTTTTTGTTTTGCCCAGACTGGAGTGCAGTGGCATGATCACAACTCACTGTAGCCTCAACTTCCCAGGCTTAGATGATTCTCCCATCTCAGCCTCCTGAGTAGCTAATTTTTTGTATTTTTTGTAGATATGGGATTTCGCCTTATTGCCCAGGCTGGTCTCAAATTTTTGGGCTCAGGCAATCCACCTGCTTGGCCTCCCAAAGCACTGGAATTTACAGGCGTGAGCCACACACTCAGCCTCTTTCTGCTTTTATGATATAGCCATTTATCCCTGTAAACTTCCCTCTTAGGACTGCTTTTGCTGGATCTCACAGATTTTGGTATTTTGTATTTCCATTTTCATGTGTTTTAAGAAAGTTTTGATTTTCTTCTTAATTTCTTTATTGATCCATTGGTAATTTGGGGGCATTTTGTTTAATTTCCATGTATTCATGTATTCTCTGAGGTTCCGTTTGTTACTGATTTCTAGTTTGATTTCATTATGTTCAGAAAAGATTACTGATATGACTTCTGTTTTTTTTTTTTTAAATGTGTTCAGACTTGTTTTATGACCTAAGATGTAATCTATTTTGGAGAATGTCCCGTGTTTTAATGAAAATAACGTGTATTCTGCAGCAGTTGGGTGAAATGTTCTATAAATGTCAGAGAGGCCTATTAGATTTGGTGTGCACTTTAACTCTGCTGGTTCATTGTTGATTTTCTGTCTGGATAATATGTCCATTACTGAGAGTGGGCTGTTAAAGTCCCCTACTATTATTGTATTGCAGTCTATCTCTCTTTTTAAGTCTATTAATGTTTGCTTTATACTTTCTGCTCTGATGTTGGCTGCATAGCTATTTATAATTGTTATATCCTCTTGCTAAATTGATTCCTTTATCATTATGTAGTGACCTTCTTCATGTCTTTTTACGATCTTAGATTCATAGTCTATTTTATCTAAGTATAGCTACTCCTGCTGTTTTTTTGGTTTCCAGTTGCAAGAAATAGCTTTTTCTACACTTTCAGTTTGTGTGGGTCTTTATAGATGAGATGCATTTCTTGAAGGCAGCATATAGTTGAGGCTTCTTTATCCTGAATTTTAGTTTTTTTCCCTCTCAGGTAGCTAGTCATAGAGAACTTTCCATATGGCCTGATAGATGTGGCAGACCCCGGTCTCATAAACATCACTTCCATCCAATAATGGATTGTTTCTTCGCCTGCTCACCTTTATAGATAAGGAGAGCGGAGAGCACTCATGGTGAATAGTTTGGATCCTGTGGTCACCGCTTTCCCCTGTTCAAAATCCCTCAGAGCCCAGTAAGGACTCAAAGGAGAAGGCCTTGCTTCAAAACCTTAAAG
>NW_012101266.1:5298732-5319365 GCF_000951045.1 Mandrillus leucophaeus | reverse complement strand
TGTTTTAATGAAAATAACGTGTATTCTGCAGCAGTTGGGTGAAATGTTCTATAAATGTCAGAGAGGCCTATTAGATTTGGTGTGCACTTTAACTCTGCTGGTTCATTGTTGATTTTCTGTCTGGATAATATGTCCATTACTGAGAGTGGGCTGTTAAAGTCCCCTACTATTATTGTATTGCAGTCTATCTCTCTTTTTAAGTCTATTAATGTTTGCTTTATACTTTCTGCTCTGATGTTGGCTGCATAGCTATTTATAATTGTTATATCCTCTTGCTAAATTGATTCCTTTATCATTATGTAGTGACCTTCTTCATGTCTTTTTACGATCTTAGATTCATAGTCTATTTTATCTAAGTATAGCTACTCCTGCTGTTTTTTTGGTTTCCAGTTGCAAGAAATAGCTTTTTCTACACTTTCAGTTTGTGTGGGTCTTTATAGATGAGATGCATTTCTTGAAGGCAGCATATAGTTGAGGCTTCTTTATCCTGAATTTTAGTTTTTTTCCCTCTCAGGTAGCTAGTCATAGAGAACTTTCCATATGGCCTGATAGATGTGGCAGACCCCGGTCTCATAAACATCACTTCCATCCAATAATGGATTGTTTCTTCGCCTGCTCACCTTTATAGATAAGGAGAGCGGAGAGCACTCATGGTGAATAGTTTGGATCCTGTGGTCACCGCTTTCCCCTGTTCAAAATCCCTCAGAGCCCAGTAAGGACTCAAAGGAGAAGGCCTTGCTTCAAAACCTTAAAGACCTCACCACAGGCTTGAGATGATACTCCAAGCTTCTACAGATACCGCAAGCTCTTTTGGAATTCACAGGGTCACTAGCACTGATGTCTAGGCCTAATAGAGCCTTATCTTGCCTTAAGACCTACTCAAATCTCAAATGTTACAGTTTTTTTTGTTTTTGTTTTTGTTTTTTTAAAAAAAGCATATGTCAAATAAAGGCTAAGTAGAAAAAGCATGTGCTTAGTAGAAGAGAGATAGATAAACAGAAAGAGCAATAGTGACTAATTTATCTTTATGAATGTATCTAGATTTCTGAAATGTAGAAAAAAATTGTTTAATTTTAACAAACACATATATTATGCCTTTTCATAAGTTAAAGTTTTGTTTTAGATCACATAGTAGGGTAGAAAATCATTTCAGTACTTAGGTCAACACAAGATTTTAATCAGGTATTTGGTGAATAGACCAAAGCAGCCACCCATTGAAAACTATATTACCTCCAAAAACGAAGCAAGTCCAGCAAGCATTATGCCCCTTCTGTCTTGGAATGAGCACAAGATTCCGCAACTTGTCTGGCATATATGTGACCACTGATCAGGTTCTCATGTATTCAACTGAGGTGAAAGGTCCCTATATTTTCATGGATATAGTGAAGTGGCATCTTTGTCTGGGGAAATACCCGAGATTCGTTGTCTTGCACCAAGAAGATTAATGTGACAAACACACACACATGGAGTGGGTTAAGAAGTGGAAAGTTTAATAGGCAAAATAAAGAAAAGAGGAGAGCAGCTCTCTTTCTCTCATGAGAGAGAGGCATCCGAAAGAGAAAGGCTGCCTGCAGCAGATTATACCAGATTTTATAGGCAGGCTTGAGGAGGTGGTGTCTGATTTACCTAGGGCCCACAGATTGGTTCCATCATGGTGCACAAGGGAGGCTGGTCGCCCCACCCTAATCTTATGCAAGCGGGCTTTCTACTTGGCCAGGGACATCTTGCCTATTCCATACTGTACACATGTCTGGCAGAGAGAAGAGAAGATGTAGCTGCCATTTTGAACATGCCTATTCCCAAGTAGCTTCTTTCTATTGGCACAACCGCCGACATTCACCTGTGCAAGCTTCTAGCTTGCTTGTCTATGTTTGTAGCTCGATTTTACAGGCTGCTCTTTGTTACAAAAGAAAATGCCTGGGGGGCTGCTTTTCATTAAAAGGAAAACCTTACCAAGGACTCCTGTTGCCCTCACTATCCGCCTAAGTGATTTCTTTTTAACTCCTGTATCAATAGCTTTTTCCTGTTGACACATATATCTTTTAAATTCTTTAAGCTGTAAGCAGCCTAGTTGAGGGTTCAAAAATCCTCTAAGGTTTACTCCAATATGATAGAGAAATATATCTTGTGTGTAGGATGATGTGAGAGAAAGTTTGGGAGGCACTGAGGGTAAGTAATATGAGGTAATGGTGACATTTGGTAAAAAGAGTTCTTAACATTACCTTAGAGGCTCTAGTGAATTTTTCTCTAAACTGTATGGTATTCTCTTCTCAGAGAAAATTAAATATTTCCAAAAATGCATTCTTCTTTAATAGTTATAGTTTTGTTTTTAAAAAGCCTTAATATTAGCTAGTTCATTCCTAAGGAAAACTTAAGGCCTGTGCTTATTTGTCCACCACAGGGATCACCATACAGCTGAAGACAGTCACCTAAATTCAGTTCTTGAGCATAGGAACAGTTCATCAGGCTCTATACAGTTTGTTCTCATAATTCAAAGCTTTCTGTTATTGAGAATGCCACTTTAGGAGAAAGGAAATCTTAACTATATTACCAAAAACTATACTACTGTATACTTGTGGTTATCCTGCTCTGCGTTTTGGACTGGTACGTCTTATCACTCACTTGACTATGGCCAGAGGGTGGGAAGAGTCCTTTTATCTCTTAATTCCCAAAATGATGCCTGGAACCACAGTGGTTTCTGGAATCCATGGCAAATCACAAAAAAATATTTTTTTTTTTTTGTCCTGGGACTCATTCCTGGGTCTCCAAGGAGGTGGTTTTCAGTTTCATCTTTTCAGTTATCTCACCAGCATTGACACATAAAAAGTTGTTTTTTTGTTTGTTTTTTTTTTTTTTTTTCTCCCTGAGCCTTTTTTAATTTAAAGAATTACAGGGAGGAAAGATCACAGAGAGATTCCCAGAGATAAAGCAAAAAAGACAAATAACAAGTGGCCGCACATGTTTTTAAAGTTCAAAACATGATCTCCTGAGGTGTTAGGAAAGTCACACAGGCCCCCTTCTCCACTCGACATGATTTCCACAGGTAGGGCTGGACTACCTCGTGAGGCTCAGAGAAGGGAAACATCAAAGAGCCGTCCTCAGTCCCATCTCTTCATCCTGGGTCCTCTCAATGCAGGAAGCTATAAAGGTTACCCTCGGCACTTTTTCCACAAGTGGTACTTTTTCCAGACCCAGACACCATTAAGTGGGCGCAGGGTGCAGCTCTTTTGTTTGCTTACTCCCCAACAGTAGAGCCTTATAAGTCCTAGATATTCTTTCCTATGGGGAACAGTCCCCAGGATACTTTTTGCTGCATTCAGATGAGAGCTAATAGCTAATCTTTAAAACCATTAAGCTGCACTTAACTGAGCCTTCACTTACAGATTCTGGGAGACCCTTTACTATTACACAGTGGAATAAAACTTCGTGAGGTCACACGTGTAGTCACATAAGCCTTTTCTATGAGAAATCAGTGAGACATACATTTCCTCAATCTCAGTGCTCAGGTGGAGTATATGCTTTGCTGCCTTTTGTCTAAAACATAAATTTTTAGAAGGTTTTTAATCCTAACATCCCCCTGATTGTTAATAGAGTTACTCATTTAAATTGAATTGTATTAAAATTTCAATGTTTTCACCTTCAAGACATAGCAGGAGACCTGGAGTAGGGTAGACAAGTAAGGCACTTACCTCAGACACAAAATTTAAAGGAAGTTCAGCAATCAAGATAAATAATATTTTAAGGCAATATTTTTAAAAACAAAGATTAACAAAAAAATAATAATGAAGAAAATATCAAAATTTTTAAAAAGGCTGGGTCAGGAACAGTGCCATTCTGAGCCACATTGGAACCTGAGGCAAATGAAATCTCAGTAATATTTTGTTCATCATGGATACATAGTCTCTTAGAGATTCTACTTATTATTGCTTTGTCCTTTTGGGGAGGTCATGGTTCCCTGCTTGCTGTTGTTTCTTGTGGGTACAGATTTATGTGTTTGCATTGAAAGATTAGTTATTTACTCCATTTTATTGTGTTCAGCTTATTTTGTTTTTTATTGGATATATTGGCTAGCAAATATTTAGTGCTAAGTTGCTGCCTCTTTTTTGGCTTTAAGTGGTACCTTAAGCCCAGGTTCACCTTGGCATTAATAAATGATCAGAGCTCTGCCTGTCATGAATCTGGGCAGTCCCAAAGGGATTATCACATCAGTGTGTCAAGGCTGATTGGCTAGGGGGTTTGTGCCAAGGAGATCTGTGGAACATACCTCCTACAGCATGGTGCTGTTGAACAACCTCTTTCATATGGTGTCTCCTTTGGCCAAGTAACAGAGCAGAGTTTCCAGGCTGTGGATGACAGTCTCCCCTCCCTCTTTTGTCTCTGCCTGTCCTCAGGGTTATTTCTCCCTTTGAGGAGTCACTGTGCTTCCCACGGGTCAAGGCAAAGACAGGTCTCCTGCCAAGGCACCCAAGATGGTGGGTAAGCCAATTGATCACTTCAGTCTCACTTTTTCTAGTGGAAATTCTGAGTTTGGGGGAGATTTTCCATGCATTTAGTGCTGGGTAGAGGTGGGGGACACATCACATATGTGAAAGTCCAGTTTTCTAACCATTTGCTCAGAGTTTTTTACTCTTCTGTGGCCCCGGGAGCTGTCTTATCCTCATATTTGAGTTCTGGATTGTTGCTGGTAAAAATGTTGTTGCTGTATATTTGTTTATGGTTTTATATTGTGGGAAGTGAAGCCAGCTTGCTTCTATGCTACCATTTTGGAACCAAAAGTCTGTAATTTGTTTTAAGATAATTTTGATAAATGATGTGAGAGAGAGCCTAGGTTCACTTCTTTCTAAATGGATATCCCATTTTTCCAGCATCATTTGTTAAACAGATCACTTTTCCCCTCTGAGTTATCTTAACACCTTTGTCAAAATCATTTGGCCATTGATTATGTAGGTCTCTTTGGTTCCATATACTGTATATGTTTATTCTTATACCAAATGCACATACTACTTGATAACAGTAGCTATACAGCAAGTTATGAAATAAACTTCATTACAATTTTTAGCTGAAATAATATTTTAAAAATCAGACAGAAATCTTGAAAATGACAAACACATTTGCTGAACTGAAGAATTCATTAGAGACTCTCAACAGTAGAATGGACCAGGCAGAGGAAAGAATAGGTGAGCTCAAAGACTGGGTTTTTGGTGGGTTTTTCTATTGGCTATTTGAAAATACACAGTCAGAGGAGAGGAAAAAAAAAGGAATGGAAGCCACCTGGAAAATACAGAAATTACCACAAAAAAAAACCACCCAAATCTATGAATTATTGCTGTTTCAGAGGAAGCTGAGCAAGAGCAAGGGGTTGAAATCTTAGATTAGATGATTACAGAGGATGTTGCATATGTTGGCAGCTACAAATGCAAGAAATGGTCAGCTACAGTATTATAGTCCTACTCAAGGTATCTGGAAAGACAGTAGAGTAGTAATATCTTCCCAGTAATCAGAACTTTGATCTGTACATATTGTTGTTCAATTGCTGGGAAGTGGAGATGGCCTAAGTCCAGGAACACAATCTATGCTAATTCCGGAGGCATTTGAATCTTGCACAAAGATTGAAAACAATCGGAATTTTTACAGTTAAATGTGTGAAGTACATAAAGGCCCTGGCAACCACACAGTGCTTGTCCATCTACATACATCAGCCTAAGTGATTCCAAGCCAGGTTTTACAAGTTTTACCTGTTATAGTGACAGAATGAAAAATATGTCCTTGGATAGTTGTGGTAAAGTAGCCGAATTTTTCATAAGAGTCAGTCCCAACAGACACCTACTAATTATCAGTTCCTGTGATATTCCTGATAGCCCCACTTGAGGCGTGATTTTGAACCCATTCTGACCTGAAGAGCTGGAACATGGAGGATCATACTTTAGATTTACACTCAAATTGCACACTGTGTAACATGTGCAACATGTCTGTGTTGTGTGGTGGCTTGGTTCTCTGAAGTTCAACTGCACACTGCTTCCCGTTTCTCCCATTCACGCATGTTCATTGACTAGCCATAGACATGAGCTGTTTCCATCGCTGGCCCTCTGTTTTCCAAGGTTCTCCTTTCATTCTTCAGTGGCTATGGTTGTCTCTGGATGTTTTCCCTGCTTCTTCTGGACAATAAGTTTAAGGGGGTTTTTCTATTGGCATTTTGGAGACCTAGCACTGTTGACACTATGTCTATTGCTGCCTTCAGGGCAAAGCAATATAAAAATGGGAGATTCACTCTGCTGGTCACTTTTCAAAGTTCAGCTGTCCTTCATAATCAGCCTGTGTTTTTCTATTTCCAGAGCCTTTAGATAGTTTTTTTCTCTTTGTTTTGTGCTTTTCCAGGGTTTATATAAAGCTGCCATTTGAAAGAGGATTAGTTGTATGAGAAGCTCATCCCTTCTATACTAGAAGCAGAGCCTCCCAGATACTGTATTTTACAGTTCCAAAATGTCAGTTTAATTATTTTAACATATAGATTCCCTGTAACAAAATTTCATGTTTCCATACCTATGTTTTATCTTTTTTTCTATTTTATTTGTATATTAATCTTATTTATTTTGAAGTCCTTGTTTGCAAGCCTGGTATCTAGTTCATTTCTCAGTCCACTTCTATTATCTGTTTAATCTCTTTATTATCAGTCACTTTTCTGCTTCTTAACTCTAGTTTAATTGTATTGTGTGCTGGACATTGTGGATTTTTAAAATTTTAGAGGCTTCAAATGATGCATATCTTTCACCAGAGTTGACTCATCCTTTATTAGACGTATAAAGTGAGAACTGATTACTTAATCTGATCAGGAGCTAAGAAAATGTTTAGTTGCAGTTTTTATAAGTCTCAGTCTACCTACTGTTTATTCCTGTTCTTAGGGTATAACTCTTCAGATTTTTCCATTGAGAACCTGGTATGGCCATGGTGACCCCCATTTTGGCAAATCGTGAACTCTTTCTTTGTTTCCTTAACACAGTGATACTTCCCCAGTGTCCATTCTGCTTTTATATGGCCTTCTGATTAAGCTTTTTAGGCCCCCAACTAATGTAGCTTCAGAATTTGGCAAATGTCTTTAGGGAAAAACTGGAAGTATGTTGAGGGCCCTTTGGTCTCCAGCTCTGTAGTACTTCCAAAAAGTTCTGCTGGTTTCTCTGCCTCTGCGCAGTCAAAGCTTCGTTCTCAGGCTCTTGGCCTTTGACCCAAATCAAAAAATGCCTCCAGAGAAAAAGCGGCTACAGGGGATCAGCTTCCTTCTCTTCCTTCAGTTTCTCTCCAGAATCTTGACCCTCAGATGTCTGTATACAAATAATTTACAAAGCAATTAAAAATTCATATGACTTTTTGTTATAAACGTAATCAATGGGAACCTTAATTTGTCACAAGTCAGAAGCCTGTCTACGAGAAAAAGTAATAAATACATAAATAAAAACCTGAACATACCAATTGTGATACCATTTCATAAACGAAGGAGTATGATTCATTGTAATCTCTGCACTTTCTCTACACAGCCAAAATAGGAAAGAAAAAACAGAGAGAGAGAAACTATTTCACAAACATGTTCTACAATCTTATGCCTCCCAAAATTATCACATGCTATTCCCTCTGCTAGAAATATACAAATTCTCAAACAAGACAAGACACGACAGACAGTAAGACCTCACATTTTGGCTATAAAGGTGAAGTGTGAGTCCATCAGAGAAGGCATATCTTTGATAAGAGGAGGGGTGAGCCGCATCTGGGTTAATTTCCTTCTCTTTACCATAACCTCAGCAATGGAAGGGATATGTGTAACACTCCTCTGCATTGTGTCCAGAAATATACTAGGCAGTGAAGGCACAGAAATAAAATACAAATCTCTGCCCCAGAGGAGTTCTCAACTCTTTATCACAGCTCTTTTCTGCATTATTGAGAGCCTAGTAGGGAAGAGTTTTAGTAATATGCTCAATGAGATGTTCTTTGTTTTTTCTTCCTTCTTGTACCTTCTGCCAACTTTATAGTTCTTCATTTAGAGCTGACCAGGCAGAAAGTTGTAAGCAAGAGAATTGTGAAAGTTTTGTACTTCTCATCATCTGAAACTAACGCCACAGGCTATTATACTGTGCCCAGTATATTAATATATTATCAGAGCTTTAAAACTGTGTTGAAAATGGGAAAGAAAACCTTTTATGGTGTTTATTATATCAACCTGATCCAATCAGACCTGGGTCCTTTTTTGTTAAGTTAAATGGAGAGATTACTCTCTAATGATTTTCAGACAGTAGTAGTTAAACTGCATATTTGTATCTAAATAAAAGGTTAACACTACTGGCATGCAGAGATTACAGAAATGTACATTTTATCATGAGAAACAATCCCAATTGTGTAGCTTTAAAAAATACAAAATTCTACTTGCAATTATTTTCAGAGACTTAAAAATTAAATTTCCATCCCTGTAGTATTTTAGCTGTCAGAATGGCTACTTCCATTATCTACCCATCCAAAACTATTCAGTTGATTTAATACCTGCAAAATTAGTAAATTTTTACCATGGGATTTAGCCTGGGGATATTTCCAGCTATGCTGATATCAACATTTAAGGTGATTATGAATAGACTATTTCTATTCCACTAGTTCATCGTAGGAAATACTGTTTTCACAATTTATCTTCAGTGGAAAAGAGATCAGGACTGGTTATGCTATCAGGATTCAGCTCTGTGCCATTCACTGGAAAAAATAACCACAAAAATTGCTGCTGAGCTCCCTCCATCAGTGTATTCTCTTCCCAAAATCCTGCTATTCTTCTGCCAGAGCTGTTCACAGGTCAGAGAAGAGTAGGGTGTTAGGTTATTGACATAAGAAAGCTTGGATAGGCTAGAGAATATTTGTAGATATAGTCAGAGGTCTTTATAATAATATAGTTTCTCTGAGCATCTCTGTTCAGAGTGATAGGAGACAAGGAGAGAGAATGAACAGCATTGTTTTGTTATCCCACATTGTTTTCAATAACATGAGGTAGTGAGAATTGGCTCAGTAAAGTTATAGAGGTTAAATTCTAAGCCCTATTTACAAGAGACAGAGTGCGCAATAGATTTTTACCTAACCTTTATAAAGCTGGACCATTTATTATACTCAGGTACTAGCCCCTTTCATCTTGCATTTGTTGCTTTATGTTGAACAGGATCCAGAGAGCAGAAATTTTGTTGGCTATAAAAAACTTAGATATAAACCTGAATGGCTTATTTCTAAGAATAGAATATATTTTAGCCTTAGTCAATTTTATGCTACTGTAACAGAATACCTAAGACTGGGTAATTTATAATGAACAGAAAATTTATTGGCTTACAGTTTTCTCTAGAACTGGGAAGTCCAAGATCAAGGCACCTGCATCTGGTAAGGGCCTTGCTGCATCATTACATGGCAGGAGGTAGAAGGGAAAGTGCTCAAAAGAGCAAACCCACTCCTGTGAGCCCATATTATAATTTCATTAATTTATTCATGAAGGCAAAGACCTTATGATCTAAACACTTCCCATTGTGCCCCGCCTTCCAACACTGTTTTTTTTTGTGGGGGTGGGGGGGATTAAATTTCAACATGAGTGTTGGAGGGAACAAAAACATTCAAACCATAGTAAAATGCTTAATACTTAAATATTTTCAAATATATTTCTTAAAAATAACTGTAGGTAACTTAAGTCTTTGGGATTTGAAAAGTTGAAGGCAAAAACATGATGCAACATTTCTGCATCTCTTTCCATCTCCATTAAACATAGATATAGTGACTTCTCCTTCTGCTTACAAAGCATTAACTGCCATAGAAGTGTTCATGGAGTCCCTTGCAACTTTGGTTGATTATCAGTCTGTGCATACTCTGTTTGTTAAAGGAATTAAAGGAAAGAATAAATATGATGAGGAGAGAAATGGAAGATACACCACAAAGTTGGGCAATAACAACTTCCAAAGTAAAATAACTATAAGGAAACTTTAAAATAAACAATTCCCAGAGCGCACATAGGACTGGGATTGTTTGACTAATGTTTCCCAGTCACAGTGAAGAGACATTATTTATTTCAAGGACATTCAGTAGAGACTTGAGAAGGGTCAGGTCTTAGAAATGGGACAAAATCACCCCAAAACAAGGGCTTCTCTGTGTGATCTTAAGTAGAGCTTTTAAAAAACAACTCAAGTGACTGGGCACAGTGGCTCACATCTGTAATCTCAGCACTTTGGGAGACTGAGGTGGGCAGATTACTTGAACCTAGGAGTTTGAAACCAGCCTGGGCAACATGGTAAAACCCTGACTCTACCAAAAATGCAAAAATTAGCCAGTCTCATAACCCAGTCTCAGAATAAATAAATAGATTAAAAATTTTTTTAAAACCTCAAAATGGATAAATTTATGTGAAAGTAACATAACTACCCCCTAGAAAGTGCTTAACACTAAAGGGATACAACAAAATTGAGCACTCTACAATGTGAAATTCACAATGTCTGAGTATCAATAAAAATTATTTTACAGAATATATTTTATACAGAAAATAAAATTTATACAAAAATTTTATTTACTTATATAACATTTTCTTTTATACAAAAAAATTATACAGAATAAGAATCTGAAAAATGCAATCCATACCTAGGAGAAAAGTCCATCAGTACGAATAAATCTGGAAATGACAGAGATGATGGAATTATCAGAAAAGTGTATTTAAAAAGCTATTATAAATACACTATATTTGTCCAAATTTTTAAAATATGGGCACAATGAGGGGAGAAATTGAAGAAATGAAGAATTAAATGGGACTTCAAGCAATGAAACATACAGTAGCTGAAATGAAAAATATACTGAATTCAAGAGCAGATTAAACACTGAAAAAAGAAAGATCAGTGAACTTGAAGTTAGACAAATGTAAATGACCCCAAATTAAACAAAAAAAAAAAAAAAAAACAGACTTGAAAAAATGAACAGAGCATCAGTGAGTTATGGGACAATGGGACAATATTAAACAGTCAAACATGTGCAATTGCAACTAGAAGAAGAGGAAGTGAGGGGGATCAGAAAAGATATTTGAAGAAGTAATAGCTAAAACATTTTATTCCTTGACAAAAACTTTAAACCCACAGATCCAAGAAATTCAATAAACCCCAAGCAAAAGAAACATAACAAGGCTGGGTAAAATGACTCATGCCTGTAATTCTAGCACTTTGAGAGGCCTACGTAGGAGTAGGATCTTTTGAGCCCCAGAGTTCATGACCATCTTGGGCAACATAAGGAGACCCTGTCTCCATAATTTTTTTTTTTTTCCGGAGACCATGTCCCACTCCATCACCCAGCACCCAGGCTGGAGTACATGGCACGATCTCAGCTCACTGCAACATCTGCCTCCCGGGTTCAAGCAATTCTTGTGCCTCAGCCTCCCTAGTAGCTTGTATTACAGGTGTGCACCACCACACCCAGCTAAATTTTTTTCTTTTTGGATTTTTAGTAGAGATGGGGTTTCACCATTTTGCCCAGGTGGGTCTCAAATTTCTGAGCTCAGGCAATTCTGCCTCAGCCTCCCAAAGTGGTAGAATTAAAGGTGTGAGCCACCGCACCTGGCCCCCATTTTTTAAAAATTACCTATGCGTGGTAGTTCACTCCTGTAGTCTTAGCTACTCAAGAGGCTGAGGTGAAAGGATTGCTTGAACCTAGGAAGTCAAGGCTGCAATGAGCTATGGTCACATCACATTACAGAGGGAAACTCTGTCTAAAGACAAAAAAAAATAAAAAAATAAAAAAAAAACAAGGTTCATCATAATCGAATTGCTGACAACTAGTGATAAAGAGAAACATCTTAAAAAGCCTCCAGACTTCTGGTTTCAGGTTCAGCATGTAAAGAGCTTGAAAGTCATCACTCCATCTTAACAAGTACAAAGCTGAACAAGAGGAATGAGGTCCTGGGAAAACCACTGCCTCCAAAGCTGGAGAAACAGAGGACAAATACAGAGAATCACAACTCACCAGAGCAGAAACCTGCAAGCAGAGCCCTCTGCTGGAACCAGTACCAGGGTAGGAAAACCTAAGCTATAATTAACAAATTGCCGGAAGCCCGATGTGCACAAGTCTGAGATGGGGAACAGTTTAGTCAGAGCCTAAGTAACCTGGGTGAAGGGAAGCCAACTTCAGCATATTGTAGATGTTCTGTCCCACCTGAGCTTGGAGATAAAACTGAGAAGCTCTTGTCAAGTTCACAGCCCAAAGGCTCACTAAGAGACTGAGACCTAATCATAGAACTATAGAATGCTTCCCCTTTTCTCATGCCTTATTGTCACATAATAAAAGGCCTATTTACCAGAATTTCTTTTAACCCAGTATGGCATGTTTGGCTTTCAACAAAAAATTATGAGACATACTAAAAGGCAAAAACACAGTTCGAGGAGACAGAACAAGCATCATAACCAGACTTAAATACGGCAAGGATGTCGGAATTATTGGAATTTAAAACAATTATAATATGCTAAGGGCTCTAATTTAAAAAGTAGAAATGCTAAAAATGAAAAACACTAATAGAAATGAAGCATGTCTTTGGTGGGCTCATTAGTAGACTGAACACAGCTGAGGGAAGAATCTCTGAGCCTGAGGTTATATCAATAGAAACTTCAAAAACTGAAAAAGACTAACAAATTTGAAACAGAGTATCAAAGAACTCTGGGACAATTACAAAATGTGTAGCATATATATAATGGGGATACCAGAAGGAGAAAAGAGAACAGAAGAAATATTTGAAGGAATAATGGCTGAAAATTTTCTCAAATTAATGTCAGATACCAAACCACAGATCTAGAAAGCTCAGAGAAGGCCAAAGATAAATGCAAAAATCAAGCAAAAAAATGACACCTAGGCATATCATATTTAAAGTGCTGAAAATGAAAACTAAGAATTCTTGGAAGAAGCAAGAGGATAAAAACATCTATAGATACGCAAAGATAAGAATTGCATCTTTTGCCTCAGAAGCCATGCAAGCAAGAAGAGAAGACAGTGCAATATTTAAACTGCTATGAGAAGAAAACCCGCCAACCTAGAGTTTTGTATTTTCTGATTTTATCATTCAAAGGTCCCTTGGTCAGTCTGGGCTGCTAAAACAAATTATTATAGACTAGTTGGCTTATAAACAACAGAAATTTATTTTTCGCAGTTCTGGAGGCTGGAAGTCCAACATCAGGTTGCCAGAATAGTTATGTTTTGATGAGAGGCCCTTTTCCAGGCTGCAGATGGCCAACTTCTTGTATCTACACAGGGAAGTAAGAGAATTAACTAGCTCTCTGGCCTTTCTTATAAGTGCACTAATCCCATTCATGAATGCTCCACCCTCATGACCTAATTAACTACCAAAGGCACCATCTCTATAAACTATTACATTGAGGTTAGAGTTTCAACATATGAATTTTAGGAGGACATAAACATTCAGTCCACAACAAAAGGTGAAGGAGAAATAAAGGCTTCATCAGACAAATAAAAATTGAGGGAATTTATTATCAGTAGACCTGTTTTGCAAGAAATGTTAGAAGTTTTACAGCGAGAAGGAAAATGATACATGTCAGAAACTTAGACTATATAAGGAAAGGAAGAGTATTAGAAAAGAAATAAGTAAAAATGAAAGCATCCAGAGTAAAAATATACATTATATATAGAGAAATAAAGATAAATATGACAGAAAACTTTTTGAGAACACATTTTAAAATGACATCTTTACAGAGTGTATGGAGGCGGGTGAGTGAAAGATCTGTCAACCTAAAGTTCTAAACCTAATGAAAACATCATTACAAGATGAAGGCAATAAAGACTTCAGACAAAAGCTAAGAAAATTCATTGGTACCAGGTCTACGCTAGTAAGCAATGTTAAAGGGAGTTTTGGCTAAAGTGAAATGGTTTCTGATGGAAATTTGAAACCACACACATACTACACACATTCATTCTCTCTCTCTCTATCTCTATCTCTCTCTCTCTCTCTCCCCACTAAAGAACTGGAAATAGCAAATGTGTGGGTAAATATTTCAAAAAATACTCTTAATTTTTACTGTATGGAAATATACTTGACTTTTAAACAAAAATAATCATAGTGTTTTGTGGAACTTATAGGTTATAGTAAATGTATGGAAATAGCACAAAAGATGGGAGGAGGGAAATGGAAGTATACTACTTTTATAAATTTTTACAATATAATGTGAAAGTAGGCTGTGATAAATTGTAGCTATATATATTAAACCTCGGCACAACCATTAAAAATAAATATAAAAAAGATATTGCTAAATAAACTAATAATAGAGATAAAATGGGATACTAAAAACATTCAATTAATACCAAAAAAGTCAGGAAAGTAGATGAAGAAGCAAAGAGTAAATGTGACAAGTAGAAAACCAGTAAAGATGTGGTATATATAAACCCAATCATATTTATAATTAAATATAAGTTGTCTGAGCATGCCAGTTAACAGAGAGTGCAAGCTGGGTATGGTAGGACATGCCTATAGTCCTAGCTATTGGGAGGCTAAGGTGGGAGGATAGCTTGAGTTCAAGAGTTTGAGGCTGCAGTGAGCCATAATCTCACCACTGTACTCAAGCCTGGGTGACAGAGAGACTCCGTATTTTCTTTTCTTTAAAAAGGAGTTTATAAAATAAAAATAATAACCGACTTTGTAGCAGTTTACAAAAACCCTTTTCCAATATAAAGACAGAGATAGGTTAAAAGCAAGGGAAGAGAAAATATTTACCATATAAACAGTAACCAAGAGAAATTTAGGGTGGTGTATTAGTCTGTTCTCGGGCTAGTAATAAAGACATATCCGAGACTGGGTAACTTATAAAGGAAAGAGGCTTAGTTGACTCACAGTTCCACATGACCGGGGAGGCCTCACAGTCGTGGTGGAAGGTAAAGGAGGAGCAAAGACATGTTTTACATGGCAGCAGGCAACAGAGTGTGTGCAGGGGAACTGCCCTTTATAAAACCATCAGATCTCGTGAGACTTAGTCACTATCATGAGAACGGCAAGGGAAAGACCCGCCCCCATGATTCAATTATCTCCCACCAGTTTCCCCTTCATGACACGTGGGAATTATGGGAGCTACAATTCAAGATGAGATTTGGGTGAGAACACAGCCAAACCATTTTCTGCCCTGTCCCCTCCCAAATCTCATGTCCTTACTTTTCAAATCCAATCGTGCCTTTCCAACAGTCCCCCAAAGTCTGAACTTATTCAAAGTCTCATCTGAGACAAGCCAAGTCCTTTCCACCTGTGAGCATGTAAAATCAAAAGCAAGTTAGTTACTTCCCAGATACAATGGGGGTACAGGCATTGGGTAAATATACCCATTCCGAATGGGAGAAATTGACCAAAACAAAGGGGCTATAGGCCCCATGTGAGTCTGAAATCCAATAGGACCATCATTAAACCTTAAATTTTAAAAATGATCTCCTTTGACACCATATCTCACATCCAGCTCATGCTGATGCAAGAGGTGGGCACCCATGGCCTTGGGCAGCCCTGCCTCTGTGGCTTTGCAGGGTAAAGCCCTTCTCCTGGTTGCTTTCATGGGCTAGCATTGAGTGTCTGTGGCTTTTCCAGGTGCATGATGCAAGCTGTCAGTGGATCTACCATTCTGGAGTCTGGAGGACAGTGACCCTCTTCTCACAGCTTCACTAGGCGTTGCCCCAGTGGAGACTTTGTATGGGAACTCCAACCCCACATTTCCCTTCCACACTGTCCTAGCAGAGTTTCTCCATGAGGACCCCACCCCTGCAGTAAACTTCTGCTTGGACATCCAGGCATTTCTATACAACCCCTGAAATCTAGGTAGAGGTTCCCAAACCTTATTTATTGACTTCTTTGTACCCATAGCCTAACACCATGTGTAAGCTGCAGAGGCATGGAGCTTGCACCCTCTGAAACAATGGCCTGAGCTGTACGTTGGCCCCTTCTAGCCATGGCTAGAGCTGAAACAGCTGGGATGCAGGGTACTATGTTTGAAGGCTGCATAGAGAAGGGGGACCCTGGGCCCAGCCCATAAAACCATTTTTTCCTCCTAGACTTCCAGGCCTGTGATGGGAGGAGCTGCCGTGAAGGTCTCTAACATGCCCTGGAGACATTTTCCCCATTATCTTGGTGATTAACAATGGCCTCCTTGTTACTTATGCAAATTCTGTAGCCAGCTTGAATTTATCCCCAGAAAATGGGGTTTTCCTTTTCTGTAACATCATCAGGCTGCAAATTTTCCAAACTTTTATGCTCTGCTTCCTCTTGAATACTTTGCTTCTTAGAAATTTCTTCTGCCAGATACCTCAAATCATCTCTCTCAAGTTCAGAATTCCACATATCTCTGGGGCAAAAAGCTGCCAGTCTCTTTGCTAAAGCACAGCAAGAGTCACCTTTGCTCCAGTTCCCAAAAAGTTCCTCATCTCCATCTGAGACCACGTCAGCCTGGACTTTATTGTCCATGTTACTATCAGTATTTTGGTTGAAGCCATTCAACACGTCTCTAGGAAGTTCAAAACTTTCCCACATCTTCCTCTCTTCTGAGTCCTCCAAGTCTCTAGGAAGTTCCAAACTTTCCCACATCTTCCTATCTTTCTGAGCCCTCCAAACTGTTCCAACCTCTGCCTGTTACCCAGTTCTAAAGTAGCTTCCACATTTTCAGTTATCTTTATAGCAGTGCCCCACCCTACCAGTAGCAATTTACTGTATTAGTCTATTCTCACACTGCTAATAAAGACATACCTGAGACTGGGTAATTTATAAAGGAAAGGAATTTAATTGACTCACAGTTCCACATGGCTGGGGAGGCCTCATAATCATGGCAGAAGGTGGAGGAGCAAAATCATGCCTTACATGGCGGCAGCACAGGCAAACAAACGTGTGCAGGGGAACTCCCCTTTATGAAACCATCAGATCTTGTGAGACTCAGTCACTATCATTAGAATAGCATGGGAAAGACCTGCCCTCATGATTCAGTTACCTCCCACCAGGTTCCTCCTACAACGTATGGGAATTATAGGAGCTAAAATTCAAGATGAGATTTGGGTGGGGACACAGCCAAACCATATCAGGTGGCTATATAATACAAAATGAGTCTCAGATCCAGGAATGTTTACAGGAATAAACATGGCAGCTACATAATTATAAAGAAGTCAAAATATCAACAAAGAATAACATTGTTACATATGTATGCACCTAATTACAGACTTTCAAAACACATGAAGCAAAAACTGATAGAATGGAAAAGAAAAAAGACAAATCGGCAGAAAAAGTTGAAGATTTCAATTGGTAGAACCAATAGACCAAAAAAAAAAAAAAATTGTCAGTATGTAAGAGATTCGAGCAACACTGTCAACCAACTTCATCTATTTGCCTTAAAAAATGTGCCACCAAAAATTAGAAACATGGAGAAAAAAGTTTCCAAGATTTTATAGAATTACAAGAAGAAATCATGTGAAAATAATTATATTTTTAAATTTTTAGAGTAGAGAAAATCTAACTGTAATACATAACTTAAGGAACATAATAAAATAATATAAATATAACCATATGAAGTTAAAAATTCCTTCAGGACAAAAACCATAAATGAAGTCAAAATATAAAAAGGTAACTATATGCTACTGCAATCATATATGAAACAGATAATCTTATTATATAAAGTGATTCAGCAGATAAATAAGAAACAGCCCTCTAGCTCAAAAGAGAAATAAACCAAGGGCGTAAAGAAATAGCTCCTGGGAAAGAAATGTTCTTAAATATATGAAAGGATACTCAGTCTTATACACAGTATCATTTTTGCCAGTCAAATTGCTGACAGTTAAAATGTTTGCTAATATTCTGCATAGATGAGGATAGTGTAAAAGCTGATTGTGGATGTCTCTTACCAACTCCACATACAATGGCTTTATGTTGATACCTTAAAATCAGCCATGGTGGCGGATGCAGTCACGCCTGTAATCCCAGCACTTTAGGAGGCCAAGGCAGGCGGATCACGAGGTCAGGAGTTGGAGACCAACCTGGTCAACGTGGTAAAACCCTGTCTCTACTAAAAATACAAAAATTCGCTGGGCCTAGTGATGCACACCTGTAGTCTCAGTTACTCGGGAGGCTGAGGCAGGAGAATTGCTTGAACCTGGGAGGTGGAGGTTGCAGTGAGCCAAGATCACGCCACTGCCCTCCAGCCTGGGCAACAGAGTGAGACTCTGTCTCAAAAAAAAAAAAAAAAAAAAAGCTATCGTAAATGTATTTATATCATGGAAATTGACAAATGCTACAAATCAAGTCCCTCTTTCTCTCTCCCAGAAAGCCAGTTGTCAATTATTTACCAGTACATCAGCAGATGAAAGTGTGGAAATATAGGCACTCTCATTCTGTTGTTATTTTTAATATAAAGCAGCATAATCTCCACAGAGCATTTTGTTAATACAACAAAGTTACTGACTACACACATCTTTTGCAGTAACAAATCTACTTCTAGGAATGTGGCCTTAATATTTTTGCATATATGTGTAATGATACATTTGTTTTGCAATAGCACAAATGTTTGTCAGTAGAAGATTGGTTTGAAAAATTGTAGAACATTTTACACAATGGAATGCCAATCAGCTGTTAAAGTATATGAGAACAAAGGGACATTATCAAGATGGCAACTAGACTTACTAGACTTGCCTGGTGCTCGGTTTGTGCCCCACTCCCCCCACCACAAGGGGACCAAAACAAATAAACAAGTATATCTCAACTGGAGAGTCTGAGAAAGTATCCTGGGGAGCACCAGGAGAGCAGTCAGATCCCTGTGGAGCATGGAAGTGCACATAGCACCACAGAGAGGGGAGCAAGGCATCCTACCTCTCCAACACTGTCTACCCTGCCATGCTTGTCCTGGAGCCAAGGGGACTTCTTCTTATGGGGAGATGGTAAGAAGGAGATCCTTGGCAGTTTGCCATCACCACCACAAACACTGGCAGCATTTCCTACAAGAGGGTCCTCCAGTCTTCAAAGGCCACAGATCTTGTGTGGACAGTTGTCACACAACTACACAGCTGCATTGCCCGAGAGAAGGAACCTCTGGGACCCCCACCCCTGTGACCTAAGCTGCCATGGCACAGTGCCATCCTGAAAACTGGATGCACTGCTGGAATGTGGCCTGCCCTGGGAGACAGTAGGTACCAAATACCCCATCCCTGTGACCCCACTGTCATTTCACTCTGTTCACACAAGTGCCTACACCACAAATACCCTGACTGCCTAGAATGTAGACTTGAAAAAATGACTAAGATCCTGATGTTCAAACCCAGGAGGCACTCTATCCTCCAGGGAAACAAGATGACCTACACAGTGTGAAAGCCTCATGCAATGGTCAAGCATATGTGCACCCACCCCTATCACCATAGGCATCCAGAAGGCAGCTTTGCCCCACTGGAGAGGATCCTGTGCAGCCATTGGCCCACTCCCTGCCCAACAGACAACTCAGAGTTGACCCTGTCTTCCTAGAGTGATCGCTGTGTAGCTGCCACATCCACCTGTCCCCAGCCCTACAGCTGTCCCAGAGACAGCTTCACCCCACCAGAGAGCCCTGTGCATCTAGCTGCCTGGTCCACATGCACTCGGCACCCATGCTGAGTCTGACAGCCAGCTCATTGGTAGCCATGGCCTCCCAGAGAGCCTGCCACACAGCCTGCTGGCCAATTACACCAACATGCACCCAGCTTGACAACAAACCCAGCACCTCTGCACCATCAAAACTGCACCACCACTGTCACAAACTCCCACAGACTATGCCACTGAGACAATTGCAGGTATTGCAAATGACAAATTACAGACAATGAATCTACAAAGACCACAATACTGAGTCCACCCAGAACCACAGCCAATGCACCATTCCCAACAGACACTCTAAGATCCATCTACCAAGAAAAAAAAAAAAAAAAAAAACCTCTTGTTTCAAAAGCCACTTTGTAAATTGGAAAAGATGACCATTCCAGTAGAGGTCCAGATGTCAATGTAGAAACCCAATAAACATGAAAAAGCAAGGAAACATGACATCTCCAAAGGAACAAAATAAGACTCCTATAAGAGACCCTCAAAAAAGGATATTTACAAAATGCCTGAAAAGGAATTCAACACAATGATCTTTAAAAAACTCAGTGCAATACACAAGAACACAAACAATTCAATGAAATTAATAAAATAATCCATGATCTTAATTAGAAATTCAACAAAGATATATCACAAAGAACCAAACAGAAAGTTTGATGCTAAAGGATGAAATGAATAAAATTTAAAAATCAATTGAGAACTTCAACAACAGACTGAATAAAGAGGAAAAAATTTCCTGAAAATGAAGATAGGTCTTTTAAGATAACTCAGTCAGAGATAAAAAGGAAATAAGAATAAAAACAATGAAGAAGGGTCACATGACTTACAGGACACCATTAGTGAAAAAAATATTTGCATTATAGAATTGTCAGTGGGGCGGAGCAAGATGGCCAAATAAGAACAGCTCCAGTCTCCAGCTTCCAGCGCGAGCGACACAAAAGACGGGTGATTTCTGCGTTTTCAAATGAGGTACTGGGTTCATCTCACTAGGGAGTGCCGGACAATCAGTGCTGGTCAGCTGCTGTAGCCCGACCAG
>NW_012101266.1:5284545-5292980 GCF_000951045.1 Mandrillus leucophaeus | reverse complement strand
CATATGTAACAAACCTGCACGTTATGCACATGTACCCTAGAACTTAAAGTATAATTAAAAAAAAAAAAGAAAAGATGTGTCAGAGGGAAAAGAAATAGAGAAAGGCACAGAAAACCTATTTAATGAAATAATAACTGAAAACTTCCAAAGTCTGAAGAAAGCTGTAAACATCCAGATCCAGGAAGCTCAAAGATTCTCAGTGTGATTCAGTATCCCCCAAATCGTCTCTGAAGCATATTATAATAGGACGGTCAAAAGTCAGTGACAAATGGAGAATTCTAAAAGCTTCAAGAGAAAAATTTTGAGTCACATATAAGGGAATCTCCATTAGACTATCAATAAATTTCTCAGCAAAAACCTTGCAGACCAGGAGAGAGTGCAAAAATACCTTCCAATCATTGAAATAAAAAAAACTGTCAGTCAATAATACTATATTCTTTTAAGCTATCCTTCAGAAATGAAGGAGAAATAAAGACCTTTCTGGATAAGCAAAAACTGAATAAATTCATCAGCACTAACTGGCTTTACAAGAAATGCTTCAGAGGGTGCTGACTGGGAATTAAAAGATGATAATTACTACCATGGAAGCATGTGAAAGTATAAAATATATTCATCTAGGTAAATCCATAATTATACTCGGAACACCCCAGTGCAGTAATGGTGCTATGTAAATCTTTCAGTCCTCCTATAACAATGTCGAAAGTCAAAAGGGTCAAAAACATCAGCTGCTACAATTAGTGGCTAAAAATACTCTAGACTTTTTTCTCTCCCCATCCCACAATTTGTATTTTGGTTGCCTTAATTTACATCTTTAGAAAATTAAGACAACCAAAATAGAAATTGTAGGATAGGGAAAGGAAAAAGTCTACAGTATTTTTATGCAGCCAAAATTAAGTTGTTATCAACCTAAAATATTCTACCTACAAGACTCTTTATTTTAGCCCCACCATAAAGAAAGAAAAAAAGAGCAGGTACACAAGTAATAACATGGCCAGATGTGTAAGTTTGTACCTGTAGTCTAAATACTAATGATGTTGTGGTGGGAGGATCACTGGAGGCCAGGAGTACAAGGGTGTCGTAGGGTACTATGATCAGACCTGCAGATAACCACTACATTCCAGCCTGGGCAACACAGTGGGGCCCTGTCTCTAAAAAAAATTTAAAGAAACAACAATGAAACCTAGCTGTATCTTGCCCAGAAGAGAACTACCTTACCATTAAAGACAAATATAGATTGAATATGAAACAATGGGAAAAGGTATCCCATGCACGTGGAAACCAAAAGCAAGCAGGAGTTGCCATACTTATATCAGATAAATTGGGCTTTAAGTCAAAAATTGTTTTTGAAAAAAGAAAGTCATTATATAATGATAATTCAACGAGAGGATATAACAATTCTAAAAAATATATACACCCAACACCAGAGTACACAAATATATAAAGCATATATTATTAGAGCTAAAAGGAGAGACATCCTGCAATATAATAATAGGGGACTTTAACACCCCACTTTCCACAATGAACAGATCAACTAGATAGAAAACCAGCAAAGAAACATTGGAGTTACAATGACATACACCAAATGAACCTAGCAGACATATACAGAAGATTCCACCCAACAGCTATGGAATACACATTCTCCTCAACTGCACATGAAACATTTTTCAGGATAGATCATATTTCAGGCCACAAAACAAGTCTTAACAAATTGAAGAAGATAGAGATAATAAAAGTATTTTTTTTAGGCCACAATGGCATAAAACTAGAAGTCAATCATAACAAAAACAGAAACTTCAGTAACGTTACTAATACATGGGAAATTAAACAAGATGCTCCCAAATAACCAAAAGGCCAAAGAAGAAATTAAAAGGAAAATTAAACCTTTCTTTGAGACAAATGTACATGGAAACACGTCATATCAAACCCTACAAGACACAGGAAAAGCTGTTCAGAGAGGGCAGTTTATAACAATAAATGCCTACATGAAAAAAAAAAAAAGAATTTCTAATGAACAACCTAACCATGCACCTCAAGAAACTAAAAGACAAGAACAAAGTAAACCCAAAATTGGTAGAAGGAAAACAATAGTAAAGCTCAGAGCAGAAATGAACAAATAGAAGCTAAAGAAACAATTCAAAAGATCAATAAAAGGAAGAGTTGCTTTTTTGAAAAGATAAGCAAAATAAGAAACCTTTAACCTAGACTAAGAAGAAAAAGGATCTAAATTAGTAAAATCAGAGATTAAAAAGGAGGTATTACAACTGATGTCACAGAAATACCAAAGATCGTAAAAGATCATTATCAACAACTGTACACCAACACACTTGAGAATATAGGAGAAATGAATAAATTCCTGAACACATACAACCTACCAAGATTAAGTTATGAAGAAATAGAAAATGTGTTGATTCTGAAAAGGCCAATAAGCAGTGAGGATATTGAGTCAGTAATAAGGAGTCATCTTCCATTAAAAAACAAACAAACAAAATACCAGCCCAGGACTTGATGGTTTCACTGCTGAATTCACCTAAATATTTAAAGAAAAACTAGTACCAATTCTCCTTAAACTATTCCAGAAAATCAAGGAGGGAATACTTCCAAACTCATTTTATAAAGCCAGCATTACATTGATTTCAAAACCGGACAAGGACACAACAGCAACAACAACAAAGAAAATCATAGGCCAATATTTCTGGTGAACATAGATGCAAAAATTCTCAGCAAGATACTAGCAAACTGAATAACAGTAGATTAAAAAGATAATTCTCTATAATCAAGTAGGATTCATCCCAGAGATGCAAGGATGACTCAACTCTATGCAAATCAATAAACGTGAAACACCGAAAGACAAAAACCATGTGATCATTTCAATAGATGCAGAAAAACATTTGACAAAATTCAACATATTTTCATGATTAAAAAAAAAAAAAAAAAAAACTCTTAACAAATTAGGTATAGAAGACTCTCAACAAATTGGGTACCTCATCATACTAGAGGCCATATATAACAAACCCACAGCTAAGATCGTGCTGAACAAGGAAAAAAGACTAGAATACTCACTTTCACCAGTCCTATTCAACATAGTACTGAAAGTCCTAGCCAGTGCAATTAGCCAAAAGAAAGAAAGAAAAGCCATCTAATTTGGAAAGGAGGAAGTCAAATTGTTCCTGCTTGCAGATAACATAATCTTATATATAGAAAACCCTGATGACTCCACCAAAACAAAACAAAAAAAATTCTAGAAGTAATAAATTCAGCAAAGTCACAGCAAAAAAAAATCAGCATACAAAAATTAATAGCATTTCTACATGCTGATAGCAAACTATCTGAAAAGTAAATCAAGAAACCAATTTTATTTGCTATAGCTACCAAACAAATAAGATACCTAAGAATAAACTTAACTAAGAAGGTGAAAGATGTTGACATTGAAACTATAAAACATTGATGAAATAAATTGAAGAAGACACAAATAAATGGAAAGCTAATCCATGCTCATAGATTGGAAGAACTCACATTTTTAAAATGGCCATACTACCCCAAATGATCTATAGATTTAATGTAATCTCTATAAAAATATCAATGATATTCTTCACAGAAATAGAAAAAAAAAAACCCTCAAATTCATATGAAAGCACAAAAGGCCCTCAATAGCCAAAATAGTTATGAGCAAAAAAATAAAACTGGAGGCATCAAGCTGTCTGATTTCACAATATACTGCAAAGCTATCGTAACAAAAACAGCATGGTACTGGCATAAAGGCAGACTTGTAGAACAGTGAAATAGAATAGAGAACCCAGAAATTAATGGACACACATACAGCCAACTGATTTTCAACAGTAGTGCCAAGAACACACCTTGGAGAAAAGGCAGTCTTTTCAATAAATGATGCTGGGAAAATTGGATATCCATATGCGGAAGGATAAGACTAGACCCCCACTTCTCACCATATACAAAAATCAACTCAGAATGGATTAAAGACTTAAATGTAAAACCTAAAACTATGAAACTACTAGAAGAAAACATATGGGAAATGCTTTATAACACTGGGCTATGCAAGGATTTTTAAAATAAGACTTGAAAACCCAGGCAACAAAAGCAAAAATAGACAAATGTGATTACATCAAACTAAAAAGCTTTTGCACAGCAAACAAGTAACAGAGTGAGGAGACAACCTACAGAATAGGAAAAAATATCTGCATACTATCTATCTAACAAGGGGTTAATATCCGGATATATAAGAAACTTAAATAACAGCAAAAAATAATAATAATAAATAACCCAATTTAAAAATGGGCAAAAGAAAGACCTTAACTGACATTTCTCAATGAAGACATACAAATGGCCAGGAGGTACACAAAAAAAGAAAATGCTCAACATCACGAATCACCAGGGAAACATAAAAACACAATGAGAAAACACTTCACTCCAATTAGAGTGGCTACTATCAAAAAGACAACAGAAAACATGTGCCAGTGAGGATCTAAAGAAAAATGAACACTTATACACTGTTGGAAGAATTGTAAATTAGTACAGCCACTATAGAAAACAGTATGGCGATTCCTGAAAAAACTAAAAATAGAACTACCATGTAATCCAGCAATGTCATTCCTGATATATATGCAAAGGAAATGAAATCAGAATGTTGAAGAGATATCTGCACTCTGTGTTTATTGTAACACTGTTTACAATAGCTAAACTATGGAATCAACCTAAATGCCCAACAACTAATGAATGGATGAAGAAAATGTGGTATATACGCAATGGAGTACTACTTATCCATAAAAAGAATGAAATTTTGTCATTTGAAACATTGAGGGACCTGGAGGACATCATGTTAAGTGCAATAAGCCAGGTACAGAAAGACCAATACCACATGATCTCAGTTATATGTGGAACTGAAAAAAAAAAAAAAAGTTGTTATTACAGAAGCAGAAAGTAGAACAAGGGTTACCAAAGACTGGAAAGGTGGGGAAAGAGGAGGACGGAGAAAGATTGGTCAACAGGCACAAAGTTACAATTAGAAGGAATCTGGTGCTCTATTGGACGGTAGAGTGACTATGGTTAATAGTATGGTATTGTGTATTACAAAATAGCTTTGAGTGTTATCACCACAAAGAAATGATAAATACATGAAATGATAGATATGCTAAATGCCCTGATTTTATAATTATACTGTTGTATAATTATATGTATATATATGTATCAAACATCAAATTTTACCCCATAAATATGTACAATTACAATGTGTCAATAAAAATGAACAAAGGTACATACAGTATTTTAAAACAAAACAAAAATATATAAAAACACCTTTATGTCCTAATATGACATGAGATCCATTCAATATTATTAGCTGAAATAAGCAAGATTGTAAGGGGAGAAGAGAATATATTTACATATATTTGCTAACATATGCACAAAATGTCTTTGAAAGTATTCACAAGAAGTATCAGTTGCCTCTGTGGAGGGTGATGCCTGGAGGACCAGAGTGGAAGGGAAAGTTTCACTGCTTTTGAATTTTTAAAACATTTTGCACTATATACAGTATTATTTATACAACAGGTAAATACAATTAAATTTAAATGTCCTAACACCAATGTATTGTGAGGTAGGCTGTTTGATACACTATTGGTGATATTCTGGGTTGGAATAATCTTTCTTGAAAGCAGTTTAATAACATGAAACAAGAATCTTTAAGCAGTTTCACTTTTTAACATAGCAAATATACTTTCTGGTATCTATCCTCAGAAAATATGCAGAGATAAAATAAAATGTTTATCATGGTGTTATTTATAACCATGAAAAATTAGAAATAACCTAAATGTCCAATGAAATTGGAACAAATAAATTTGATGTAGTCATACAACAGAATAACATACAGCTATTTAAAACCATTTCGAATGAATATTTAACAACATGCTCAAAATATTGTGAATACAAAAGTAAGGTGCAAGGTTTCACACATGGCATGACCCTAATTTTCCCCAAAAGCTATGTATGTACATACTGACATGTTTATGATGTGGTTCAGGATATGCTACCCCAAAATGTAACACCTTGGCTTGGAGGAAACAGCAGAAACAAGACATTCACTCTTACCTCTTTCACCTGTCTTCGCCTGAGGCAGGACATACAAGGAATCTGTCTTTCCTATGAAGTAGTCATAAAACCTTCATTCCAGAGGTGTCCTCCGTATATCCAGAGGAAAGGAACATCCTTATCCTCCAAGACACAGAGACACAAAGAACAATCTGAATGGTTTCCCAAGTTTAATACCATTAGGTTATATCTTCTTTTGTCCAATCAGACCTTTGCAAAACTGACCACTCTTCATCAAACCTAAGCATAACAATACAGTTTTCCCTGTTTCTCTGGATCTTCATTTCTGAAGTCCCCTGTGTGTCATGTAAAACTTAAATAAATTTGTGTGTTTTTCTCTTGTAAATGTGTCTTTTGTTACAAGGGTCTCACCATGAATCCATCAATGAATGAGAAAAAAAATCAATTTTCTCCTATACTTCTTCTCTTGCATACACATACAAACAGAAGAAAGAAACCCCACAACATATTAAGATAATTATCTCTGGATGCTAATTCAGTATCACTGAATTTCAATATCTCCTAGATATGATTTTCAGTATCATGTTGCAAATTGCTGATATTTTACAAATTTTCTATGATGCAAATGTATTATTCTTGTCAACTTAAAGGATATTTAGAAAAAATTGAAATATTTAATGCTTTACAACATTTTAAACATAAAGAAATACCTTGGATCATATCGTAAATTCTCCTCCCAATAATTCTGTACATTGTTAACAAAACATCTGGAGTTACAAAACATATCACTTATAAAAGTAAAGACAAAAATAAAATTATATTTACTCTTACTAGATCATGTTATGAAAAGTAAGGGTTCCAGAAAGAGAAGAGTTCTGTGGTCAAATAAGTTAAAGAAACATTAGAGCTACATTTCATAGCCTCCTCTTAGAGATAATGAATTAATTAATGTTATCATATTAATGCTTCTGAGAGATCCTGCAGTAGGGAAAATTGTTTAACCATTTAACCTAAAGTTTCTCTCTCTTCCTCTCTCTCCTTCTCTAAATATCTAAATATACCCTAGTATTCCAAAGAACATAGTTAAGAAGATGATGAGCTTGGGAACCTTTAAGACCCCTCTGTCTAATCTCTAATACTTTCTGGTTCTGTGGCACTGGCTCACTGCAACCTCAGTGACAACCATAGTGTGAGGGCTATCCTAACTCTCTCCTGATTTCCCCAAGACAAGGTATCACACCTGATCACTTTATTGTCCATATCCACCCTCCCTTCCCCAGTAGGGTTTACCTGCACAGTATCACTTCTACCTATCAGCATATCAGAAAAACTTGAACACATACTAAAACACTGTGCAACTGTGTTTCTGATGGGACAAAAATTATTAGTGTAAGAGAATCTCCACCATTTCCACTTTCTTTAGAAGACAGGTCAGTTTTTTAATTTCCTGTGCTCAGTTTTTTCTCTCCCTTGCCCTCCAAGAAAGTCTCTGACATTTTTCTTTGAGCTTTAACGATGCAGATTTGGGAGAATGGGAAAAAGAAATGGTAGGCAAGCTGCAAAGAAAAATACTGGAAAAGAAATAGAAGGGGAAACAGTTGAGAGCAGTAGAAGAAAGTGGAGTTTTAAGAATTGTTGCTGTGGATCACGTATTGTCCTTGTAATGTTTAAAAAATAATAAGAAAGAAATATGGAAGAAAGTGTCACAGGACTTTCCCTTAGTTCAGCAAAGATGAGGTCCTTATCCGTCTCATGGCCACAGAAATGTAGGCTCGCAGATGGTTTAAAGGTGAGTGAAGCAGGGTTTTATTGGGTGAAAAGGAAGAAAGTGGGGAAACAGGGACTCGCGCTAGGCCAGAGTCCCTGCTAGAGTGCTTTCCGCCCAGCAGTTATTCAAATCCCAGGTTCCACCCAGGAAGAGGAGGATCCAGGCTCCTGAACTTCGCTCAGCTCCACCTCATTGGGAAGGCTGGTTGGAGCTTCTCCAGGGACCCCCTCCCACCTGGCTGTCTTATTCTTCCCTCTAAAAAATACATCTAGCTGCCGTTAGATTCAGGATAAGGACAAAGACCAATCGTAAGTGCTTCCTGCTGAAAGAGGGCACTACTGTTGTGGGGAAATGACAGTCAGAGCTCCCTCAGAGGCCTATTTGAGGGTCTCCAGCAGAAGGGCCCATCGTCAGAGGCTCCAGTTGCTTGACTGTGTGGATTTGATGGCCTGAAGGCAAGAACGGACAAACTGGATTATTAGAAAACATGTATCAAAATGAAACAAGGTGGGGGTAAGAACAGCTCAAAAATTCCAAGGCTTTTTACCAGTTTGCACATGGAAAGGGAGGCCAAAATCCCGACTGGCAAAAAAAAAAAAAAAAAAAA
>NW_012101266.1:5279076-5284495 GCF_000951045.1 Mandrillus leucophaeus | reverse complement strand
ACCTTATCCTTTTGCCAGCATGTTGGGCTTCTGGGTTCCCTTCCACTGGTCCCTATCCTAACCCAACCAGTTTAAGGTTTGGGAAATTAACTCTTTCCAGTTTGGAGGATGCATCTGAGGGGAGTGTCCCATAGTACAGAGACCCAATTACCTATTAGTGAAGAGAAAATCGAGGAGACGAGAGGAAAAAGAAGGCATTTTAAAAAGGCGTCCCAAAGGTTCAGGATGCATTCGAAAGGGGTACAGACTGAAGAGGAATGGCTACCCATTTACAAAGGGGAAGCAGGCATCCCTGTTTCCCTTCTCTTCCTAGCAGATACCCAGCAGTAAGTGAGGGAGAGAGAGAAGACTGTCTATTTTCCCTCTTCCATCCTTGCATCCCCAAGTTCTGGTGACCTTGGCAGGTGCCACTATGGGTGTAAAAGCAACTTGCACCCATGAAATAGAGGGCCCTCAAGAATAGGAATTACCGACTCTCACCTGTCTCTTTCCTGCCTACTGTCAGTAGCCTTCAAATTCTCTAGACCTCATTTATGCCATGAATATTAACATGGCCTTTATCCATGAAACAGGAATCTTAGTGTTGGCTTATTTGGCAGGAATCAGCCATGCTCACCTGCCCTATACCTTTCAACCTCTCTTGTCATTTGCTTCTGGATCCCTCAGATCCAATTTTCTTTCCTAGCGCTTTGACCCTAAGCTTGGAATTGCATCTGGGACAAAAATGTATCTCGGGGGCAGGGGAGAGGGGAGTCGCATGGACTCCTTATCATAAGCCAAATGCTAAGGTGAAACTGCAGAACTGAGTCCTCCTCCAGGGGAGAGGAAAAGGGTGTCTTTTGACATACCCAGATAACTGGTAGCTGTAGTTATGCTTGCTAGGATTTGGGTGCACGGTACTTGGCTTTGGTTAGCTCCCTTGGTTATACTTTCCCAAAAAGAAACCTCTGAGTGACAGGCATCCTATTTATTCCAGTCACCTGGCAGTATTTGTAGGATAATTGCTCAGAACTAGAATATGGATCTGGATTTCTATATTACCCATCCCTTTTGTTCTTTATGAACTGCAGCCAGCGATTGCTGGTTGGTTCACAGGAGCAAGCAGGGTTAGTCTAAAATGTAGGCAAAAACTTAAAAACTAATAATGTTTTTAGAATTTAATGACAAATGTATGAGAAGTTTTGAAACATTATTTATCTCTCTCTAGTCCTCATGTTTGTTAAAAAACAATTCATTGTAGGACTGAGTGGTTTGCAAAATAGACAAGTTTTATAACTGGCCTGATTATTTGCATAAATTAAAGCAAGAATAATTATTTCTACATAGGTCTTTTGGATTGCCTTGATGGAATTCTGTTCCACAAAGAATCTCAGATAAAACCTTTTAAAGCTGAGCCCAACCATGGGTTTGTGTCCTCAAATACCTGTGAGTTCGGTGATCCTCTCCTCTTAAGGTCGCAAGATAAACTTGGAGCTCCCGGACCTGTTAGAAAGTGACATTCTTTACTAACCACAGGTCAGGAACCCTGTACATGGACTGTGTAGATGAGGGTATGAGGCCACTTTCTCCAGTGGGCTTTTATTGGCTCTGCAGGTCGAGATTGACTCCTTAAAGGGAAGCATATCCTTCCAGTCAAACCTTTGGTTTTCTCCAGTTGTATTCTCTTGCAAGAGAAAAATGGATTCTTACTGCACTGGTGCAACTAATTATATTGCCATAAAAAAACTCACAGGTAGTTTCCAAATTGTAGAGGAGCCAGGCAGAGAGAAACATACTCCAAATTTTGATCCCAGGAGTGTACACCTTACTTAATTATTAAAGGCCATAAATAGTTCAAAATAAGTTTCCTTGACTCTGAAAAACAAAACATGGGTCAGCAATATTCCAAGCAAAAGTCAAAAACGTTGCTTCAGCTTTCTGAGTTCAGTCCATTTGGTGAACTCTTGTTTTGGTTGATATTCATGAGCATTTCAGCTCTTCGTGAGACCTGTACATTTTCCTTTATTCCAATGTCACAATCTCCAAAGTTATCAGAAGCCTGTATTTGAGAGCACATGTTAAAGTTCTATAGCTTATTATAAGCCATCTTTTGAAAAGGATTAAAATAAGACAACAATTTTCTATGAATAGCAAAATGTCGAGGGTAGTCACAGTTAAAAACACAATTGTCAAATAAGTTTGGTTGTCTCTGTGGCTTCCAATAACATAACATAACAACCTTATTATTGATAGCATATACTCAGATATTAAAATTCTAGAAATCCCATACAGTTTTGGAACATACATTAGCATTATTCACCAAGATATAACCTAAAGAAGATTGAACATCATTTTGGCAATTTCATATACCTAAATATGTCAAATAATCCTGTTTACCTCTGTCTTCTGGACATTCCAGGGGTTCTCTGGACTATCCAAAAAGCCAGGTGTCAGGGAAGATAATTTTCAAACTGAAGTTTGATTTGGGGAAGGCTTTAAAATATGTTTAAAGCACTTGATGTTATGAAATAGTATTCCAGATTACCATAAGTTATTTATTTTGCTAAAATGATGACTCAGAAATTTTAAAGAAGCGAAAAGTTTGTATAACCCTTTTGAATGTAGTCAATATGTTCACACAGAGAACCTCCTCTGCAAGATTAATTTCCACAATTCATCTACCACTTTTTTGAACCTTCAGCTTTTTCCTAATTTAACTCAAAACAATCCTTTAACCCTAGGCAAAAGTTTACATTTCCATGCCTTCATATAACCTTTTACTAAAAAACACATTTTACTGTTTTTACACACCTTGCATGTAAATCTATTTTCAGTAGTTTCAATTATGTGTTATAATGGTAACTCCTATCAATTTTTAATTTTAAGATAAAACTTAGTAAATTGCTTTAATTGTGTGCTAAGTGCATCTAAGGTCTGCCTTCCTAGTTAAGGGCATGGTTAGTTCCATAAGTCCCCAGGCCTAAACAATTGTAAAGCAGGCAAGACAGACAGTGCTCAAAATCCAAAAAGCGTTTGTAACCTTAAAACATTCAGCAAACCTTGCGTCTGAACTGCATAGGTTAGTTTACCTATTTACATTTTGATGACAACTACATTTTACCAATAATCTTTAAGGCTGCTTTTATTTTTCAAAGATTAAAGTCATATGAACTGAAAGGTTTCACAGCTCTTAACTTCCCTTTAAAAAATATTAGATACAAGCACTTGTCTTTCTTTAGGCCAAATTAATTAGAGCTCTCTTTACACACATCATACACAGTACATACACAGACAGGCAGAAGAAAACCCAGTCACTGGGTGGGGTCCTCCAGGAGACAGAGCTAGGAAAACATGCAGATATGAACCAGAGGGGACTCATCCTCTAAGGCAGTATTGCTAAACCAAGCCTTGCCAAGTGGTTACTGGCCATGCCCCAAGGATGTAAAGCAAGATGGAGGCTTGCAGGACAAGCCACACAGACATGCAAAGCACACCAGATTTGGCCACAGCCCAAGACTAGCTCCACAAATCCTTCTTCATAATTAAAGCTTTACAGAAAATATGAACAGTGATAGTTGGGGGACCTGGTCTAGTAAAGGGGGAAAAAAACTTGAAAAGTTAACTGCTGACAGGGTGGAGAAGAGGAAAGAAAAAACAATTTAATTCCTTGGGAAGAACCTCTTATTCTTATGTAGCTGGGTACTCCACCTGGGAGAAAAGATGAAGCTAAATTACTGTCCAACAGAGTTGAAACCCTTTGGCTGGTGAAGGGGAAGGCCGCCTCAGCCTGGCTGGGAACCCTTTGGCTGGCGAAGGGGAAGGCCGCCTCAGCCTGGCTGGAACCCTTTGGCTGGTGAAAGGGAAGGCCACCTCAGCCTGGCTGGGAACCCTTTGGCTGGTGAAGGGGAAGGCCACCTCAGCCTGGCTGGGAACTGGCCTGCAGATTGTGCAGAACCCTTGGGCCATGTGTCCCAGCCCCAGCAGGGAGTGGGGAGTGGTGGGGAGCTGCTGCTTACTGGTCCCTCCTGAAAGATGAAGGAAAAGGCCATGAAAAAGCCTGGGAGTGACAGGGCAGGTGGGGACGCTGTTTCCCCCACCCTCAGAAGTCTGAGTATGAAAAAACTTAGAAGCAACAGTGAGAGGTTTTGAGTCCCCATTTCACTCACCACTTCTCAAGCCCCACATTGGGTGCCAAAAATGTTGCAGGGCTTTTCCTTAGTTCAACTAAAGATGGGGTCCTTTTGCATCCCATGACCGTGAAAATTTAGGCTCACAGACAGTTTGAAGGGTGCACGAAGTAGGGTTTTATTGGTTGAAAAGGAAGAAAAGGGGAAAATGGACTAAGCCAGAGTCCCTGCTAGGATGCTTCCTGCCTAGTGGTTCATATCCCAGGTTCCACCCAGGCTCCTTCCTGCTGCAAATGTCGTGAACTTCCCAAGACTCCACTTCAGTGGGCAGGCTGGTTGGGGCTTATCCAGGGACCCCCTCCCCAACCTGGCTGTCTCAAAATGAAAGAAGAAGAGAATAAAAGAAGAAGGGAAGGAAATAAGGAAGGTAGGAAAGAAAAAAGAAAGGAAGACAGTATTATCTTAAAAATTGTGTTGTGGGTTCTAGACTGAAGTTCTTTGACCATACCACAGCTTTTAAATGGACCATGCAAGTCACTTTTAATAGTGTAACAAGCTGGCCAGGCGTGGTGGCTCATGCCTGTAATCCCAGCACTTTGGGAGGCCGAGGCGGGCAGATCACAAGGTCAGGAGATCGAGACCATCCTGGCTAACATGGTGAAACCCCATCTCCACTAAAAATACAAAAAATTAACTGGGCATGGTGATGGGCACCTGTAGTCCCAGCTACCCGAGAGGCTGAGGCAGGAGAATGGTGTGAACCCAGGAGGCAGAGCTTGCAGTGAGCCGAGATCATGCCACTGCACTCCAGCCTGGGCAACAGAGGGAGACTCTGTCTCAAAAAAAAAAAAAAAAAAATAGTGTAACAAGCTTAGAAGCTCACACACTCTAAGTAGAAGATTATGTAGGCCTGGAAAAAATGGTAGGTTACTGCCAGTCATGCAGCATCTTTATTAGAAAATTCATTGATTAGAAAGGAGAGAGGAAGTGAGCAGATTCTGGAGCATAAAAAGGGGAAAGAATAGCAGCTCTGAAATTAGCATATTTGCTTAAATTTCCGAGTCTATAAAACACTATAAAATCTATGAAGTAACTTCATAATCTATAAAATCTACTTCACAGTTATTACAAAGATTAGATGAGCTAATACATTGAAAATTCATGCACATAGTAAGTACTCACTCAGGTAAGCGCATCCTAATCAGAACATGTGGTTTAGGAGAGATTCTCAGTGATCCTGTATCCTGAAGAATGCTTTCTGTTCTGAAAGGAAACATAACTTTGGCTGGCGAAGGGGAAGGCCGCCTCAGCCT
>NW_012101266.1:5260706-5278786 GCF_000951045.1 Mandrillus leucophaeus | reverse complement strand
GGCTGGCGAAGGGGAAGGCCGCCTCAGCCTGGCTGGAACCCTTTGGCTGGTGAAAGGGAAGGCCACCTCAGCCTGGCTGGGAACCCTTTGGCTGGTGAAGGGGAAGGCCACCTCAGCCTGGCTGGGAACTGGCCTGCAGATTGTGCAGAACCCTTGGGCCATGTGTCCCAGCCCCAGCAGGGAGTGGGGAGTGGTGGGGAGCTGCTGCTTACTGGTCCCTCCTGAAAGATGAAGGAAAAGGCCATGAAAAAGCCTGGGAGTGACAGGGCAGGTGGGGACGCTGTTTCCCCCACCCTCAGAAGTCTGAGTATGAAAAAACTTAGAAGCAACAGTGAGAGGTTTTGAGTCCCCATTTCACTCACCACTTCTCAAGCCCCACATTGGGTGCCAAAAATGTTGCAGGGCTTTTCCTTAGTTCAACTAAAGATGGGGTCCTTTTGCATCCCATGACCGTGAAAATTTAGGCTCACAGACAGTTTGAAGGGTGCACGAAGTAGGGTTTTATTGGTTGAAAAGGAAGAAAAGGGGAAAATGGACTAAGCCAGAGTCCCTGCTAGGATGCTTCCTGCCTAGTGGTTCATATCCCAGGTTCCACCCAGGCTCCTTCCTGCTGCAAATGTCGTGAACTTCCCAAGACTCCACTTCAGTGGGCAGGCTGGTTGGGGCTTATCCAGGGACCCCCTCCCCAACCTGGCTGTCTCAAAATGAAAGAAGAAGAGAATAAAAGAAGAAGGGAAGGAAATAAGGAAGGTAGGAAAGAAAAAAGAAAGGAAGACAGTATTATCTTAAAAATTGTGTTGTGGGTTCTAGACTGAAGTTCTTTGACCATACCACAGCTTTTAAATGGACCATGCAAGTCACTTTTAATAGTGTAACAAGCTGGCCAGGCGTGGTGGCTCATGCCTGTAATCCCAGCACTTTGGGAGGCCGAGGCGGGCAGATCACAAGGTCAGGAGATCGAGACCATCCTGGCTAACACGGTGAAACCCCGTCTCTACTAAAAAATACAAAAAACTAGCTGGGCGTGGTGGCGGCGCCTGTAGTCCCAGCTACTCGGGAGGCTGAGGCTGGAGAATGGCGTGAACCCGGGACGCGGAGCTTGCAGTGAGCTGAGATCTGGCCACTGCACTCCAGCCTGGGCGGCAGAGCAAGACTCCGTCTCAAAAAATAATAATAATAAAAATAAAAAAAGCTTGTCTCCTTGGGACAAACTGATGGAGAGGAAAAAGCAGGGTCAAAGCCAAGGCTTAACAGAGGAAATGCAGCAATTGGGAATCGGACAGCTGATTAGACACTAGTAGCTCAATAAGCACTATTGGAAAACAAATGCAAAAAAGTGAGAATCCTATTTTTCAATGCTCAAGTATCAGAAAAGGAAAATATTGACAAAACTCAATGCTAAAAAGGATGTCAATAGATAGGCACTTTTATAAACTAATGGAGGGTTTGTGAATTGGTAAACTTGTTTTTGGAGGACAGATTAGCAATTGTACCAAAATCTATAATTTTAAATGCATATACATGGAAGTTCTCTTTGTAGGAATTTTCTCTGAGAAAATAAATAAGCAAGTACATAAAGATGTTTATCAAGAATTTTTAAAAGTTATTTTATATATAATAAAACTGAGTAATTTAATTATCCATCAGTAGAGGGCTTAGTTTAATAAATTAAATATATCCAGATAGTGGTATACTGTTCGACATAGTTCTTATAAGCATAGATTTTGGAGTCAGTCTGTCTGAGTTTAAATCTAGTCCTACCTCTTACTACTTGTATGATTTTGATCACATTATTTATCTTTGCTTAAATTTCCTAGTCTATAAAACACTTTATAAAATCTATAAAGTAACTTCATAATCTATAAAATCTACTTCACAGAGTTATTACAGAGATTAGATGAGCTAATACATTAAAAATTCATGCATATAGTAAATACTCAATATGTGTTAGATATAAATACAGTTGAACAACATAGGGGTTGGGGAACTCACTCCAGTGCAGTCAAAAATCCTTGTATAGATTTAGACTCTCCCAAAACTTAACTTCCAATAGCCTACTGTGGACTGGAAGCCTTAACAATAACATAAACAGTCGATTAATGCATACTTTGTAAGCTACTGGTATTATATATTGTATTCTTAGAATAAAGTATGCTAGAGAAAATAAAATGTTATTAGGAAAATAATAAGAAAGAGAAAATACATTTACTATTCATTGAGTGGAAGTGGATTGTCGTAAAAGTCTTCATACTCTTCATCTTCACATCAAATAGGCTAAGGAGGAGGAAGAAGAGGAGACATTGGTCTTGCAGTCTCAGGAGTGGCAGATGTGGAAGGTAGAAGCAGAGGCAGGGGAGGCAGGTACACTTGGCATAACTTTACGAAAGCACATCCGACTCTTTTTCCTTTTTTTTTCTCGAAAATGTGTTTCTATATAGTACCAATCCTTCTACCACCATTTGCTTTAGTTTCATATCATAAAAGAGTCCATGTCATTAATGTCAAAAGCAGTCTTGAATAATCAGAACCATTCTGCATGATTGTCTAACATCAATTTGTTTTCTGGCATCGCATCTTCTATGTCTTCTTCCTCATAATTTGTCATTGATTTGGAAGCACTCCTGTCCATCAAGTTGTCTTCTGTTAATTCCTCTGGTGTGGTATCTATTGGCTCTTAAATTTCTCCAAGATTCTTATCTTGAAATCCTTCACCTCCTACATTTTTTAACTTCCATATCCACAGTCTCTTTTATAATTTCCTTGACTGACTCTGTTGTAAATTATGTAAAATCATGTACAATATCTAGACACAGTTTTCTCCAGCAGGAATTTTATGTTTCTGCTCAATGGTATTCATGGCTTTTTCTATAATGATGGCATCTTCAATTGAATTATGCCATTGAAGATAATTCTTTTAAACTTTCATGATGTTATTTCTATCAGGGTTCTCTTCCACAGTGTTGATAATCTTTTTCATAGAGTACTGTGTCTAATGAGCCTTAAAGGTCCTTATGACCCTCTGATCTTGAGACTGCATTAGAGATGTTGTGTTTGGGGGTAGGTGGACCACTTTGATGCCTTAAGTGTTGACCTCATGGTGTTCTGGGTGGGCAGGGGCATGTCTAATAAAAGGTAGTATCTTACTGGCAAAGTACTTTCTGACTTCAGAGATAAAGCACTGATGGAACCAGTTCGGAAAAAAAGAGTTCTTGTTGTCCAGGCCTTCATATTGTACAATCTTAAAACTGGAAGCCTGTGTTTATCTTTTCCATCATGGCTAAGGAATTAGCAGATTTATAGGTGATGACAATCCCGATCATAAACCTGACTGTGTTTTCACACAATAGTAGAGTTAGCCTATCCCTTCCTGCCTTAAATCCTGGTGCTCACTTCTTTTCCTTACTATAATAATAAATTTTCTTTGTGGCATTTTTTTCCAGGATAAGCCACTTTCATCTACTAAAATCATATACTAAAAACCTTTTTGGGCAGTATCTTTTCTCCTCAATGATTTTCTTAATGATGTGTGGGAACTCATCTGCTGCTTCTTGGTCAGCAAAAACTGCTTCTCCTGTTATCTTGACATTTTTAAATCCAAACCTTTTTCTAAAATTATTAAACCATCCTTTGCTGACATTGAATTCTCCAGCTTTAGATTCTTCACCTTTCTTTTGTGTAAAGTTTTCATATGATGACTTTGCTTTTTCTCAAATCATATTACAGCCTACAGGTATGTCTTTGTGTTTTCTTTCACTTTTTTTAGGGACCCAGGCTGGAGTGCAGTGGCGTGATCATGGCTCACTGCAGCCTCAACCTCCTGAATTCAAACAATGCTTCCACCTCAGTCTCCCAAGTAGCTGGGACTACAGGGCATGCCTTTCTTAGAGCAATCCTGGTGCCACTAAAAGCTGCATTTTCAATATGAGATAAAAGTGTATTTTATAAAAAGTGCAAGATGTTCATGCCTGCTGGCATAGCTGCAACAGTGGCTTGTGTGAAAGATCACTTTTTACAGCAATACTCAATTTACTGGACAAACAAACTGCTCAAGCAAGCATGATTAGCATTGTATGGCATTTTAAAAGGATGCTTTCAATGTTTGATCTTACCACAGTAGCAACAGGAGGTAGCTACAAAATTGTTACAATAGGAGAGTATGGTACCACAGTTAATTTTACGCAGTTATAATTTAATACTACATCTTTATGTTTGTTCACATTTCTCTGGACTGTGAATGGCACTCTGCATGGTCTGTGTTTGTGTAGATTTTGATTAATGTTAACTTTTTATAATAGAGTTGTATATATCTTATGGTAGTAAATAAATGATAAAGTAGAGTATTATATACATGTATGAATTCATGACATAGTTTTTTCTTAATTTTTTCGGTATCTGTAGGCTACACAGTTCATCTGTGAGTTTTCAGATTGTTGCAAATCTTCCACAAATTTTCTAATATAGCTTTTGAAAAAAATCCATCTATCAGTGGACCCCTGAAGTTCAAACTCATGTTTATCAAGGGACAACTGCATTATTATGCAAACATTATAAGTTAAAATAGCTAAGTTAACTTGAAAAATAAACATGTTGAGCAAAAGTTACAGGGTAGATAATTATACAGGTTTCCATTTATATAGAATAATTTATGTGTGATTGCTTGTGTAGAAAGGGTTCTGAAAATATTCTTACTAAAAGGTTAATACTGGATATCTCTGATGGTGGGATTTTGGAAGATTTTTCTTTTCTTTTTTTCTTATTTTCTAGTATAATATTTTTTACTAACATATAATATGATAACTCCTAAAATTGCAAGCTAGGACATTTAGAGCAACTTTTCTGCTGAGGAAAACTAAAAATCTACATGCAATATAAAAATAACAATCTTAAAGCGCTAAAGAGGCAACTAGATAGTGTGTGCACCCCACCATCCTAAAGCAGGTGGTTTGACGGAATAGTGAAATGGCCTTTTGAAGACTACAGCACCAGCTAGGTGGCAATGCCTTGCAGGGTTGAGGCAAGGTTTTCCAGAAAGCTGTATGTGTCCTGAATCCAGCAATACAAGGTGTTGTTTCTCCCACAGTCCGGATTGCTGAATCAAAGGGTGAAAATGAGAGTGGCACCACTTACTCTTCTGCCCAGTGACCTCTACTTGCAAAAATTGTTCTTCTGTTCCCATGACTTTATGCTCTCCTGGCTTAGAGGTCTTAGTTCCAAAGAAGGAAATACTTCCACAAGGAAATATAGCAATAATTCCACTGAACTGGAAGTTAAGCCTGCCACCCAGACACTTCGGACTCCTCATGCCTCTGAATGACAGAAAAGAAGACAATTACTGTGCTGGCTGAGGTGATTAATCCTGACTACAAAGGACAAATTGGACTGCTATTCTGCCATGGAGGTAAGGAAGAGTATATGTGGAATATGGCAGATCCCTTAGGGCATCTTAGTATTACCATGCCCTGTGATTAAAGTCAATGGAAAACTACAACCCAATCTAAGCAGGACCACTAACAGCCCAGACCTTTCAAGAATAAAAGTTTGGATCACCCTACTGGGTAAAGAACCACAACCAGCCAAGATGCTTGCTGAAAGCAAAGGGAATGCAGAGTGGGTGGCAGAAAGTAATTATAAATACCAGCTATAATTACATGACCAGTTACAGAAATGAAGACTAAAATTGTCAAGCATATTTTCTCATTTTGTTGGAATATGTGTGTGTATCTCTTTGTTTTCTTTCTTCTTTCATTCCCTTATGTAACATAAAATATATTGACTTTATATCATAGTATTTAGTACTGATAATTTTATATGAGAGTATTTAAGTTATGAATATCAAGAAGAAAAGTAAATATCACTCAAGAACTTTATCTTTTCTTCTAGGGCAGAGGCTAGTGCATTTTTGGTTGTATGCAGAATAGTTGTATCACATTAGGTGGAATTTTGACCTTATTTGTCTTTATTTGAAGATTAAGTATGGCTTAAGGAGACATGTATGAGTGCCAAGTTGACAATGGATGGACTTGTGATGGTTAATTTTATGTGTCAACTTGATGGCCATAAGATGCCCAGTAGCTGGCTAAACATTATTTCTGAGTGTGTCTGTGAGGGTGTTTCTGGAAGAAATTAGCATTTGAATTGGTAGACTGAGTAAAGCAGATGACCCTTCCAATGTGGGTGACCATCAAACAATCCAAAAGGGCCTAAGTAAAACAGAAAGGTGGAAGAAGGTTGAATTAATTCTGCCTGATTGACTGAGCTGGGAAATGGATCTTCTCTGTCCTTGGTGCTCCTGGTTCTCAGGCCTTCAGACCTAGATAGGAATCTACACTATTGATTCTCAGGCTTTTTAACTACATTGCTGGTTTTCCTGAGTCTCCAGCTTGCATGTATATATACATATATGTTCAGACACAATGACCAGCATGCAACAGATAACCAGATAGACAAGGAAATAAGACATGAAAATATAAATAAATTTAAAATATTGGAATTGTCAAACACAGACTATAAAACTTCTAAGCCATAAAAGTCAACTTGACCTGCAGAAAACAGGAAGTAATAAAATGTGATATAGCAGATATTTAAAAGAAACAAAAGAATGTCTAGAACTAAAAATGATATAACTTAAATTAAGAATTAAATAATGGGTTAACTACCACAGTAGACCCAACTGAAGACAGGATTAGTATATTGGAAAATACATCAGAAGAAATTATCTAAAACAGCACAGAAAAATAAAAAAATATAAAAAAGAAAAATAAAAAAGAGAGGATAAGAGACACATGTGGTAGAATATGAATCTCAGAAGGAGAGACAAGTAAAAATGGGGCAGAGGCAAATTTAAAGAGATAATTGCTAACAATTTGCTGTAACGAAACCCGCAGATTTAAGGAGGGCATCACATGTCAAATGGTATATTTTTTTAAAAAAATCCACCCCATCAAAATGAAGCTACAAAAAAAAAAAAAATCAAAGAGCAAATATTTTAAAACATGTAGAGAAAAAGATGCAACTTACCATCAAAGGCACTACAATTACACAGACAGTTGACTTTTCAACAGCCACATAGACGATTAGTGAGTAGTAGAAGAACATGGAGTCAAAGTGTTAAAAAAAAATCTACTGACCTAGAATTCTATACCAAACTAAGATATTCTTCAAGATTACAGAAGAAATGAGAACAAACATGAACACTATCAGACTTACACCAAAGAAAATTCTAAAGGATATGATTTAGAAAGATAGTAATCCCAGATGGGAAGTCTAACATGTAAGAAGGAATAAAGAACAAACACAGTGAAAAATATGTAGGTAAACCTAAATGAACTTTGATTGTATAAAAAATAAGAGTATCTTAAAAAGTGTATCTTATAAAGTATCTTATAAAGTATCTTATAAGATACTTATAAAGAGTATCTTATAAAGTGTTTGCAATAAAGTGTTTACAATAAAGTGTATATACACATATACACATATATAATGAATAACTGGAGATTTAACATCATTCTTCTCTTGAGTCTTAGGTGAATTTGGTAAGAATGCCACCTATCAGTGTAAGAAGAATAAGCACAGGAAAGTTATCTGAAAGACTCCTTGAGCCACAGCAGCTTTAAGCAGTTACATATTTGGAGAGAAATACCATATTGTGGTCAAGGAAAGAATAGTGGACATCAAGGGGTGTTTTGTTTTGTTTTTCCTGTAATCACCTTCCTTTAATCTTGGGATAACACCTTCCTTGTCCTTGGGAAAACTCATTCCCCATTCGTGTGTGTGTTTTTTATGCTGTCAATCATAAATACCAGTAGTCATGAGGATGGGCATCTAGTCTAAGCCAAGTCAATGATCATTTTTCCCTAGAATTTTTTTTTCAATTGGTGCTATAAAATGGCATAAATCTCCCCCTGATGAAAGCATGTGAGTCAAGGGAGTGGCTGATAGTCAATTCCCAACCAAGTGAAGGAAGCTGATCTTAAAAAATGAACTGGACAACAGAGAGGAGTAAAGAAGGAATCGCAAGAAGAGAAACTTAGTAGCATTCAAGTCCTTTGTTCCATTAGCTCTGAGGGTTAGCTCCTTCTCTTACGAAATATTTACCTTTTTACCGAAGCCAATTCAAGTCATAATTGTTCTGTGAAACGCAAAGCGAGGCAAGCAGTGCTGATGACCGTGCTTAAGGATAAGTTTAAGGTATTAAAACTAAACCACAGAAACAGATCAGAGACCAGGAGAATGGAGGCAGATGACTCACTTAATTGGGATGGATCAAAGCAATTGAACAACTGTTTAGAATTGGCTAGAGGCCCATTTCTGAGTTTTTTGTGTCTTTTTTTGCCATCTGCATTTTATGGGGACAGAAGAAACACACTGAAGAAGCCTTTGGATGTTGCACAGAACTATTTTAAAAACTTTTATTTTAGGTTCAGCGGATATGTGCTGATTTGTTATATAGGTAAATTCATATCACAGGGGTTTGGTGCACAGATTAGAACTCTTGATACTAAAGTCCCAGGTTATCTGTGGCAGTTATGGAGAACCAAGAGACCTGGATTTAAAAATAGAATGGTTTTGAGATGATACATGGAATAAACATAAGTTGAAAACAGTTTACACTAGTCAGAAAGCATTTATTTTTAACTATTAATTATTAGTTTTTAAATTTTGCTAGATAGCCATGTTAACTCACTGCTTAGGGATTAAAATTAACACTAATTTATGCTATAGCAGTTATAAAGAATTAGATAACTTTTGAAAATGTTGCACTACTTGGGAGCATAATCAGTCCCAGGCATAAATACCCAGGAATGGAGCCAAGGGAAGGAGAGACAGGGCTTAGCTGTGTTCTCCTTTATTCTTGTACCTCACATCTACTCTATCTGCCTGGGTCAAAAGCTCCCACCAGGGCCAGTGGTTCCAGATAGATCCAACTTCCTCACAGCAACATATGAGAATGATGAGCAAATTCAGAAGCAGGTGTATTTTCCTGGCTTGATACCTTAGACTTACTTCCTGGGGAAATGAACCATTAACCATGTTGCTAGATCAGACCTGCAAACCTCCAACCTCCAATATACCTCTTTGGAAGCCCAGACTTAACCTAAGTGTTCCATGGCTTAATCTCTGTGTCCTCTCACACACCACTCACCACAGTTCTTTTTTTCAAGTAAAGGTTCCATAAGTGTTTGGGGTCAGTATAATTTATGGAGAATTTAGTTTGCATGTGTTCCTTTGTACTTATCTTTTCTTCACCCTTGTTAGCAGGGATCTAGGGCCTTATTATTTCTGTGCCATAGAAGTTTTTGCAAGGCAGAAAGCAAAAGCTATGGAAGGTAAAAGACTGTCCTTTGCAAAAGCCTAAGGTAATTAAAGAAAGAATATGAACAGCCTATGTTCATTTCCAAGGGCTGCTCTAAGAAATTGCGCATAAACCTGGTGGCTTAAAACAACAGAAAATTATTATTTCATAGCTCTGGAGTACAGAAGTCCAAAATTAAGGTATCACAGGGTTGGTTTCTTCTGGAGCCTCTGAGACGGCGTCTGTTTCATGCCTCTCTCCCAGCTCCTGGTGACTGTTGCAACTTCCGGCATTCTTTGGCTCTGTCTTCACATGGCTTCCACACTGGGTCTCTGTTTTCTTTGATAAGGACACTTGTCATTGGATTTGGGACCCACCCTAATGCAAGATGATCTCATGTTGAGATCCTTACCTTAGTTCCATCTGAAAAAAATCTTATTCCAAATAGATACATACTGAGGGTCCAAGTGGACATACCTTTTACAGGAATACCACTGAACCACTATAGAGCCTCAGTGGTCGATGAGTGAGAAGAAGGAGAGATTTTTCTCCTGATTAAATGATTTTGGAGCTATGGGGAGGGAGAGAGTGAAACCACATTACCATTTGCTAGCCATATCCCAAGGAGGAGATGAAATTCAGAGGGGAAGGCAGCATGGTACACCTACACATAAGCAGACTGAGCCCAAGGCCCTGCCTCCTCAACCCCCAGTCTGACAGTGAATCTGTCACTCAGCCAAGAGCAATCAGACTTCCAGGGATTGCTGTGGGTTTGGCCATAAGAGGTGAGAGGCAATCTTGATATCCAGGCAGTTGGAGACTCTTGCTCACTATCTTCTGAGCAAGATAAGCCTCCCCAGATTCCTGTGCAGCCTAGGAAGGGAGGGGCCCCCACAGCAACTGGACTGAATCTCTCACCAGACACTTGAATTGGCAGCTCAGAGTTGGACTTTTAAGTTTGAAGAAAATACAGCTAAATTTTCCAGACTGAGATTCATTGCTGCTCTGTTAAACAAAATCCCCAAATATAAGCTCCATGGATTTATAGTAGTTGGCCTGGTTTTCCCAGGTTTTAGCCATGTGGCTCCCCCCTCCTGCTATCCTTGTGAGTGCTGAGGTCTGCTGGTTAGCTCTGGGGAAGAGAACACAGCAGATGCTGGGCCACACTGGTGGGTTGTGGTGGTATCAGATCTATGGACAGAGGTGGTGGCCAAGACCAGCTCCAGGGACTGAGCCTCCAAAAGGACACTGGGATACCTTCCTTTCTAGTTGGAATCCACCCATCACTTTTCATCTGGAATCATTTCTGTAACAAAAAGAGGGTAGGTAGGAAAGAGAAAAGACGGACCTTGTTGGTGAAATGCAAGGGGAGCCAAGTTCAGGTATCGTGCAAGGCTATGGAGTAGGAAAAGAACAGAGCTGGGTGATCATTTCCACTATGTGGATGCAATACAGTTGATGTGTACTTTGGGCTGGTTTGGTTTTTTAAATGGAACATTTCCCCTGCTAATAAGTTAGAGAACTCAGTTCCTCTTTTTATAAGTGGGTGTGGATGACGTAGTTCTATTGACACTTTGCTATGTTTTTTTCCAACTGTAGCTCTTTTATCTTCTCACACCTTTCAGCTACAGATTTATTCCTCATATTCACTCCTCTCTCTCCTACCTCCCTATTTCTATAGGTGTTTATGTCCTTTTAACGAGCTCAGCACAAAGCTGCTGCCATTTATTGAGTTCTGACTGTGTGCCAGGTATGTGTTCAACACCATACACGTGCATATTTCTCTTAATCTTCCTTGCAACTTTAAATGTATTATGTGTATTATCTCCAGTTTACAAATGAGGAAATAAGCCCAGAGAGGTTCAGTAACTTGCTCAAGATTGCACAGCTCATAAGAGGTAGAACTGGAATTTGAGGTAATATCTGTCTGATATAAGGCCAAGCTTGCAGCACTGCTTCCTGGCACTGTGCTGTTCTCTGAAGTAAGAGGCAGTTCTTGGCATTCTCACTTTAGTATCTGTAATGTTGGTGGAAGGTGAATGACTATTGCATCTCAGCTGCTGCTCCCAGGTAGTAGCAGGACCAAACTGCCCAGGGCTCTGGGTGTTTGCTGTTGGCAGGAGCTCCTCCCGGGCTGCCTGATGCTCCAAGTAGGCAGACCATTAGGGAGCCCCCCAAGGTGATGGCTGTTATTTTCAGCTCAGGGATCCGAGCAGAACCCCCAAAGAAAGAGTTATTTCAAACTGGGCCTTTGTTCCTTCCTCTTCCAGTGATTGCAATTCTGGGCCCCAGCTGGAGGTCTAGATTGCAAGATCAGGAAGGAGCTGGGCCAGTTTTCTGGTTGCTTCTTGGCACTAAGCTCTTGTGTTTTCACAGCAGCCGCAGGCCCTACATCCTTCCTGGAGACCCCAGGGTGGAACACAAGCAAATTCATCTCTTTTCACTTCCCCAGCCCCTGGCATGGTGACTCTTGATTTGCTATGCTCAGAGCCTGTCATTGTTGGGTAGGGGCTTCCATATGGCCCCCATTTGAAATGGATGGTTTTTGAGGGGCTCCTGGAAATGTGTTACAGGTGAGCTCCTGGACACTTGGCTTGCCTACTGCTTCTTCAGCTCTGTGTGCTTTGCCTAATTGTGTTTTCTCTGCCGATCTGTCTGAGTAAAGTTTTTCTATCCCACTTTGTCCGAAGTCTACATGATACATCTGGTACCCATTTGGCTGAGGTGGGGGCAGGAGCAGGGTGATTAATTGAATGCTTGGCACAGGGCTGCAAGAAGAAAACTGAGAAGAAAGGCAAGAACTGGGAGAGCTTAGAGAATGCTCTAATGCTTGGAGCCTTTGCACAGTCCTGAAACTCCACAATCTCTGTTCCTCCACTTGGTTTCTGTTTAGAAACAGAGCCTCAAAAAGGGCAAGAGAAAGACTTTGATGAGATTCTGAAACTAGATTGCAACTCCTGTTTTAGTATAAACCCCGCAGTGCTCCATCTTTCTCCCACAGGGCCCATGGCTTCTCGGTAGGTGGCTAGGGTATCACTAAGCTCTGATTGTGGAAGGGGAGAAAGAAAGAGCTGGGAAAGATCACCTGTCTGTGTCTATTTTTGTACCCATCTAATTTGGAGCCTCTCGTTCTGCAGTGGGAATTTTGGCTCCCGATCTTGGTCTGGTTCCCAGGATACTGAGAAGTAAAAGTGAAGCGGCACCACTTGGAATCCCTGCTTCTGGCAGGGGTCCAGGGCCAGCCCAGGCACTGCATGGGCTCTTTCTGCCTGTCTACCTGTCGGTCTGTCTCGTTCTGTGCTTCTGATTTTGAAAAACCAAAAAGAGCATGGACCCTAGAGTCACAAAGTGTAAGTTTCAGATCTCAGCTCCTGCTAGTTGTGTCATCTGGAAAGTGCCTATTAACTTTTTGGAGCCTCAGTTTCCCCCCTATAAAATATGACAATTCACACGTTGTTCCAAGGAGTAGATGACATGATTCAAAACACATGTCAGCTCTGCACCTCTCTAAGGACTCTCCACTCAACCCTAAAAGGAAAATAGTGTCATCACCGTCAGCATCCCTGTTTTATGGAGGAGGAAACTGAGGCACAGAGATGTTAAGTGACCTGTCCGTGGTCTCACAACCAGTAAGTGGCAGAAGTGGCCAGAGTCCAGGAAGGGAGTCTGGCCCAGAGCCTGCGCAGGGAAGCCTGCTCTGCTGCCTTTGTAAAGCTGGGGTGCTCCGGTGCTGGGCCTGGACAGAGGAGGCACCCACTCAACAGCAGCCCTGACTCTTACCACCCCGGGGATGCCGAAGCTGCAGCCTATTATTCCAGCCGCCGTCTGTAAGAACAATGGCCCTGGGGGCCAGCAAGCAGAGAACAAGAGCGACTCAAGGAGAGGAAACCACGGCAGGGGCTGAGGCTCTCACAAAAGTAAGGGCAGCGGGGGCAGCCCGAGGAGGTGGGGAAGGGCACACGGGAAACGAGGTCGGCGCTCAGGCCTGCCTTGGCCGCCCTCCCTCCCTCCGCAGGCCCTGGGGCTCCTCCGGGTGGCGCTCTTGAAATTCATCGTCAGCTTCCGAGCGGCCCTCGCACAACCGCAGCCAGCCCCGGCGGCTCCTTGCCTGCCTGCGTACCCTTGAGGCGACTGCTGTCTTCCCTAAACGGCTCCAGATTTAGGACTCCTCCATCTCATTGCTCTTACCCAGCCGCCTGGCGCTTTCAACTGGGCCCGACACGCTTCTGGGACTTGGTCACGGTCCCTGCCTCTCCTGATGAGAGCCCGCGCCTCTAATTCGGGTCCCCCCTGCACCCTCCCTGAGCCCTGCCCGCGCTGTCATTACGGTGCTTCCCGCAGGAAGCAGGCGGCGGCAGCTCTCTCTAGCCCGAGGCCAGACCCAGGCCCGCTACGCCGCCACCGTGCGGAGTGGATCCAACCCCTGCGGACAGGCAACCTGCTTGGGTGTTGTTCCTGAAGTGCACAGGGAGGCTCCTGGGAAGAGAGGGAGACTTTAAGAAGGAGAAAGGTGCGTTTACAGGATGGATTTGAAACAATCACACTTTTCTGGTCTGCCCAAGACACCTCACACCCAAAAGAAGCAAAGAGGTGTTCTGGAGGGAGGACAGAGGGAGATGCTGCAGGTGCCCTATGGCTGGCCATGTCATGATCTGACACCTTGGCAGTGTCTGGGTACACGATTCCTTATGTATTTTGCATGCAAATCTAGTCAGATTGGGCCTTGAAAGGAGCCCTGCCTGGTAGACTTCACCCCCTGGGCAATCTGGGTGTGAACTCTGGCTCAGCAAGTTAGTTATCTGCTCTGAACTTGTTTCCTCTTATGAAAATGAGGATAACAGTGGCGCTGTCGTGTGGAAATGACAAGTCACCCGAACTACCTGGCACATAATAGCTCCTCAAGAAATGATAGGCCCTTCTTTGTTAAGGTCTCTGGCCCCCATACTACTATGCATAACTTTTGGTCCATCTGTCTCTCTTACCTTCTCCCCAAGGCCAGCACCGAAATGGTACTCACACTGTGCTAGACTCTATTGGCTTGATGGGTTGGATTGCTGCTAGCTAGCCAGTGAGGGTAGGGAGGTCTATGTCTGAACCTCGGGATATCTACAGGAGTGACTTTCAGTGTTCTCTTGCCCCATAATGATGGCAGACCCACAATTCCACAACCATGGCAAGGGAAGGGTATGTAAGGGATCAGACCTCTTAGGGATAAGGGTCTCTGTCACTGCACTAAACAAGCAACTTACACTAACTAAACGCTGACCAAGGACGAGGGAAATGGAGAACGGGTGGTAGAAATAAGTGATGTTTACCAAGTATGGCCTTGAGATCAGCTGTGGCAGGGGATCAAGCTTGTGTCACTCATACTCTTGCACTAAGTCCTGGTAAAGGCTGCAGCCTTGAAAAAGACTCAAATTAGGTTTAGAGGGTCCATGACAGATAGGCAAGATACAAGGGATATCTCTTGTGCCCCATTTCAAATCCTCCCAGTGTCACTCCCTACTCTTCTGACCACTGCAGTGGCTACTTCTGCAAAGGTGTCAGAACAGCTTTGCTCTGCAGCAATGTGGCAATGTCTGCCCCAGGACCCCTCTGAAGCTGCTGTGTGGAATGCCTGTAGAATGCACTGGGCACTCATCCATGGACAGCCTGGAGATGTGAGGAAGTTAGTGTCAAGAACCACCTTTGACCAATGGAAGGCAGGATCCTATGCATAAACGCTCAACCATTTTACTCCCCAAGCAGATAAATACAAGCTGCATCCTATCAGGATCTTCAGAAGGTCCCATGGAATTGACCATCTGTTGTCCTAGGAGCAGCCCATTCACTTATGCATCTTTGCCCTTCTGCTGTTTCACTCCTCGGATCCTGTCTCTGGATCCCTAGGATCGCTTTTTATAACAACTACCTTGGGATAAGTCTTTGTTTTAGGCACGACTTTTAGGGGAACCCAGGCTAAGCTAACCATTTATAAAGTTTAAGGACAAAAGGGAAGATGCGAAGAAAATATTTTCACAAAGTGGACACATTAAAGAAGTATCATAAAACTGCCAGGTGTGCTGAGTGCCTATTTGGGGTATGCAGTAATGTGATGAAGGTAAACTTATTAGCATCTTTGTGTTTTCTGCCACAACTTTGAGCTCCTCAGGTGTAGTCACAAGATATGTGGATATAGACTTAATCTTGAATGTGCATTTACCAGATGAGTTTGACAGAAAGAGAAAGGTTAGAAAAACAACAGAATGCACAAAGCAGTAATTATAATGGTGAACCAAGGAATTAAGCAGAACAAGAAGGTACGTGAGGATAAAGAGAAGAACATATATAATGTATCTTTTGTATATTTATAACGAGATAAAAATGGTAGGGTCAATAGATTGATTTCAGAGCATGGGGAGTACTGAAATACAGATTTTGGAAGTGGTACCTTAACTGGTGGTGACAGGGTTAGGGACACAATCATGAGAGTGTGGCTGAGGTGAAATAGAGATTAATGATTGTTGGAGGTGAGGAGGTCAGGGAACTCAGAGGGCAAGGTATTCCACTATTCTACAAGGTAGTTAAAGTTACCAAGAATGGTGATAGGAATGGGGGTACAGCGCCAGGTGTTAAAGTTATTAATGAATGAAGGGAGTGAGTTGGTAGATGACAGTAGCAGATATGGATGGCAGATGGTCAAGTTTGGTGACATGAATTGCAGAGGATCTAGGGGCTTTGAAGGAGGGGAGAAGATAACTGAATTTAAAGTACAATGTCACATTTATTCCACTTTCACTCTGATATAAGGAGAATAAGGTGGGACAGATGCTGCAGATGAAGGGGACAGCCAAATTTCCATTAAGGCAAGATATAAAGAGACCTTATGAAAAGGGACAAAAGATATAGGGGAACTTGGTGATGGTGGATCCTGAGCCTCAGGATGCATAGTATGTGAAGTTTGGCAACATGGATAGGGAGTGAGAAATGGAGATAATACTTGTCTTATAGGACTATTGCAAATACGAGAGATAATTTTATGTAATGTTGCCAGTAGAATGTCTGATGAAGATGATGATGATGATGATGATGATGATCATTGCCAGAAGAACAAGAGTTAAAGGGGAAGCACTGGTAATGTCAGAAGAAGCACTCATTTGGGAATCAGAATGTTCTCAGGTCTCTTCCTGGCTCTACTATTAACTAGCTGTGTAGCCTTAGGCAAATCAATCACCTTTCTTCTGTGGGCCATGTATAAAAGGAAAGAGTTAGATAACATCAGTGATTGTCCACTAGGAGGTGGCAGGGTGGTCATGTGTCAAATACATATGATAATTTCCTAAAGCACTTTTTCAAAACATGTGTATTTGGGGTCCCCCAATAGGTCAAATTTCATTTTCTGGGGGTAAGAACCCAGCAAATGCATTTCAAAAAAGTTTTTCAGGTAATTTAATAAATGCTCCCTCCACGCTCAGCCCCATTTTTTTTTTTTCCTTCAGGAAACTGCTTTGCCAAGAAGTTAGTCTTTTCTCTCCCAATGTCATAACTCATGAAAATGTCCGAAAATGATAGCGAGAAAGACATAGTTTGTCCATCAGAGCTGGGTCAGAGCATTTATCAGAAGAGACAGATGGCCTGAGATCTTCCCTCAGTGGGTGGATGGCCAATAGGCAAGTAGCAATATTTTTACAGCTTCATTCTTTGGGCATTTCCCCCATCCAAATACATAAGAATGAGAATTAAGTCAGCACAGTGCAGGAATTTTTTTGTTTGTTTAATGTCAGACCACACCATTTGCTGCTGCACAGCCTAGCCATTGGCTTGCTTTGAGGAAGGTGGCTTCTTGGGGAGAAGGGGATCTGAGAAAAGCACAGGAAGACTGGGGCAGAAATGGGGAGTGAACCCAGCACACAGAGCACAGACCAGTGTCTTACTCAACTCTGTATCCTCAGCACCTAGGAAGGTGTCCAACTCATAGTGGAAACTCAACAAATATTTGTTAAACTGAAATCTAAGGAAAAGCAGCACCAGAACAAAAATAACAGCAATTTAGGGGAATTCATTGGTTTTCAACTGCTGAAAAGAGAACAGCTGCAAGAAAACTACTGTTTTATGCTGAGCCAAACTACCATTAAAGTTGAAGGGCAAAATAAAATCACTGACATGCAAGGACTGGAAAGATTACCACCCACAGACCCTCTCTAAGCAGATATCCTCAAGAATTTCTAGCAAAAGAAAAAGGAAGCTAAAAAAGTGGTCAATAAGTAACAAAGTGTTAAACAAACTTGTAAAATTATAAGTTAAATCTAAAAAGTTGTTGATAGCACAATGTAAAAAATAATTAATAGAACTAAACTAAAACTAAAATTTCAAATGATCTTAAATAGTGGCTTTGGAATGGAGGGATAGGATATGGGGAAAGTGAAAGTAGGCTAATTTGGAATTGTGTCAAATCAATAGGTAACTATCCAGGGAGAGTATAGAGATATTGACTAATACCAGATATTCATAGAAAAATATATGCTTAAATGTGTGTTAAAATTGAAGGATAATCACCAAGAAAAAATAAAAATAAGATGTATAATATCCAATGTTCTCCAGAAAATAATCAAAGTATTTAAATGTAAACAAATGGTAAAAAGGGAAGACTAACAACTTTTCTTAAAACTAGGATAGATGGGCCAGGCGTGGTGGCTCACACCTGTAATCTCAGCACTTTGGGAGGCCGAGGCAGGTGGATCACCTGAGGTTGGGAGTTCAAGACCAGCCTGACCAACATGGAGAAACCCCATCTCTACCAAAAATACAA
>NW_012101266.1:5198732-5260411 GCF_000951045.1 Mandrillus leucophaeus | reverse complement strand
GGTTAAATTTGTATGATTATTTGACAAAACATTAGGCTTTACCACTAGAAGGTAAGCTCTGTGAAGTCTCAGTTCATGTTTTATATTCTCTTTTTCTCTCATTGTCATATCATATACATCATATATCATACAATGATGAGAGAGAGAATACAAGACATATCTTATTGTGGTTTTAATTTTCATTTCCTGATGACTGGAAATGTTAATATTTATATATATTTGTATATTTATATTAATATTTGATTGGCCAATACATTTATAAAAAGTTGAATATCAATATTGAAACATTAATATTAAAATAATATTAAATATTCAACTCCTTTTTATAATTTTTTTTGGAGATGGAGTCTCTGCACTCAGGCTAGAGTGCAGTGGTGCAACCTCAGCTCACTATAACCTCCACCTCCTAAGTTCAAGCGATTCTCCTGCCTCTGCCTCCAGAGTAGCTGGGATTACAGGCACCTGCCACCCACGCCCGGCTAATTTTTGTGTTTTCAGTAGAGATGAGGTTTGGCCATGTTGGCCAGGCTGGTCTCGAGTTCCTGACCTCAAGTGATCCACCTGCCTCAGCCTCCCAAAGGGCTGGGATTACAGGCATGAACCACTGTGCCCGACTCCCTTTTTGTAAATTTATTGTCCAATCAAGTATCTACTTTTGTGAAGTACTTGTTTAAATTTAGATTTATTTTATAACAGATTGTCTTTTCATTAATAATTTGTGGAAATATTATATATATTCTAGATACATCTACCAGGAAATTTTAACATAGATTTCTAAATAATTTCTGCGTTAAAAAGGAAATCTTACTGAGATTAAAAACAATTTGGGACTAAATGAAAATGTGAGAACAGCACTTTACAACAAACTACACTCAGAGGTTGTATACAAAATTATACTCAGAGGACATTTTATAGCTTTAAATGTTCTAATTTGACAATGAGAAAAGTTTGTAAAAATGCATTAAACTTATGCATTAAGAAGCTCGTGACAAAATAATTAGGTAATGCCCCACCGAAAAAATAGACGGAAAGAATAAATAAACATATGAAATGCAGGAATTAATGGAGTAAAAGCAAAAAAGAAAAATTGATCAAGGCTGCAGTTATGAAAAAGGAGGACTTTCACAAAACAATGTTAGAAATAAAGGAGACTAAGATCCTGTTAGGAGATTTAAAACGTTAAAAGATACCATGTTCAACTTCATTACAATCAATTTGAAAATCTACATTAAAAAATAGATGCTTTTCTAGGTAAATATAAATTCTGACACTGACTGAAAAGAGGTAATTACAGAAACATTATAAAGTGAATCAAAGCTAGCCAGAAGGCTCAGGTCACCAATGACAGATAATTTGGGGGCTATATCACTTCTTTCAGAACACAGAATAAAATGGGAAGCTTCTCTACTCATTTATGAGGATTGCATAACCGTATACCAAGACTAAATAAGGATAATGTGGGAAAAGAAAACTGTAGACCAATCACATTCCTGAACAAAGGTACACAAATCCTAAATAAAACATTAGCAAATTAAATTCTTTTGTATATTAAAAGTATAATACATCTTAATTAAGTAGGGCTTATCCTTGGAATGCCAGCATTTTTCAACATTAGGAAATCTATCAATGTAATTCGTTTGATCAAGAATTAAGAGGATCAAATCATCACATCATTTTGATAGATTTAGAAGAAAATTTTAATGAATTAAAGACCCATTAATGATTAGAAAACTTAAAATAGAAATCAAAATGAAAACAGCTTTATTTTCATAAAGGAAAGAAACCCTATGCAAATATCATACTCAGTGGTGAATCACCACTTTGAAATCAGAAACAAAGACAATAAGGACACACTAGTATTGCTCAAAATCCTCACTAATGGTATAAAATAATAAAAAGAAATAAAACATAAGTGTTGAAAAAGAACAGACAGAACTGTTTTTACTTGCAGACATGATAATTTTCTATGTAGAAAATCCATGCAAATCAACTGAAAAATGATTTCAACTAATAAGAGAATTCAGCAATTTGGCCAGATACTATACCCAATTAATAAGCAATTTTGAAAATGTCATGAGGAAAAAAAGATGACATTTACAAAACTGTAAGCTATCCAGGAATAAACTTAATAAAAAATATGTAAGACCTACGTGGAAATAAATCAGAAATGATTTTCTAAAGATATAAGGACACCTAAGGAAGAATTACTTAGGTATCAATGTACTTAGGAATTCTATCTGGGTGAAATTGGTCCATACTGTAATATTCAACCATTGACTTCCTATAAAGACCACGAGTTTACTTTTCCTCTTACAAATTTGCCAAAATCTAAAGTAACAATTCCATCTACCTGTCAAAATTAGATATTTTTTACTTTAGCCCCTTATCCTGAGGATGCCAGGCTGTTGTATTTTTGTTTGTTTTGATTTGATTTGCTAGGTTTTGCAGAAGTGAAAGGTATCCCTCAAAATGTCCTCTAACCAAGTAGTCACTGGTCAGTTACAGCATGTCATACAATTGTTCTAGTTTCTAGGAAGAAAGAGAGTATGCTGGAAGGTGAAGACAGTTCTTGGGGGGTCTTCAGGCAGCAGAGAAAGATTGGCTACAATATGACTTGGTAATGCCAATGATCCCAGGAGCCATGGAGTTAATGCTATCAAAGAATACAGGGGTTTTAATGGAACCCCTATTCTCTGGTTACGCTGAGATAATTGTCTAGCATCTCTTGTGGACTGTGTGTGCATTTTCTCTATTACATAGGCAGGCTGGCACTGAGAAATGCAGCTATCAAGCTCTCATGGTTTATACGTACGTGCCATATATTTGAACCTAGCCTTGCAGACTAATCAGGACCTAATTATCAAGTCAGAGCTGGGAACTCCAAGATATCAGGACAGGAGATTTTGGGAGTCCATTTTCACAAGGGGCTTTGAAATTTTGGGAAAGAAACAGTCAAAGAGACTTTGATGTTTATGGCACTTGGAACACTGAGAATCAAGCAGCTGAATTCAGAGAGAAGATGAATGCCGATCCCAAACTTTGAAGTTTAAGTGTTAGAATAGAGAAGTTTCCTGAGAAGTTAGTAGCTTAGGAAGGAGGCAGGAGGAAGTCACAAAGACATGCACCTTGTTAAGGCTGGGATGACCTGAAAACATCGTGGTAAAATAAAGCACTCTAACAACATAACTCCGGATTCCAGGAGGAAACTACCAAGTATGTGGTTGTAGGATTGCTGCTTTATACTTGCTTCATTTGTTGGTTTGTCCAGGGAATGGTGTTGGCATATCTACCCGGTTCCAGTCCTTAAAGCACGATTCAGGCTGATAAGTTTAGAAATAACATCCTACCAGGAACAGTTACAGCTGCTTTGGTGATTTGTCCATGTCTGCTAACCACATTCCTCAACACAGATGATGGAGACTGTGTAGCTAAGGTGATCTTCAGTTGGGGATAGGAGGCCAGGACCGCATTCTTGTTCATTCTCCTTCTCCCAATTCCACTCTTACCCTGAGAGCGAAGCAGGAAAACACCTGCCTACCTCAGGCTCATTTTGAATGTGGCAGATGACAGGCAGCAGCAGAAACAGTAGTAGGTAGATTTCTGGTTTTAGAACAAAAAACAACAAAATACTGTGTTTGACTAAGCTTAAGGGAAGCTGGCAAGCTCTGGAACAGGTGAGCTGTTAATTTTCCTTCTTTATACTCAATAAACTGGGCTTTTGTGTTCTACTCCATGAACCCCATATCTCCTACCTAGTTTGGTGTAGTGAACAGCCCTGTCTGACACCCAGGCAAGGGTTCTTTTTGAACACCAGCAAGCCAGGCACTGTTTCTGCTCCATTTCAGGTTTTGCATCTGATCTCAAGTTCACTGCTTAGCTTTTCCTTCAGTCAAGTTAGGATAATGACATGTATTGTCTTTGCTTGAAGATACTTTGCATCCTGTGGGGAAGGAGGCTGAATAAGTTAGTTTCAAAATATGATGAACAGGTCCATGCAACAAACGGACGAGCCCATTATTCAGCTGTCCAGATTACTTTTAGGTAAAAGGGAAACCACAGCCACAATCTCTCAAGTGGAGACTTTAAAGCAATAACATCCAAGCACTTAGATATTTTAAAGCCACAATTTAAAATTATAATCATATTAAAAAACCAACAGGTTTGGCAGTAATGAGATTTTTTTTTTTTCAGAATTCTTGTTTTGCATACGACCCTTAATGCGCCTGCCTCACCTTCTCTTTGGAATATAAATTGTCAGATTATTCATGGGTTTTTGACATAAAGTTCATTTGGCTCTAGCCACCGTGGAAAAGGGAGACTTGTTTCATTTTTTTTTTTTCTTTTAAGTTCTACATGCTCTCTGGGGCATTTGGAAAGGGTGGTTGAGTAGAATTCGGTATATTTGTAAGACTTTAAAAAATTAAACATCATAGGATGAAAAGGAAGGCCACAAAAAGGAAATACTGTTTGCATAAAACTGACGTTCCTGACTTTGCCAAATTTTGTTCCAGAGGCTAATAACCTTCTGTTTCAAAACAGGAAAGAAGCTGAATCACAGGGAGTCACCTCCACATGGGCTTTGCTAGATAATTATTCAGCTGACAGTTTAGAGAGCTTTATAAACCCTGCTTTATGGTCTCTGAAGACTGAAATCATTACGTCTTGAACCAAAAAAAAAAAAAAAAATCCCATTAGAATTTTCAGATCTTCATACTTTCTTTAAATATGTGGTTTACCTGTTTAAAGACTTGGCAAAGAGGATTTAAAAAATGCCTTTCTTAACAGTTACATCTCAGACTTTAATTATTCCTATTTTTGATCTTCTAGCTATAGATCTAGAATTAAACAGTCTTCCTTTAATGTGGGTAGCTACTTTAAAAAAAAGAAAGCATTTTTCAACTTGCAGACTTAAATTTTTTGTCTGTATGAACAGCTTGGGTGGAGAGAGAAAAGAAAGTGCCAATTTATGGCCTTTTGTTTTACTGGGAAGTTGATGGGTAACTTTTTGGAAATGTCTGGAGTATCTTGTGCTATACAGACTGGGAAAGGCATGAGGAGTGCTCAGAGTTACCCATGTCTCTCACCAGAGCTTTACATGAAGACTTTGCTGCCAAGAACCTCTGTGGGCCGGGAAGACTGGGGTCTGATAGGGAGAGGGTATTGTGTGGTGTTTTGGAATATTATTCTCGTAAGTTTTACCTTGGAGAACTCTTTCAACTCAACTCCCTTGTTGTTGTAGCTTTAAAAAAGATAGCTGTTGAGGGGAAATATTTTAAAAGCCCAAAGCAGTCTCCTAGGCGCCACCCACATTTAGGGAGAATTAGGAACATAGCAGAGAGCTGCCCTTTTCCTTGGGTGATATTGGTAGGGTTGACATATTTGAGTATTTGGTTTCTTTTAAGTTAAGTTTATATCTTTTTATAAAATGTGAATATGTATTTCTCTCTGTGTGGGGAAGGGTGGATATACAGAAATATGAGTAAACAGATAGTTCCAGAAAAAGAGGAACTGTCCCAAGAACAGGAAGGATGGAGCCACTCTAGGATCACAATAAACAGGCAGGAAGAGAGTCCAACTGTGTTTTGCAAGATGATGGATTAATTCAATGTCCAGAGTGAAGAGCTGACTGGGCAGTGTCTGTCCCCTCTCTTTTGAAAGATGAAACCCCTGAAGAACTCTGCTAATTATGAGATGTCACTCAGGCAAAAGGAAGCAATAATAAAAGAGTCAACACATATGCTACTAACTGTAATCCAGACACTGTTGTGAGTGCTTTACCTGCATAAATGCGTTGAATCCTCACAACATCCCTACTAAGGAAGAGTGATTTTTACCCTCATTTTACAGATGTGGGCACTGAGACAAGCGGTACAGCAGTATTTTAGCTTAGATAGTGTAAGACCAGAGTCCATGCTATTAATGACTGCAAGTCTAAGAGTAAGAAAAAATTAAGTAAACAGCAAGTCAAAGTGGGAAATGCTATGACAAGACTCGAAGGACATCAGATGGAGCAAGTCCCCCGGAAGGAACTGGAGATATTCAAGAGACAAGGAGACTTTCTCTGTGTGCTACCAGAACCAGAATCCCTACTGAGTCAGTCCCTGCCAGATTCCAGCTGGATGTGGCCTCTCTCTAGGGGCAAGGGACAGCCAGTGGGAATCATGGGAAAGTAGTTCCTTCTCTTTTGGCTCCAACTCACTCCCAGCCTGACTACATGTGTGTGACTGGGACATGTACCTCCTGCTGGTGTTGGATTTGAAATCTCTCAGGTACTGCCCATGGTGCAAGTTGAAGATAGGTCCCAGGAGAGAATGAGCTGCCTGCTTGTGGTTGCCAATGATGAGGAGATACCAAATGGTTAACAGACTTGCCTACCTAAGCCATCAGGTCTGTGGAGAGAAGTGCAGTGAACCCAGTAGCAACAAATACTTTCCTACAGAACACTGTCCCCATCATGACCCTAGGAAGGCTTTTACCTTCTTCTCTTTATAAAGAAGGACATGTAGGCTTGGAGAGGTTCAACAGCTTACCCACATTTCTGCCGCTGCCAAACGACAGAGCCAGGATGAGTGAATCATGACTGCTCCCTTGATCCTCCTAGTTCACCCACAGGTGCCACACAAAGACTCAAGCTATTCTTCTTTGCATGACATTATACAACTCCTTCTTTTCTAATTAAGCTTGGGTGCATTTGACTGCTCAAACCCTAACTAAAAGCTATTTTATGTTTCACATGGAACACTAATGAACATAGGTGTGTTTAAAATTATCAGAGCTTTGAGGAAGGTGGCAAAAATGACTCATTTCTCGCCTCTACAAATGGCAGGGGTGGTACTTTGGGACTTTGGAGTGAAGTGAAATCACAGGTGCAAAATTCAGAGGTCTTGGCTTACAACCAGGGAACTGGTTCATGCCCACTCCAAACCAGAAAGTTCCACAGCCCCCTACTCCTTCTCACAGATGAGACATGTCGGTCAAATCAAAACTTAGCTCTGGTGTTACGTTGTTCTCGTGGAAGAATTTCAGGGGGCAGATAAAGCATGGGTTTTAGGATCCTTGGGATACAACATAAACAAGAACTACACATTACGAAATACTTTCTACATGCCTTTTCCTTGGCATGAATTGTCTCATTGAATTTGTACACCACACTTACGAAGTGAAGACTTTTCCTAGGCCCATTTTATAGATGAGGAGACTAAAGTTAAAGTAGATGAAGTCACTTAATCAAGTTATGTGACCCCAGAGCTTAAGAGGGTAACTGTTAGAAATATTCTCTCTTCCACTTTGATTACGTTTGTGATGGCTAATATTGTCAACTTGATTGGATTGAAGGATGCAAAGTATTGATCCTGGGTGTGTCCGTGAGGGTGTTGCCAGAGGAGATTAACATTTGAGTCAGTGGGCTGGGAAAGGCAGACCCACCCTTAATCTGGGTGGGCACCATCTAATCCACCTGCCAGCATGGCCAGGATATAAGCAGGCAGAAAAATATGAAAAGGCTAGACTGTCCTAGCCTTCAAGCCTATATCTTTCTCCTGTGCTGGTTGCTTCCTGCTGTTGAACATCAGACTCCAAGTTCTTCAGCTTTGGGTCTTGGACTGGCTTTCTTGCTCCTCAGCTTGCAGATGGCCTATTGTGGGATCTTGTGATCATGTGAGTTAATGCTACTTCATAAACTCCCATATACACACACACACACACACACACACACACACATACATATATACACATACACACACACACTCACACAATCATATATATATATATAAATACTCACGTAATCATGTATATATCTCCTACTAGTTCTGTCCCTGTAGAGAACGCTGACTAATACAACATTACATTACACATACCTGTTACAGTGGATAGAGTACTCGTGGTCTGTGGTTTAAAGGGAAACCTGATTCTGCCCTGTTTCTCAGGCTCTTGAACCTTGGCCTCTGAGGTCGTGGGAGTCCTAAAGAGGGAGCTCACTCAGCCCCAAGAGGAAGGAAGAACCTCATCATTTCCCCAAATGGAGCCTCCCACTTCCTCACCTCCACATGGATTTGGAAGAACTCTGAGTTTGTTTGGCTCGGAATTAAGGGTCTGAAAGATAGAAAATGATTTGGGGGCTATATAATTTCGAGTCTGGTCAGGGGGCCCCCACTGTGGATAGAATATATTTTTAAAGGCCAACTCTGACTGACTGGGTGGAACCTTCAATTCTTTCCGTGACTAAAAGAAAAGCTTTGTGAGCTAGAACTAGCCATGCAGGAATATGATGTCAGGTGCAGTTTCCCCCACAGGGCAAAATTGTAATGCAGAGCATGGGATTCAGTCAAATGTATCCAAATGTATCCACTTCTACAACTTACCTGGAATTCAGGGCTAAACATCAAGATAAGCAGCCTCTTAAGTTTTCTCTCCAAATCATGGTACAGCATTTTGGAAGTGAACTAGTCTTTAGAGACAGATCATTTGATAAATGCAATCTCTTTCTTTTATCCATTTTACAACTGAGGATACTGAGATGTGGGGGCTTTTCTGGGGCCATTCCTTGAGTGACAGGTCTGGGACTTGAACCCATGTCTCTTAACTCCCTTGTCCAAATCCCAACAGTTGCTTATGTCTAATGGCTCGCTCATGCCTTTGAGTGCTTGATGCTCTCGCCTAGCTCAGGGACATTGGGCAAATCCATCCTCATAGTCTCTCTTCTCAGAAGAGAATATGATGTTCGGGCTGTTGTACAGTCTTAAAACATGATTAGTGTCTCATAGGTGGGCATTGAAACATCCAGTTCCCTGGTTCCATGAAAATAAAACAGAAACTTCTCTTGTTGCAAATCTTTCCAAAAATGTACAGCCACTTCCATGCCTTAGTAAGTAGAGTTTAATGAGCATAACATTTTCACATTATTCAAGGTACACAATCAAGGTCATCATCCTAGAGGTCTCTGTGTGCAGCTTATATGTCATAACCTAGTTTGACATTTTTAATTGATTTATTTGTCATTTGATTTTTTGTGTTTATAAAAGTAGAAAGTAAAAATATCTGGTTAATTGAGAGGTATGGGTTTGTTAAATCCTTCTGATTAGTTGAGGTCTTTTCACAGTATATGGACTGCTCAATCTTTGTCCTACCAGCCTCCTCAAACAAGTTGTGAAGAATATTTAATGACATAGACTTTTTGATATTTATAAAAATACTGTGCATTCTCCTTAGCCGACGGTATGTCCATTGTAAATCAAACAGGAAAAAGATAAAACACCTAAGAGACTGACACCTAGCCTAGAATATGAATCTACCTGACTCTCCAGCACGCTCTCATCTTCTGTCAGATTCTGAGAGGCTGATGGAATCAGGCAGAAGAGGGTTTTGACCTCTTCCTAGGCCGGGTCTGCTGTGGTGCCCAGTGTTGCTGGCCCTGCCCAAGAGCCCTGAGAGCTGCCTGGCATTACTTCAGTTTCTCAAGTTTCCCTATGGACAGCAGTTCCAGTGTGAGGGATCAGACACGTGTCTTTCTCCCTCACAGGCAATCAGGTTCCTGTCTGTAGAAAGGCACTGCCTCTAGCTCTCTGTATCCTCCTCTCTGGGTCTGGTGATTGTCTCATAAATCAGCGCTTTTGTCTTCCTTCCTTTAATCAAATAGAACAGCAACAATTAAATGTATTCTTAATGTAATCACTCTTTTCTTGTTAGGCCCCGGGAAGCTAGTCTCCTCAAGATGGCTTTTATTGTTTTTCCAGGCTTGTTTTCAGGGAAGGGACAGAGGTCTTTTCAAGCTAGGTTAAGTAAAGGGGAATTCATGTTGAGATGGATATGGAGCAATGAAAAAGACCAGAGGCTCCTGAGAATCCTAGAACAGAAAGTAAGGTATAGCTGGGTCACCTGCAACTAGAAGAGAAGGATTCAAGGGAGCAGGGGGCGGGGGCTCTAGCAGCCATGGCCAGAGATTCTGGAGGGTCTTCACCCATGTGCTCACTATTAAGATGAAACACCTACACTCTGCGTGACGTCTCCTCTCTCACTCCCGGCCACCATTGACTCCTTGTGCTTCCCACTGCTCCAGCTCACCTTTAATTTTGGCCTCTTTAGTTCTAGGTTTACTTCTGCCAGTAGGAGATTCTTTTCTGATTAGTGGTTCACATGACAGAGAATTTAATTTGTTCAGTTCTTTATCCTCCTCTTCCTTTTTTTTTTTGTTTGTTTGTTTTTAAATGTGTATATCATGAGTCATTGGAAGTTTTCAATTGGTTCATTGTGAGTTAGGTCTACAATCCCTGATCCAATCAGCTATGTGGGAGGGGTGGGGATGGAAAGGAATGGGTCAAAATTAGACCACCTAAACAGCAAGGGCTTTACGTGGGCCAGATTTCCTTTGTGTAAAGTGTGATCCAAGCAGGCACCACACACCCATCAATATAGCCAACATATGTGAGCATTAGAGAGTCTTCCTAGAACCATAAGCCACCCATAAGCCACCATTTCCACAAAAGATCTGATTCCATAGGAAAACCTAGGAGAAGAAGAAAAATGACAGTCCGACATACATAAATAACTCTGATAGTCCAGCATACGTTTTCAATTCCAGAACAAGGCCATGGACAGTCTGGCAATTTCAGAATTGAATGAAAGAGAAATACCCTGTCAAGCCCTGCTCTGAAATCAAAACAATATGTCTTCATCATGTATGTCTGTGTGCACACACACAGACACACACAATGGGAGATGGGGTGCTGGGATGATGTGAAACTTCCTTGCAGCCTTGATGAAAAATCTCCTGATGCCCCTTTCTTGTTGGCCTGAACCTGAGAAGCAGGCATGCAGCTCCTGCCCTTTCAGACAGAAATGCCTACAGAGCTGCTATTGTTTCCCTCAGGTAACAAATGCCACAAGCCTGGGCCAGCCAAGCTGTCCTGAAAGCCAGCTGCTTCCGCACCATCAAATGAGAAGGGTGCTTTGTTTTAATTGTCACATTTGTTGTTTGGAAGGATGCTGTTTGACCACGTAGTTTTCTGGGTGACCTTTCATAAGAATTGCATGCAAATGTCCTGGCGAAAGGTTGCGGGGATTGGTCTGGAAAGGTTATCTCCATTCGTCTAGACTGCTGTCTTCACAAAAAGAGAAAGTGCAGGCAAGGAGCCCAGGGCTGGAGAACAGTGGAGGATAAAGGGCATCTAGTCTACCACCCTTCATCCTCTGGGCCCCACCTGCAGGTGTCCACTTCCATGAGCTTCTGGCCTTCCGCGTTTCACCCCGGCCTAGAATAACCCCTCTGGCTGAGGCACCATCCTGGAGCTTCCTGCAGATCGCCTGGTCCCTCAGAACAGGCTCTCTTTCAGCGGACGTAATAACATCCCCCAATTGCCCTGAGATAGGCCATGCGGAGGAATCGCCTCTCTGAACAACTGAGGCTCTGTTAATAGGTTCTTAAAGGGTTTTTTGAGGGGAAAACGTATTAATGGTTTGTCCTCCAAACAACCCTTTTTAAATAACTGCCCTTTCTGAACCAGAAAAAAAAAAAAAATCTTTCTGGAAACTAGGTTGAGATTAATGGGTTCCTTATTGCCACAGAGCGGTCTGATAACCCCTTATCCGCAGTCTCAGGCAGGCAATGGGTGAGAGATGGATTTTAAATGAGACATACTCAGATTTAGGCTGCTAAAGAAAAAAGCCTATGCTGTGATTTATGCGTGTGTGGGGTGGACATCTTGCCCCTCTCTCCCCTATCCAGTGACTCCTGGCAAAATCAGATTGTTTATTTTCCTTCTGGGTGGAGGCCTTGAGGCAGCATAATTAACCTCAGAAGTGGTGTCAGGCTAGGGTGGGCGAGGGGAAACAGGGAGCAGGAAGCCTGTGGACCGGGCTGAGTGTGAGGTGTGAGGAGATTGCAGCAGAGGAGTGTGAAGTTCTAATGAATCATGTCAGCTGTTGACTTGGGATTCACAACAAACAGCTGTGTGTGCAGGCCACGGCCTGGTCCTTGGGGAAGCAGGTGGTGGTGACGTGGGGGGATGGCCTGCCCCAACCTGCCTCCATTAACTGTAATTATGCTTGTGACTTCTGCTCAGGGGCAGCAAGCGGGAGCAATCAAGGCCTGCCGTGACTACCAGGGACCCTTTTTAGACAGTGGTCAGTCAGCTGTAAAATGGGCCACAGTTGGCAACGACAGAAGGAGACTGAAGCCTGAAGCAATTTTTCTTTGAAATCAGCTTCTAAATTGCAGGGAGTCCAAATAAATTGACACATTTACTAGCTTGAGCTCCTTTCCCATTCTGACTTCATCGCCTCAGACGGGCCTCTCCTTGCTGAAGCTGAAGCAGTTCTCAGAAGTGGGGGTGGGCTTCCCAGCACGGGGTAGGAGGAGGCTCTGATCTGTCAGGAGGGCGGTCACAGGCTGGACACTGAGGTGATGATTTCAGTGTGCATGCACATGTCATTACCTGCATTGATGAGTGCATTTCAACCTTATAAACGGAACATATTTCTCACAAAAGAAACTTGCAATCTACAAGGGAAATCTCTATTCGACAAAAAGCAAAAAGGGACCAAGTGCTCATTCCAAATAAATACTACAGGCTCTCTTCCCCGATCCACCCTCCTGCATAGAGAAAGCACCTTCTTAGGCAGCAAAATGCTCTTATTGTTTAGCTGGTTTAAATTCTAGGATATTTTCTTTGCTACTCAAAACTGAAATTAAATGACGGAAAGCTTCGTGGGTTTAACATTTGATTGGTGGCTTATCATTTGCAGCGACATCTCCCTCACTAGGATTTTGCACTGCAGGCCTGAGTGGGCAGACCTCAAGCAGTTAGGGAGGAACAGGTCATTGACAGTAGACTCATCTCTGTGCAGTGGAGAGCTGAGGGATGGAGCTGCAGGCACAGGCATGAGTTCTGGCTGTTATGAATTCAAATCCCAGTTTGGCCACTTACGAGTTGGGTGACCTTAGGCAAGATATTTCATCTTTCTAAGCCTCAGATGCCTCATCCATGAATGGGGATAATAAGAACTCTGTAGTGGTGAGTTTGGGATTCCGTGATGGATGCAATAGCACTAGCATGTCATAAATGATTAGTGAGTGTCAGCTATTTTGAATCAGTATTGGAAATCAGCAGGAGCTCATTTTCCATTCACCATGCTGGGAGAGCTCAGGCAGTCTTTGTGTCATCCTTTCTGTGAACTCCAACTTTGTCCTCTCATCCTCTGTGCAAAGCCTCAAAAACAGATGAGTTAGGGCCTTCCTGTTGCCCCCAATGTGCCTTTTGAACTCTGACTTCTGCTTCTTTGCCAGTGTCTTCCTCTTTATCTCTCTTCTTTCTGTCTATGTTCTGGCATTGGCTGAACTCTCACCTCCTTTGGGAAGCGTTCCCTGAAGCCACCTGTAAGGATCTCTCCTTTGGAATTCCTATGGTATTTATTAGCACTCCCTGCCACTTACCAAAATGTAACACTGTGGTGTTTATTAGCTTCAGATGAATTTAGATGTCACTTCTTAAGCCAGTTGACTATAATTTCAGAGCATGAGTGACTTTTACTGCCTCTTTGCATTCTTCTCAGTATCCAGCCCAGTGTTTGGCTCAAAATAGATGCTCAGTTAATGCTTGCTAATTCAGAGATGATGTAAAAACAGACAGAATGGGGCTGAAGACTTGAGCACAGGTCAGAGTTTCTTCTGATTATCTCTGGCATTGACTTATTCAACCAAAATTTACTCAGAATCTTCTAGACATAGGGATACAGCAGTGAGCAAAACACACATAATTCCTTGCTTCCGGGGGTCTTACAGTCTCATAGTGGGTGTTGATGAATGCATCATATTTAGGTCAGTATTTCTTCAGCAAATGAGGATGAGGAATATAGAGCTGGAAAGTCACAGTCAACAAGTATTATAGTGGTGTGTACTGTATGAACCTAGCTAAACTAAAGTTACAGTCCCCTGAGTTCCCTGCTGAGTTCCCTGAGGAGCCCTGGCTACATGAGACATTTTGAATAAAATTTTGGAAGGTGGAGGTGAAGCAAGAACCATAGTTCTTAAGCTCTGAATCTGGGTGCAGGGCACCAAGCATACGTGGGTGCTGATCGGCAGGTGTTGTAGGCCAGCACCTGCTTCTGCAGGTCTGCCAGCTCTGACCAGGTCTCCTTTTTCAGCTTCTCTGAGTCCTGTGCCAGGTGATTATGCCATTATGTGGCAATGGGCACCAGCTTCTCCTGTAGGTCACCCATAGCACTGAGGTGGTAAGAGGCAGAAATGGGTTTCAACTTGTCCATCTGGGTTCCTGCTGTCATGGGAATCCTAGCTCATCCTGGCAAATTCCAGTTTGTCCTTGTTCTCACCCATATCCCACTTCCTTCTCAACTGACTGACTGGCTGACCCGTAGTGACTGCAGACTCTCAGATACCGGCTGCAAAAGCAACAGCTTGCATAGACTGCATCACCAGCATGGTCTGCAACTACCATTGCAGAAGGTCTGACTCCTGCAAGTGCTAAGTCTTTATTCTTTTTTTTTTTTTTTTTCTAGATGTAGTCTTGCTCTGTCGCCCAGAACTGGAGTGCAATGGTGTGATCTTGGCTCACTGCAACCTGTCTCCCAGGTTCAAGCAATTCTCCTGCCTCAGCCTCCTGAGTAGCTGGGATTATAGGCACGCGCCACCACGCCTGGCTAATTTTTGTATTTTTAGTAGAAATGGGGTTTCACCATGTTGACCAGGCTGGTCTCGAACTCCTGGCCTTGTGATCCACCTGCCTTGGCCTCCCAAAGTGTTGGGATTAGAAGCGTGAGCCACCGTGCCTGGCCAAGAGTCTTTATCCACACTTCATCCGCAGTGCTTGTGCTTCTCTGATGAAACCTTGCCTGATTCAATTAGTATAGCAGGTAACATTGGTGGAATCCTTGTTATGTGCAGACTCCAATGTCATGCCTTGTCTAAGAGAGCTTACATGCAAATGAGTGCAATGGGAATCCTTAAATCCCTCCCTTCAGGAGTTAGATCCAATTAGTATAGTAGTTAACACTGGTGGAGTCCTCGTTATATGCAGACTCCAGTGTCATGCCTTGTCTAAGAGCGCTTACATGTGAATGAATGCAGTGGGAACCCTTAAATCCCCCATTTCAGGGATTAGGGACTGAGGCACCAACCTCTCCCTGTTATTCCTGGGCTGTTCAGGTTAGGATTGGGGTTGATGTCAATGTGGCAGGATTTCTGCACGTGACTACAACTGGAGAAACAACCTGTTCAACACAAAACTGGGATGGCAAAGATGCAGAAGCGTCTTCGGATTGCCATGACTGGAGGTGAGCGATGTACACAGCAGTTTCTTTTCAGTTCAGCAGATATTTGTTGCCCGTCTCCTGTGAACCGGTGATGGGAAGAAATACCAAGGAGTCTCATTTCCAAGATTTGGGGATGCATTTGCCTTTTTAAGGGACAGCAGCCCTCCTGGTCTTTGAATGATGTGGCCCAGAAGACAGTGAGGGGCGGCAAACATTTCCTTAGGAGTGACCCTCTGAGAGGCAGTGCTGGAGGACGTTTCCATGCTGTGCAGGAGTAAAGGCTCCCAGCCATCCCTGAGCAACAAGGCTGTGTGAATCTAAAGCGGGATGAGATGAGGTAAAAACATCCAAAATTGAAGTAAAATATTCGACAATGTACATATTCATGTGAGGAAAACATGGAGACGTGGAGAAAGAAGAGGAACAGAAACAGCACACCTCCCAAAGCACACTTTTATAGAGCAATAAAATGAAACCTCAATGTCTGTCACCATTCAAAGTGCCATAATTTTATCATCCTTCCCACGCAATGCTGTGCTATTTTGAGTTCTGTTATTTTTTTTTTCCTCTCTCACCTCAGTAAGCCCAAGATGTCTGACAAACGAATGTGTAAGAAAGTGCTTTATTTTTCTCGGCAAGGATGGAGAATTTATTATGAGATGCACATCTCAGCACATGCTGCCTCCTTCATGTCGTCATGCCCTGCCCAGTAATAGATTGCGGCTGAGAGCAGAAAGCCAATTAATTTGCCTCATATGGTCTCGTGCCCAGAAACTGAAACCCTGTTGCTCTTTGCTAGTGATTCCTTTCCTTAGTCATGGATCCAAGCAGAACAGAAGAATGCCAGCTACCCTTCTGCAAAGACAATATACCTCCCTTCTCCCTTACACATAGTGTGCCAAAGATTTCTATGCTCTGCTTTGTCTAGTTTCCTTTGTTAAAAAAAACAAGAGCAAAACAAAACAAAAAATCCTTGGAACTCTCTTGAGGACAAGGAAGGAGAGCCAGAGGAAGTGGAAGCATTTGATGTTATCTTATTACCATCTGTTCACCTAAGTTTGATATTTAATCAAATGAACAACTGAGAATCCGTGTAAACCAGGAGACTGATGATCGTCCTCATTTATCCTGCTCCTTCCCCCACTGTGCTTTCTGACCAGGCCTCCTCCATTTCAGGACCACTGAAACTGTAACACGTGTGTGTATCTTACCACTGTTGGCCAGGCCAGAGCTGTAGGCTAGGCTCAGGCAGGTCCTGGAGTTGCATTGCTGCTTGAACTACATTGTCCGGGCTTGTGAGGTGCCAGGAAAAGCAAGATCACCCTGCCTGCAATGCTGGGGCTGAGACGGCCCTGAATTGAGCATCAGAGGCCACATTGTTGTAAGAATGGTGTTTTCAGCAGAGGAACAAGCCATTAAACTTAAGGAGATAAAGCTGCTAGCCATCTCCAGCAGGGAATGCGTTCACTGCGACTCACAGCTAGAGACATGGCCATAGACTTGTCAGCTTGAACAGCCAGCCATCTGCTAAGACCAAGTCATTTGTCTTTGCAATTTCATGACACTTCACCTTAAAAAGGGAACTGAGCCAGTTTGAGGCATGGGCTTGGGTCTATTCTAACTATGATAATAAAAAGTTATGTTTCCCTGGGAAGGTTTTGAAGCCACAGCAAAAAGTTGAGTACCTGGGTTTAATTCTCCATTGCTAGGTGCCCCCAATCCCCCTCATTTGTTCTAGCACCCCAAGCAGATGTTCTTACAACCTGCCATGTGTGTGCTTCTCTGTGGGGGAATCAGACCTAAATGAGTCCTATCATGCTTGAAAGATTTATTTTACAACATAAATACATTATCTCCTCTCTCCAAACATGTTCAATCCTAGCTCACAGTTCCCCTAAAACTCTTTTTGCTGGACATTTTACTGTTCTTGTAAGTGGTGTGCTTCTTTGTTACTTCTAAGATCACATCATCTCTACCTGGAAAGCTCATCTGAGAGTTCCAGTTTCCCAAACTTACTCATTCTTAAGGTTGAGCACAAATACCATGTTCTCCCTGAAGCCTTGCCTGACACCCCCCTGCCTCCATCCCCCACCCCAGAGCATCGCCTTCTCCTCTAGACTCCTATAGCAATTTATTTTTGCCTGTTTTAGAGATCTCATTCATTTCTGCATCAATTAATGGTTGTCTAGTGATATGGTTAGGCTGTGTTCCCACCCAAATCTCATCTTGAATTGTAGTTCCCACAATTCCCTCATGTACTGGAATGAGGGACCTGATGGGAGATAATTGAGTCATGGGGACAGATCCCTTATACTGTTTTCAGGGTAGTGAATAAGTCTCACAAGATGTGATGGTTTTATAAGGAGTTTCCTCTTCTGCTTGGCTCTCATTGTCTCTTGCCTGCTGCCATGTAAGACGTGCCTTTCACCTTCTGACATGATTGTGAGGCCTCCCCAGCCATGTGGAACTGTGAATCCATTAAACTTTTTTTTTTTTTTAATAAATTAAGCAGGCTCGGGTTATGTCTTTATCAGCAGTGTGAAAACTGACTAATACATCTAGTTTCAGAGTATAGTGGTCAAGTATATGGATTCTGGAGGCAGCTTTCTGGGTACACACCCTGGCCTAGGCATTTATTGTGCATCACTTTCTTTATCTGAAAGAAGAGGATAATAACAGTAACTATCACATGGGACTGTTGTGCAAATCAAATGAGTAAAACCAAGCTGAGTATGCAGAACAGAGACTGGCAGTGCTCAGCAATGTTAGTTGTGGTTATTACTATATTAAGTATTATTATTATATCTTCTTTAAATTTCTAGATGGTAGGGGCTCATCTTGTCTATCTTTGTGCTCTACCACAGAGCACCTTGCATATTGATACATGTTTATAAAATAAATAAGTAGCTAGCCAAAGAATAAATAAGACTTCTATATTTTACAAGTTGATTCAATTTTCCTCCATTAGTTTTGAGGTACAGTGAACTTGCTAAAACCGATTTAAATTTCAGATGACACTATGACCACATTGTCTTAAATGTAATACCTCAGATGATCATCCTGTGAAGCAGGTTCACTGTGCACTGCTTACCAACTTGTCTGTATTCAGTAGGTCAAAACACGCTGCCCCCAACAAGTTGCATGAAGTGGGTTTATTACTTACAGATAGGCAGCAAGACACAACAGAGGCCTAAGATTTACTGCCAGTCAGTCGCCCAAGGCTCAGAAATGCTCCAGGTATCCTGCCTAGGAGGAATGGAGTCTCCACTTACATTGCAGCTGAGGGCCTTGGGACAGCAGCCCACACTGGGTTTTGTACCCCGGGTGAAAACACTGAAAGTCATCCTGTTTTTGGGGGGTACTGGAACAGAGCCCAGGCTGTTCAGGCCAGCTCCCCTGTAACTCAGGATGTTGCACTCCCACTCCCAGCACCATCTGTAGTTCTTCTTATTTGTATTATTATTATTATTTTTTTTTGAGACAGAGTTTTGCTCTTGTTGCCCAGGCTGGAGTGCAATGGTGAGATCTCAGCTCACTGCAACCTCTGCCTCCCAAGTTTAATCAATTCTCCTGCCTCAGCCTCCTGAGTAGCCAGGATTACAGGGGCCCATCACCATGCCTGGCTGATTTTTTGTATTTTTAGTAGAGATGGGGTTTCTCCATGCTGGTCAGGCTGGTCTCGAACTCCCGACCTCAGGTGATCTGCTTGCCTCGGCCTCCCAAAGTGCTGGGATTACAGGTGATGAGCCACCTCGCCTGGCTTCTAGTTATTCTTGAGAACCACAAGCAAGAAAGAGGGAGAACTGGGTGGGTCTAAGGCCACCAGGAAAGCTGTCCTGCACTTTCCATCTCAGAATGTCATCTCATGCTATCACTGCCCAAAGGCAATACTGAGACCCCCTCGCTGGCATTATGTGGAGGTGGCCTAAAGCCAGTCCTGGCCCACTAAGTCCATAGCCCAAACCAAACCTTGTAGCTATAGCCCAGTAATAAATAAATCACTGCTGGGCTTAGCCTATCTAGTAGTGTTGGCATCTGGCAATATTGCCTGGCTCACTATGTCGAGATTGGCCAGTTAGGCCAGAGGTGGAGTCTGGAAGTAGAAGTTCAAGATATGGGAGCACCTCAGATCTAGGAAGGGCCTTGGAGAAGCCATGGAATTTCATCGTAGACATAGTGTGACCCCTCACATTTTGGGGGTGTCCCTACACAAGTACTGAAGATCATTTTGTAAAAAGACCTAGTTGTTTCTCTTAAGCCTGGGACCTTTGAGGTTTCTGTCCCGCCTCTCTGGAATTCTAGGGCAGATGGGAGAAAAATGTCTTCATAGGAAAAAGAAGGGAAAGGGGTAGGGTGCGGAGGGAGAGAGAGAAAGGGAGAATGCTGTTGTTGGAGTTTTGGAGAGGAATAACCACAGAGAAAATTACCAGGAAGAAAAAGAAGAAATTTCAATTTTGATATATTTTTCTACCGTTGCTACCATGAACACAAGAACAATGGAACCTGTCTGAAATACTGATCAACCGAAGGAGGGTGAAGAAGGCATGCTCCCAGAGAAGACAGGCTGTGTAAGTGCTGGCCCAGACAGGCCAGTCTGTGGGGCAGAGTGCAGCTCCGGGTGGATGTGGGTGATGGAGGTGTCATGGAGCTGAGTTATACAGGGAATTGTGTCAGCAACAGAACTCATAGTTCTGTTCTTTCTTGATGAAAAATTCGCGATTTTTATACCGTGGCAGAGCAAATGGAACTGTGACTTATGATTCACAATTTATGTAGCTTGACACTTCTATCATGTTTCTTGAGGGCACAAAGCTTTATTGCACTCCAAGAAGCTGCGGAGGCGAGAGAAGGAACCGTGCCCACTTCATCTCTGAAGTCATGTTTATGGCAGGTGTTTGTTTATTTATTTAAATTCATTCATTCAACTAAAAAGCATTCTTTGAGCAGGGTTTGAGTCTGGGGTTGCTTACAGAACTATGCAGGAAAGTGCGTGGACTCAGGAAGTTGACTGGAAAACAAGGAAGGAAGCGGAGTCTTGAATAAATTATGAGTTCAAATCCTGCCCAGCAATAGCCTAGACGTGATTGTAATGCAGCATAAAATTTCTCTATTTTTTGATTTATTTGACTTCAGTTAATAAGCACTAGGGAAAGGCAAATGTGTGCCCTTCGTGCTAAGATGACTGTCTATGAGGGGATCCAAACAGAACCCGAAGCAGCAGCGAGCCAGCCCAGAGGCTTCTTTTAGTCAGCTTTCAAACTTCTGAATACAGCAGATTTCTATTGAAAACAAATATGATTACATTGTTTTAAATAACTTCAGGACCAAATAATATCTTGGCAGACTCAGTTGCGGTCTTAAGCACAAATGTCTCTCGAGCTAGCAATTAATTGCCACCCAGATCACAGGGAAAGTGGGGCTGCGCCGAGGGGGCTGCTTCTGCCGCAGTATTGCCTGTGCGTACAATCCAAGAAGGTGGTGTCCCTCGAGGTTTCAGGGCAAGGTGTGGCTGATGCCAACCTGACTTCTCTTCCTGCTCAGCTGTGGCAGACACAAGACAGTGGGAAGGGAATTGTGTCAGCAACTGAGCTGTGTGGCAGCCTGAATATTCCATGTGGTAATTACCTCCCTGGCCAGGCCCTTTGCCTCACCCTCCCCCCATTGGAAATCAAGATTGCATTGTGTTGGGAGCTCACAAGTTGGAGGCTCCATGTTATGAGGGAGGGGTGCCAAGTCCCACATCATGGCCTGAGGTCATCCCAAGTAATACTCTCTGTGATGACCTAGAGCTCCTCGTCCATGATCGGGGTCCACTTCCTTGCCTGAGATAGTGTCACAAAGGGCCCACTCTCTGCCTAGCCAAGGTCCACCTGCATTTCTTGAGGGCTGCAGAAATCCTGGTCCACAACACACCCCATAGAAGATCCCAGAACCCCCATGACCACCTTACCCCTAGCCCATCAACTAACATGACCCTCAGGAGGAACCAGACAATGTCATGTAAAAGGTAGCTAAACTGTTTCTTATTTATTGGATGATAGACAAAGTTGGGAGTGCAAAATAGAGGGGATTCTGGCAATGTCTGTCTGCATTTTAGAGGAATTTACCCCGGACCTAGCAACCCCATTTCTGGGAATCTATTTACAGATATACCTGTACATGTATTCAGTATGGAAAAGACTATTCACTATGATATTATAAGTCAAAGATTAGAATCAAACTGAGTGCCCATTAATAAGGAACTATTTAAGTAAGTTACATCTACACAATGGAATACTATGCTGCTATAAAAATAATGAGGTAACTCTGGATGAATTGATACGGAAATATCTCTAGGATATCTTGCAAAGTGAAAAAAGCAAGGTGCAGGACAGCATATATTGTGTGCTGCTTTTTATGACAGTGTTCTCAACCTTTTTAAAAATCATTATCACTTCCCTAAGAAGCCATTTTAAAACATTTTTCCTAATCCGCACCCTCCCATGAAATTTTAATACCATGCATATTTGTTTATGTAGTATATGTGTTATGCGTATCTGTGATTTATACATAAAAAGAGTAAGAATTTTTCACTCCCAGAAACCAATTATCACCATCTTGGGGGTGATATTACCCCCATTGAGAATGGCTGTTCAATAAGAAAAGGAGAAAATAAGCATATTATATAACAAAATGGAAGGGTACATAAGAAATTAATAAAAAGGAGGGGAGAGAATAAGGAGCTGAAGGCATACGTGTGAGCAAGATTTCTCTATGTATTCATTTTTATATGGTTTTGGTTTTTCAACTATGCAAGTGCATTGCCTATTCAAAAAATTAAATCTAAAGACATATAAATTCACTTTTTCTAAAATAAAATGAACAAGTAAAACAGACATCTGAGGAACTCCCAAACAAAACAAACAAGCAAAACCCCCAGCTCTATTACTGTTCTCCTTCAAACCACTCAAAGCCCCTCCCCAGCTTGGAATCCGCCTTCTGTTCACAGCTGTGCATCCCGACCACACCCCACGAGGGGACTTCTGCTCTCTAACAGAGTCTTTTGTGCCCCTATGTTGATTTTTCAGCACCAAGGGAAGCTGAGAACACATCCTGCACTGTTATGGGGGCTCTCCTGGTGTGGGTTAGTTTGGAAGACTGTAGCCTGCATTTTAAAATCATCAGGGTGTTTCAAAGCAGGAGGAAGAGGCTGCAAAGGAGCTGTGAGGAAGCGAGTGCCAGCCCTTCCGAGAGAACGGGAAATGAGGGAGGAACATGCTTGCGTCCTCTCTTCCTCCCAAGTGCACACACAGGTTCTCATTAGGGAGGGACTGGGATTCTGGTAGTGGCAGGTACAAGGGCAGAGATCCTGGGCCTGCTCAGATTCCATGTCATTCAAAGTCAGCTGGCCCAGTTGGCTTCCTCCAACAGAGAGTATTTCCTTTTTCCTGAGGGCGCGCTCCAGAGGCGGAAAGACCAGGCTGAAGGTTGATTAGTAGACCAGAAACTCCATTGTGGGATTAACAAAACAAGACGAAACAAAGCAAAACAAAACACTGAGGCTCACACTTCAGTGTATCACCAACTTTAATTTGATTGTGTAATGAGGCACGATAAATAAGATTTGCATGATTGCACCCTTTCCTTTGCTTAAATATCAAACATTGCAATGAATATTTGGAATAAATGGCTGCCTTTGAATTGAGTTTTGTTTTAAAAATGCTTCAATAAGTCACCTGAGAAGAGAGTCAGCACATTTAAGTCAAGTCCTGATTGTTGCCCAAACTTCAATTTCTGTAGGATGGGTATAATAATGGTTCACTGTAACTACAGCTGGTCTCCTTCCACCCGGTATCTGTGGGTTCCAATTGTGAGTTGAAAATATTTATTAAAAAGGGGTGGTTGCATCTGTAGTGAACATATAAGACTTCTTTTCCTTGTTATTATTCCCTGAACAATACAGTATAACAATTGTTTATATTGTATTAAGTATTAAAGGTAATCTAGAGATGATTTAAAGTACATGGGAGGATGTGTGTGGTTTATATGCAAATACTATACCATTTTATATAAGGGACTTAAGCATGCATGGACTTTGGTATCCTCAGGCAGTTTTGAAATCAGTTCCCCATGGATACTGAGGGATGACTATACATGAGAATGCTGCTGTAAAGAGTGAATGATATAAGAAATGTTTCATAACAGTAAGATACTGTCATTGTTGACATTGCCATTTCTAGGAGGGGGTAGGAACTTTGCTTTTTAGAACTCCATAGAGGACAATCAACAAACATGTTGGGCTGAATTGTTGAGCTAAATTGAAATATTTCTGTTCCATTGAGGGAGATTCTAGAACAAATATATCTCTTCAGTAATATGAATTTGTTTCTCAACTTTTAAAAAATACAGAGATATATCCACATGGATATCCATAGATACGCTGTATATCCATGTAGAGGATTTAGATATCCAGGGGTTGCATGGAAAATGGCAGTTATTATTAATGCTTTTGGTGCTGGATTTTATGCCCTGTTGTCACTATCTTTCTGTTGGGCCTCAGATTTGTCACTTAAAAGTTCTGATTTCTCTCCTCTTTCCCTCCCTAGGTGTTGCTCTTTGGACCACACACTGGGAAATACAACTTGTCTTAGGAAGCAAATTATCTTTTTTCTGCTAGGCTACACTAACCCTGGGTTCTAGACTGTAAACACTGGGCTGCTTCTTTCAGAATTGCCTTGTCCTTTAGCATCATCATTTCATATCTGAATTACCATCAAACCTGCTTACCTTACTACCTTGAGTTCCTAGCAGAAGATTCAGAGCTTTTTCTGGTTTTTTTTTTTTTTTTTTGAGATGGAGTCTCGCTGTGTTGCCCAGGCTGGAGTGCAGTGGCGCGATCTCGGTTCACTGCAAGCTCTGCCTCCCAGGTTCACACCATTCTCCTGCCTCAGCCTGCCAAGTAGCTGGGACTACAGGCGCCCGCCACCACACCCAGCTAATTTTTGTATTTTTAGTAGAGACGGGGTTTCACTTTGTTAGCCAGGATGGTCTCGATCTCCTGACCTCGTGATCCACCCACCTCAGCCTCCTAAAGTGCTGGGATTAAGGCGTGAGCCACCACGCCCGGCCGCTTTTTCTATTTTAAATTAAATTTCTAAAATCTTATTGTAGAAAGAAGTTTTCAAATAAGCATGTAAAATAAGCATGAAAGAAATAGAAATTACTCATAATCATACTACTTAGATATATAGAATGTTAATATCAGGTGTGTAGACATCTGTGTACAGTCATGTGCTACATAATTATGTTTTGGTCAGTGACAGATGGCATAAACAGTTGTGATCCCATAATATTATAATACTGTATTTTTACTGTACCTTTTCTATGTTTAGATATGTGTAAATACACAAATACATACCGCTGTGTTACAACTGCCTACAGTATTCAGTGTGGTAACATGCTGTGTAGGTTTGTTGCCTGAGAGCAATGGGCTATACCATATAACCTAAGTATGTAGTAGGCTGTACATCTAGGTTTGTGTCAGTATAGATGATCTTTGAACAACTTGGGTTTGAACTGCTCATGTCCACTTACAAACATGGATTTTATTTCAATAAATCTCTCCTGCCTCCCTTTCCACTTCCTCCACCTCTTCCATCTCTTCCATCTCTGCCATCCCTGAGACAGCAAAACCAATCGCTGCTTCCTCCTCCTCCTCAGCCTAATCCATGTGAAGACTATGAGGATGGGGACCTATATGATAATCCACTTCCACTTAAGGAATCGTGAATGCATTTTCTCTTCCTTATGATTATCTTAATAACATTTTCTTTTCTCTAGTTTACTTTGCTGTAAGAATACAGTATATAATACATGTAACCTACAACAAATGTGTTAATTGATTGTTTATGTTATTAGTAAGGCTTCTGGTCAATAGCAGGCTATTAGTAGCTAAGGTTTTGGGGAAGTCAAAACTTATATGTGTATTTTCATGGGGGACTGGAGCCCTTAACCCCTTCAATGTTCAAGGGTTAAGTGTACACTCTATGATGAACACAACAATAAAATCACCTAACAATGCATTTCTCAGAAGATTTCTCCTTTGTTAAGTGACACATGACTGTGTTCAGTTATATATATACTTGAGTAGATATACATATATATGTGTGTGTATATATACATTTATATGTGTGTAGAGAGAGAAATGTATGTTTAGGTATGTGTTTATATATTTATACATGTATTGACTCATTTTGCTTTTATATGCAAATAGGATCACACAACACATACTGTTTTGTGATATGCTCTATGCCTTTAAAAAGACTTGATAATATGGCAAACAACTTTCCATATCAATAAACGTATTTCTTATCCATTGTTCTCAGCCTCCAACTTTAAAAATTTATTTTAATTTTTGACCAAGATAGGCTTGATATAATAAATATCCTTGCACAAATTCTTTGTACAGACTCTTAATTCTTTCTTTAGGATAAGTTCTGAAAGGCAGACTTACCTGCTGGGTCAAAAGTCTGCACATGATAGCAAATACGGAACATACACCAATTTGTACTCTTACCAGCAGTGTATGATAGTGCCCCTTTGCCTATTAGCATTGGCTTTTATCTTTTTATTTAATCTTGCCAACTTGTATTTTTTAACTTTCTTTGTGTATGTGTGTAGGAAGTTATATATTTTCTCATTTTTTTTTCCTGCAACATGCTTAATATTGTCCTTTTCAAGGAGGGTATTCGTTATTTTCTTGTAGATTTGTAAGATCTCTTTATTTTTAACACATGTCAGTTGCTGTCTTAGTCTGCTCAGTCTGCTATTACAGACCATAGACTAGTCTATGGTTTATATTTTAAGCCATACACCAGGTGGCTTATAAACAGTAAATATATATATTTATTTATTTATTGTAAATATTAAGTATATAGATTTAAATATATACACACACACACACGTGCACACACACACATACACACACACATTCTCACAGTTCTGGAGGCTGGGAAGTCCAAGAAGAAGGTGCTGGCAGATCACTGTTTGGTAAAGGCCCACTTCCTGGTTCATGGGCAGCTGTCTTCTCACTTGGTAGAAGGGATGAAGCAGCTCTCTGGGGTTTCTTTTATAAGGGCACCAATCCCATTCATGAGGACACCACCTTCATGACCTAATCACCTCCTAAACATCCCACCTCCTAATACCATCACACTGGGAGTTAGGTTTTTAACATGAAATTTGGGGGATATAACATTCAGTCTATAGTAGTTGCCCAGTCTAGCACTCAGCGTTGGCTATCCCTTCTGGCCTGTGTGTTCTGCATCCAGTCCAAGTACTACTACCAGACTAATTTTCGTAAAACTCTAACAAAAGGAGGCTGAACGTAAAAGCCTGCGATTTCCCCATAGTTTCACCCAATGTTTTCTCTATGTTGTTTATTGATTCCATTTGCTTTCCCATCTCAACTCAACCAGAAATTTCATTTTTCCCAGCCAATTAAAGCAAGGTCATTCCTACCCCTAAGTTTCCAATTCAGTTGTTCCCATTTCTCAAGTTCTAGACCAAATATCACTTCTTCCAGGAAGTTTCTCTGATTTTTCCAGCTCTCATTGTTCTCCCTTTGCCCTTTGAGCTCCTGGAAAATTTGCTGTCTCTATCACATATTTTAGCAGTTTGGCTAAATATTATTTTATATAATTTGTTCATTCATATGTATTTTTTCATTGATTGAAGAAGGACCCAAGGATTTTTTGCATTTTATTTTTTAATTGACAAAATTATATATATTTATGGTATACAATATGGTGTTTTAAAATATGTATACATTGTAGAATAGCTAAATTGAGCTAAATAATATATGCATTATGTCACATACTTGGCATTTTTTTTGTAGTGAGAACACCTCAAATCTACTATCTTGGCTATTTTCAAGCGTTCAATACATCAGGATTAACTATAGTCACTATATTGTACGATAAATCTCAAATCTTGCAGTAATACTTGCAAGGACAGTATTTTTAATATTCCTAAATGTCCTTTAGAGATTGAGGCAGAGATGATCAGTTGTTAACCTGACTGGCTAATTCACTGGTTGAGAAAGAAAGGCCTTGAACTTCTGTGCTCAAAAGCAAAGCTGGAATACTTAAGAATATAGAAGGTAACTATCAATGATGAATTTTTTTACCTTTTTTTCCTGGCAAAACATATACAACACTCTAGTAAATCAGAGAGCAAGATATTTAAAGGGAGATTTAAAAGGGTCTTCCTAACTGTATCTGGTTCAGCTCCACATTGCAAATGCTTCATAAAGAATCATATAAAAGTGGGCAATTCTTTGATTGTCTTTGTAATACTTAGAAGGGGACATAGGTATGGTTGGTTCATTGCCAGAAAGCAAGTTTGTCCATTCACCAATTATGAGTGCTCGTGGGGCCCCAAGAATTGCAGAGGGGCATGAGTATCCAGGTGTCACACCAGAGAGATGCTGAGTATGTTGTTGTAAGAGGATTTGGGCTCCGTTTATTCACAGTAAGTCATCTGCTAGCAAAACAGCCTTAAGGATATTGACTCCCTCTCAGGGGCAAAACTTTAAAAGTCTACTATGATAATGAAGGCTTTGAATATTTGCTCTAACTTCCTGTGAAGGAATGAATAGAAGAAGGAAAGAAGGGGAAGAGGAGAAAAGAAAGTCTCATTTTGCCACAGGACAGAAAAAGAATGTATGCAGAGGGATAGAGGAGGCAGCGTGAAGTGATATTAAGATGAGACCCCCAAGATCCAAATCCTAAGCCTGAGTGCAGGTGGGGGCTCTGAGCAGTTTCAAACTTTTCCTTCCTCAGTTTCAATCCATACAATGAAATGAGGAAAACAGTAGACGTCTCTGGTACTTCACAGAGATATGGCTAGAGTATGATGCCATGAGAATACTGAGGTTTTGTAATAAGGCCAATAACTATTATTTCAGCGTGCAGTGATGAAGCTGTCATGACTGTTTGTTTTGAGAGGAGCTCGGAATGCTTAAGGGCTGTCATTCTTCCATCATGGCCACATGAGGCAAAAGTGGGTGTCATTTTACCATGTCTTGTTTCAGATTCTACAGCTGACAAGGATATGGGAACTTGTTCTTGACCAGAAATGGTGATTATGGAGGGGCCAAAATTGTTGGTCACATCTGTGGATCTGTGGCTCTGTGAATTCTACATATTGCAGAAAGAGCAAATCTCTTCTTCAGCCTCAAGGCTCTCTGGAGCTGGCTGCTCTACATGGCTGTGCCAGGTGAGGCTCCCGGGCATTGCTGGTATGGATGAGGAGGTAGGGGAACTAGCTGGGGTGTGCAGGGGTGTGCAGAACCACATAAAGTGGTTCTGCAGGCTTCACTGTACCAGGGCCTGCAGGACCACCTCCCTGCAGAGCAGAGGAAGCACAAAGGAGACCCCTGCCTGTGTTTTTCCTACAAAACTACTCTTTTAAAACCTGAGCCAACCATTGTAAATGGAACCTTTCACTTACAAACACAGACTTCCTGCTTCTCTTGAAAGGTCAGCCGACCTGAAGACATTGGATGTGCATCCTCTCATGAAGTTGCTGTCCATTTGCTTCAGTCCCCACTTGCCTGCTCCAGTCCCTTCTGATACCTGCTGGAGCTCACAGTGGACTTCAGGGAAGAAAAAAGCGGCCTCCAGGGTGGGAGGTGCCCTCTGCTGCCCGACCCCTAACCCCTTTAGAAACAGAACTGGGAGCAGAGCACGCTATAAAAAAGAGATCGGGGACTGTTGGGCAGCGTGGTTTTCCACACTCTCCCTTCTGCCTCTGAAGAAGCAGATGACAGCAGCGAAGATGCGCTGAGCTGCTAAGGAGAGTGGATCTGGACACCACAGCGTTTCCTGTTCACGCGAGCTCCGTGAGAACAACGTAGGCCTGAAGCTTTCCTGAATGGCGGAGCTTGTCCGGGTTTGCTTTCCCAAGTGGAGCAGCAGCACAGCTGGGACGCTGTGGGGTCGGTCCTTAGGCTTTAATTGGAGCGAGGCATTCAGCCCTTCATGCCTCTCCAGTGAGCACTGCCAGCTTTCAAGGACCCCTGGGACACCTATTCAGGAGGGAGACAGGAGGAGAGGCACTTCTGTCGCCTGAATCCCCCTGGCTTCTGACATTCGCCTTTTTTTTTTTTTTGCCCTAGAAATATTTTGCATCTGTACGCATCCCGTGCTGCTCTCAGCTAGCTCTTTACAATTCTGTGGCTGTCATGTCTTTTCTGGCTAGGGTGACTACGGCTGCTCTGAGGCCTTCTGATAGTTCTTGTTTACCTCTAGGGGGTATTCCTTCTTTTAAGACAGGATTATGTAGCACACTCAGCTCTATGCAAGCTGTTACATTCATTTCCCGGGGCTAGGCAGCGGCTCCTCCGATTCCCAGGCCTCAGAATGCAAAGTTTCCTGAGCCTCCTTCTAGGTTGCACTCTGTCCCCTGAAGGCCCCTACCCCAGGGGGTAACCGAGTATCTGTTTCTACTCTTCTAGAAGCTGGCTTTATGAGGAAGAAAGGCCAGGAAGGGTGAGGTGAAGTGTCCTTGCAAGAGTCAGGGAGAAAATGCTGCCAATTTCTGAAAAGCTAAACAGCAATTTGAGAGTCATGCCATAGAACCTGCCTGCAGTTAATGTTCCAGGCAGGCAAAAGCAGCTCATGGCTGTTTGGGAGCATAGGGTTCTGCTTCTCAGAAAGGAAGAATGGAGAAGGTTTATCTTCCTGGAGCACAAGTTAGTAACTATTTTTGGATCATGATTCTCTCAAGATATAAGAAAGCTATGGGCCCTGTAAGGTCCCAGTAGAGACCAACAGGAGACTAATAAGGTTCCCAAGAGAGATTCTCATAGGTACATACACAATACGTATGATACAGACACATCCCAAATAATTTCAGGAAGTTCGTGGACCCATTCACACCTGATCGAAGCTCAGCTGGGGGTCCGGAGCCCAGGAAAAATTTCCAGTTTTCATTGGTGGGTGGCACAAAGCCCCAAAGGGCAACTCTTCCCTCATCAAGCCAAGCAGAGGAGGCCATTTTCTGGATAATTTAGGTAGAACCTCCTCTCCCACCCCACAGTATTTCTTTACACTTGGAATTCAAACCAAAAGTGTGTTGCTTGCCAGGTAAGTGGCACCTTCTCTGCTGGCCCTAGACTCCTGGGAACTACGGCCGTAGCTTCATGCACAGCTCCTGCTGGAGAGGGCTCTACAATGCTATGAGGACATGCTCTAATCAACTGAGATTTATGAACTAGAAAATAAATCCTGCAGCACTGGCTCTGTGTTTGGCCTATGATAATAAGAGTCCCTTATGGCCTTGAAGCTGGTGTCTTTGTACTGATTTATCATGCAGACTGTGGGGAGCCATAGGCCCCCTCTGCTAGCAGAGAAAGGAAGCCTTCTTGACTACATTTTGAATACATTTCTCTCCCAGTGGCAGGACAAGCTTCATGGACCCAGACCAAATCCCTTGGCAGTGTTGCTGGTGGTGACCTTGGCTTCGGGCTGTCTATCAGCTCCAGCACCTGGCCAGAGGCCTGGGGCCAGGCCAGCGATGGGAGGACACTGGGTGGGCAACATGAGGTGGTTCTGCAGGCTTCACTGTACCTGGCAAGTTATGGCCCAAAGCCTCGGGGCCAACCAGAAGGGGGAAAGGGGGTTCCAGTTTCAGTAAGTTGGGACCCAGATTTGGCCATAGGCAAAGCTGCAGAGCCTGAGTTAGTTTGTTCTTAACTCTTCCGGCTTCTTTCTCAGCCGCCTCTGTGACCACCTGTTTAAATGTGTATTCCTCCCGAGGATGGCCTAGCTGCTTTTTGGAAGAGCCCCCACTTTGCCCAGCTCCGGCAGCACCCCATACCTCCCTCAAAACATACACGTTAATAAAGTTCTTGCTTCAGAATTGAAAGGTTCTTCCACATTTGAGCTTCAAAATAGACCTGTGAAGTAGACAGACTTAGTCCCTGCCTACCTTTTCCCCCCAATTCACCCCTGATTTTACAGATAAGGGATTCAAGATGGTGAGAAGGCAGGGAGTTAGTGTTCATTAGGCGAAGGTGTGGCTTCTGCACAGCCTTTCTTTTGGGGTGAAAAGGGCCTGGATTCAAATTGAGGCCTTGCCCCTGGCTTGCAAGGTTACTTCTTTAAAGTTTTTTGGACTATTCTGAGCCTAAATATTTTCTTTTTTAATCTATAAAATAGAGATAATATAATACATTGGGACTGATATGAAGATTAAATTAAAAAAAAAAAAGGCAGGTGTTCAATCATAGGGGTCATACTGGCTGTATCTTCCACAGCCCACGCACTGTGTTGTTTTATTTTTTGTTGCTCAAATGCCGCTCATGTGCCATATCTTTACAGGACCATTTACCATTAATGATAACCCAATGTGAGCATCTCCCAGGGTCCACACTGAAAGGTCCCAGAGTCATTTATTTTGTTTCTATGCTACTTTAAGTAGCATGAACACAAAGGCACTTTCCATTCTCATGTATTTGGCAAATCACTTTGTGCATATTGCCAGAATCTCCTTGATTACTGTCAGGTATGGGTTGTGAAATATGTTAATATCAAGGCAGACAGAGCTGAGCTAAAGATTTCATATTTTCACAGTATACATTTTTTTTCTTTTAACTCAGAACTCTCTATTAAAGCCTCTTATGACCTCCTGTCCTTTGCGTTTGCAGTTGTCAGTTCTATCTCCCACACTCCCACTATCACAGGTTGGTCAGTCCTCTGATCGAACATTTGGCACTCCGTATCACCTACAGAATCAAGTCTCAATCCTTAGTTTGTCTTCTCGACTATACAAACATTGTGCTTAAGTGGCCAAACACAATCTATGATGCCCACTAAAGGATGCTCTTTCTGCCCACTATTCACTCCATCTGCAATGCCTTCTTCACCAGCAACTCCACTGCCCTGCCTTCGCAGATAGAATTTCCTTTCCAAAGTCTTCTCTCATCCATAGCTGGAAGCAACCTCCCTCCCTCAGAAGCCCCTAGCACTTAATTGTGTCTTTCCTATACTATTTAATCACTTTCTACCTTGGAGAATATTCATTCTAATCTACCTGGTTTAGCACCTCTCTCACAGAAATCTCCTTGAAGGCAAATTCCCTGCCTTATTCATCTTGGTAGCCTCATGATACCAAGCACAGTACCCTTCACTTGTTTTCAAATGAATTAGTGAGTTACATAGATAGATTGAAAAGGTTTAAGTACAGAATAAAATGGTGGAACTAGTTTGGATGATTGAAACGTGTGAATATATTTGAAGCAATGTAGTCATATTACTTTTAAGTATACGTCTTCAACTAGGCTGACCTAGTCTTGCTTCAGCCATATCTTTAGGGAACATGTTTTAATGAATAATTTATTTATTATTAATAATATATACATAATTTATGTGTACTTTGTGCTTCTAAAATACTTCTCAGCTCTTTGGAAAGTCTTTTCCCCCAAAGTATTTTCATATTTCTATTGAAAATAGAAATCTGGTTTACACTATTAATTTTTTGTTCCATAGATTGTGCGTAGGTATTTCAGCCCAACTCCTGTCTGAATGACCAAAATACATTTGGCAAAACACCAGTCCTGAGAGAAGCTTCATGAAAACAATGTATGTTGTGATCAAATACTTTTAGGAAATAGTGTATCCTATTCCTTCCTCTTGGAGATTGCCATGTACTAGTTTTCTATAGAAATGCTGCATTATTGGGTTCCACAGTAGGGAGGTTTTTGTTTTTACTGACCTCTTATCAATATGAGTAGGCTTCCTCTTCAACGCAGTCACCATTTGTTGGACTAGAGGGTGTGTATTCATTTCTGAACCCCCTTCCTGCTCACACAGCACCCCCCATAGAGGGGACAGACAGAGCTCTCCCTATTCCACTCAGCTCCACTCACTACCACCCTTGCCATGCCCACCTCCCACCATAGGCAAATTGCAGAGACTCCCACCTTCCAAGCCTTCCTAGTAGGTAATTTTAGGCTAAACCATACGAAATTGCCAGTAGTCGATCAACTTCATCTTGTTAACCTAAAAATGGCAATTTCATATAGTTCAACTCAATTCTTCTTCTCTGACTTCAGTGACACTCCACTCAGGGTAATGGACAAGATGGAGTTTGCAGAGGCGAGGAAAACACGTGTCCTCTATGGGCGCCTCTCACACCACCTCTCTGATCATCTTCTTCAGCCCTTTTTTTGGAAGCTCCTCCTCTTCTTATTCCTCAGGTAGGAATGTTTTCCACAACTCCACTTCATTTGGTCCTTACCTTTTAATACTCAGAGCTCATCCCCTCACAGTTTTGACTGGCCACTTTACGGAGACCCCACAGCTAACCTCACTCTCTCCTGAGATGCAGCCCTACATTTTACACTGCCAAGGAGACACTACCATAGTCTTGCAGAGAGGAAAAGAATGCGATGGTTGTGTCCCACCCTGTGATGGCCCCCACCCACCAAGGCCAGAGTGTGGATGGACCAGCACACCATTCCCCCGCTGGAGACACAGCTGAGGCCCCTGCTCCCCTACTCCCGAAAGGTGCCATGGTTCAGTGGCTCTTTGTCCTTCATACAACTCCCTTTAGGCAGTGACTGTCAGGCAGAGGGTAAATCTCTTTCTACAGACAGGAAACTGAGGCACTGAGGAGTAAAACACCTATTGAGCGTAGCAGACAAGGCAAGAGCCTCACTCAAGCCTAAAGCTCAAGCAGTATTATCCGCTTGGATTTAAAAAAAAAACCAGAATGAATTAAAAACCAGCTCTCTTGTTGGTAATGGCATAATTATCATGTGATCATGTGATCACTACCTGCAATATGATATGAGGGGCCCCAGGAGACCGCGAGGCCTTGCCCAGTGGGGAATGGGATCCATAAGCAAGTGGAGAAATCATGCTGGACACGTCAGAACACATTTCTGGCTTCAGCTACCTGAGGAATGAAATATTCTCATATATGTAGTGGTCATATTTTATGCAACGGATGCTGTTTTGAGGGCCTTGCATAACTCAAGACAAATTTTCCCATAGCAATAAATGTAAAGTTGGATGTGTTCCAGAAGAACATAAATCTCTAATTATTGTGTTGCCTTTTTGCTTTAAAGCTGCTCTTTATTTTCTTAGCATTATTTTTAATAATTTGCAGAGCCTTTTCCCACATTAACAGCACATCAGAGAGTGAGGGTGGGCTTCATTGTGGTGTTTTACCACATGTAACTTCCTCCGCAAAGATTTTGATTTGGGAGAGATTTTTACCAGCTTTAGCATGAACATCCACATTCAGGAGTCTTTTAGATGATACCACTCTAATAGATTTTTAAAAGATAATAAATTATATCAGTAAAGATTATAATATTAGCAAAATTATCACACAGATACTAATGAATTCTTTGGTATATGTAAACAGTAACAAGATTCACAGATGACAGAGCCTGGAAAAGGATGGCTGGCATTTCTGTGGCCTAACACATGGGAAAAGTATATACTGTTTCCAAGACCTTTCCCAGTCTTGGAATTCTGCAATTCTTGATGGATTTTCTTTTTTTTAATTTTGGAGGATTGTCATTGATTCCAATTCTGTGTATAATATGAGACTTTACCAATACTATTCTATATGGCATGGCTTCAGAACTGCACAATTAACATTTTTATTCAGTGTGAGCATGCTGTGCTAAGAGGGTTCCATGTGCCCTACCAGTTGGTCTGCACTGACAACAAGGCAATGAAAACCAATAAACTGCCTCTTCTGCCCCCACTGCAAAACACCTAGGCGGGATATTTTAAGTGTGTGGATTCCCTGAATAGCTCTAGGGTGGGGGCTCTCAAAATATAGTCCCTAATCAGCAACATTAGCCCCCACTACAGATCTGGTTGCAGTGGAGATTCTGATTTAGTACTGCCGAGGTGGAGCCTGAGAGATTCTGCCTTCCTCATAAGCCCTCAGGGGATGCAGATGCTGCTGGTTCACGGACCACACTTTGAGTAGCAAGGCTGTGGAGTGCTTTGGGGGCCCTTCCCTGCCTCCCATAGCTCTTCACTTACTTGCAAGTTCCTAAATCTACCTTTATTGTACAATTAAAAAAACAGTTTAATGCAGCTGAAGTAACAGTATCAGTGATGAATCCTTCCTCAGGACAAAATAACCGATGACTTGCAAAGCACTCTCTCTTTTCGATGGTGGAGGGAGGATGAGGGCCCTGACTTCTGCCTGGGTGAGAAGCTAGATAAAGGAGTTTAGGTAAGCCGGAATCGCTTTTGAAGACTTGACTGATCATTCTGTGCAGGGCCGGCCGAACACGTACTAGGGACCACTGCAGCCTAGAATGTCTCAAGTTTCATGCTGCTTTTGTTATTTAATATGTCTGACTTCATATAAAGGAGCTTTGTTTAGGGGTGTGAGCTAATTGAGCATCAAGGTATATGATATAGACATTGCCCTCAAGGAATGTAATGAAATTTTTAACTGTTTCCAGAACAAGACTTAAGTAAACGAACTCTGTTCAGAAACCACGGCGATTTGTTTTCCGTTTTTAAGTACTTTTTCATTCTAGACAGAGAAGTTGAAAATCATGAAGGAGCATGCTTTCTTCTCCAAAAGCCATGGGTCCATTCCATGTCAGAATATATTCAGCTTCTTGGGGAAATGAGATGACAACTAATTTTCACATAAAATTCATTCTGTTATTCACACAAAGTCCAGCAGGCAATATGCAGTGACGAAGTAGCTGTGTGTGGGATTACTGAGATTGATTTTTCTTCTTTAAACATTCCTTTAACTGTGGATTTAATGATGTTTATACAGTAAAAACATTCATTTTAGAAGGCCAAATAGTCTCTGAACTGTTTCTATTGTGCATTGTATTGGTAGGGATAGAATAAGCTCATTATTCCCATACAGTCAGGAGAGCGAAAAGTGATTAAACCTTTTGATAAGAAGATAAATGATAGGAAATCCATCTGAAAGCCCACACTGCCCCGAGTCAGAGTTTCCACACGGAGCTAGCACAAAGCCTTCCTTCTGTGCAGGGCGCCCTGGGCAGCCTCGTCCTTCCAGCTGTTGTTCCATGTTGGCTGTGACACTCTTAGAGATTCACACCTGGGGCTGTAGTGTTTTCCCAGGAGGACCTGGGAGACTAGGCCAGGCTCTTTGCTATGCTCCACTTCAATACTCATCACTCTTGGGAGGATTTGTTGCATATGTGCTTCCCTGGTGCTATGTACTCCCAGATGTCAAAGACTGTGTCTCATCTGCACAGTCTGCCACACGAGGGTATTTGCTGGATGGATGGATGAATGGATGGATGGATGGATGGATGGATCGATGGATGGATGGATGGATGGATGGAATGCATAGAAGGACAGACAGATGGACAGACAAATGGAAGGAAGGATGGATGGAACCTTATCAAGCTTTAAAGAAGTCTTCATTGAATGTTTGGCCCTAGGCCAGACCTCTAGTTCTAAGGCTGGTAATTGGTAAACTTGGGTGTAGTCCTGCCTTCTCATTAGACTAGTAAGCTGCATAAGTCCCTTGCCCCTCCAAGGCATAGGCTTCTCATTGGGGAAGTCAGGGGAAGCCCATCTTTCTCAGGAAGTTTGTGTGAACACAGTGATTTATGTGATGATGCATTCAAAATTATATCCATCCATCCCTATGCTCTCAAACAGCTTGAACCACCTTCAGCGTGTCCGTTTCTGGCCCCAGAACTTTCATTCAGGGCCTTGAAGGCACTCAGGGCATGCGGACCCTCCAGCTCCGAACTCCCTCTCACTTCATCTCAGGCCATGGCAGAGCAAGGTATGAACTCCCAATCCCAAGTTTAATCTCCATTAAGCAAGGAGTTGAGTTCAGAGATTACGGAAATCCCTCTCTGTTTGTGTCAGAGCACACCTGCCCACCATTGCTGTGCTTTCGCTCTTCCGGTAAGGGATTGAGGGATTCGACCTGGGACTGGCCAACCACCAGGATGAGCTGGCGCTTCACTGAAGCTTCATAGTTTTGTGTAGCAGGGATACAGATTTTTAAAAATCTGGTTGTCATTTCTCTAAGGAAAACCTTTTTCTTTTCTTATGTACAAGAAAATAAATAAAACAAGAGAAATTCCCCAAACTTCACATTAGAATGTCTTTTGTTGTTCGTTTATATTTAATTCTGTTTTATTTTAAGTTCCGGGATACACGTGCAGGACGTGCAGGTTTGCACATTAGACTTTCTACTTACGCTCTTGATCTCTTGTCTGACAAATTAACAACTTCGTCACTTCCACAAGCCTTATTAAGCTCTCTTTACTTTTGGAATTAATTGTGATAGGTTGACAAAACTCCAGAGAGCATTGAAGAATAGATTTGACTCTATTGCCAGCTTACTCTAAATTTGTCTCACTCATGTGAAAGCAATGGCGCTTTGTAATCTGGAATCAGGAATTTATCAAATTAGAGCTTTCTCTAGTGTCAGAGTAAATTAGAGCACAAATGATTTTTTTGAATAATACTAATAAAATGAGGCTGATGGTTCCATTTGCCATCTTGTATATGAAATGATCTTGTTTACATGAGTTTATTTTTAGCAGACTCTTTACCGAAGAGTTCAGGATAAATTCAGTGTTTGGACCTAAATTTACCCTATTTATACTGGCTAGCACATTTTAAAAGAGATACATCAATGAAATTACTTTGTGCCTACGCAAATCTTTGGTTTAGGAATCAAAAGATGTAAGTTCTAATCCTGGTTTTGCCATTTACTTACTGGCTCTACGTCCAGAGGAGACATCTGCTGTTTTTGCCTGTCTATGGCCCTCCTCCCTGTTTCCAAGTAACAATAGCTCTTTCTCACTCCTGGTCCATGTTTTCTTTGGAGCTGATTCCTCCTGCCTTAGGGACATTCAGGGTCATGGTGATTAGTTTAGCACTGGACAATGCAATTTAATCTAGGTTAATGAAATTTAATCTGTGACTTTCACTGGAACTATGGAGAAAAGTACTTAATTTCACTGAGACTACCCAGTTAGTTAGACTATAAGGCTAGAGCCTCTGGTCACCATTTTTTGTCACCTCATAGAAAGGCAAATGCATTAGTAAGAAATGGAGAAATATACATTTTGGACATTAATTGAGCACCTGGCTGCGGCCATACCTGCAACGAGTAATGCTTGGACTTTCCCAATGTTAATAAATGATCCCTTTCCTCTCCAGTTTTCTTTTGTTCTCCCTCCTTTTTTCCCCTCCTTCCTTCCTTCTTTCTTTCCTTCCTCTCTTCCTGTTTCTGGCTTAGTTTTGTCATTTGCAATCAAAAGAATAGTGACCTTAGTAAATGCCTTAACCTCTCTGTACTTTAGTATGTAATTGATAAAATGAAATGAATTTTTTTTTTTTTTTTGGTCTAAGAGTATTTATGACTCAAATATACATTCTAGTGAAGCACTTTTGGAAGTATATTTGTTCCGGGACACCAACTAAACATTCAGGGACTGGAAAGAGGCAACACATCTCCAAATGTCTCTCAGCTATGCCTCTAGGATCAGTGACTTCATTGTCATCATGGGCCATCTCATGTGTCCAGCTGGGTTTGTGAATTGACAAAATGCTGTCACCAAATCACATCTGTACCAGAGGGTGGTACCTTAATCACTGCTAACACACTGCTGTCCCTGAAGAGGAAGTAACTGGTACATTGAATGACTTGAGCTCGGGAGAGTGCAGGCAGGTAACAATTTTATTCTTTCTCACTGTAGATAATTTTTCCCCACTCATGAGATAAATGATCAAGCAAGTCTCATGGTTTTTCCTGTCATTCTTAGATAAGAAAAAGTTCTCAGGCCACTTTAAGTTATAAGAATAGCTTAATTTCAATAATTAAGATATTCAGTCTGCCCTAATCATTAACACTTCAAACTTAATGCAAATCTTAAATCTTCTCTCTCCTCCCACCCTGGGCCAGAGCAGTGGGGGAGGGAGAATGGTTGGCTTCTTCTCCATTCCCCCTCTGCCTTGTCCTTCTCCTCCTCCCTACATCACCAGGCTGCTTCAGGCTCCTGCAGGGCTTTGAGATGGTGGAGAGGAGAGGTAAGGAATTGGAAACTTTGTCATATTTGACTTCCACAGCCGTAACCCACGTTGTTACCTTCTGGTTGGACAGATTCCCAATGGAGACCTTTCGGTTGGTCTCTGTGGGGGTCATTCTCTTCTTTGGAAACTTTAACTGCAATGGAAATCACCTTTCCTCCTTCAGCCCTTGCTCATTCAGCACTCCACTGGCCCCGTTGGGTCCCATCTCCCTTCCAGGTGGTCCATATGAGACTGGTCTAAGATTTTGCCAAGCCAGCTCCCTTCCTAGGATCCCACATCTAATCTTTGAAAAACTGCCATTGAGGAAGTATAATTGGCCCTCAATGGCAGTTTTTCCTCTACCCTGCCACCCTGTCTCAGCAAGCTTCCTGCCTGTGGACTTCTTCAGGTGTGAGTCTGACCCTACCTACTGAAGGGGACACAGGTCAAGCTCTCCAAGTGGTTCTTTTAAAGCCTATCTCAGCTGGATTGAAAAGAGGGGAGTCACCCTTCCTTCTCAACCCCAGTGCATGGAGAGAGCATTTGCCCAGAAGACTCAGAGCACACTCTCAACTCTCTTGGAAGGAAGGCAGCTTCCTTAACCCCAACCACGTTACAGCCTCCAGGCAGATTATGGCCAGGGGACAAAACTTAATAATGGCTGCCATAGGTGGTCTAGAACTTCACTTTGGATTGAGGCTTTCTTGGCTTCTAATGTTCACTGATACTTCTCAGTCTCTGGAGCCTCAGCCAAAACTGAAATACAGTGAGTCTCATTTTAATATCCCAGTCCATGCCTCATGGTTCATGTCAGAATTTTCTGGCTCTGCTTCTACCTGTAAATGGAAAGTTCTGGGTGCAGGAATCTCCCATCCCATCCTTGGGATATTCCCCAAATCATCTCTGTCCAGGAACCAAGAGGATCTAGGCCACAGTGGTTCTAGGAATGAGAAGCATTTACCTTCTACAGGACTATTTCTTCAGATGCGTTTTCCTGTGTTTGGGAGAATTTCAGTCACATCTGATGGGACTTCTAGCTAATCTTCTCTAACATAAATTATTGGTCGTAACACTTTCATAAGTCAGACTCACAAAAGGAGGCCCAGAGAGGTTAAGTAGCTCTCCCAAGGTCACACAGCAGAACTGTGGCAAGAACCCAAACCACAACCACCAGTCTTTTACTCTGGCCTCTACGCCTTGCAAACTCCTTCTAAGCTCATTATCATCTGTTAAAATCCCATCTCTCATTTTGCACACAGCAGCCGACATGTCTGTGGATTGATATTAAAAAGAATGCAAACATTTCCAGAATTCATTTCCATTTCCATTTCCAGCTCTGAGGAGGTGTTAACTTCAGAGTACTTCGCTGATCATTTTTTTCTCCAGCAGCAATAATTGTTTTGAAGAACTTGACACACATTTCACCAGGGCTCGGTGCTACTGAGCAGGCCGGGAGCAGTAAGGAACTGAATTCCAAGAGCCAAATTTGCATTGTGCTGCGCCTCTAGAGAAAGCCAAACACCTCAGTCCCATTAACAATAATGATAGGTGTGCGCTAAGCTCTTCCTTCATGCCAGAAATATATCTCTTCCTTTGGGGATCTGTTCCGATCCTTGGCCCTTCTGTGCACCCAACCTCCACAGCATTTGCTCTATAATTTATAAAAGATGTGTGTTGCACCTGGGTGTCTCAGAAAATTTAAAATAATTTAAAAGCATTCAACACCAGCGTTAAATTAAAGCTCCCCGAATCCCTTGCCTGACGAGTGTAATTAAACTCAGACCTACACAGGTGAGTCTTTGAATACATCCTAGGGATCAGGAGGCCTGGGCTGGGTTTGAGGTAGGAGCAATTCCAGAGATTGGAGGTAGTGAATGATCATTCTGCAGGCAGCTTGGCATACTAAGGGCAGACCAGGGAGTTTAAAGATAAAGCTAGAGAGAGCGCCATTATTCCAAGGTGCTCTTCAGTGTAACAGACATAATCTTCTTCATCTTACTACACCTGTCAAGGAGGCCCAGCTTCTACTCCCAGCAAAGTTCATATTGGCTTGGCCTCTAGCTTCTCAGCAGAGCAGGAACATGAAGGAGTCAGAGTTTCTCCTAGTGCTGGTCAGCTTGCTCAGCCAAGGGAGTCTTTGATGTGCAAAGCACTTGAGGCTGGGATCTGAAAAATCTGCTAAAACATTAACAAAAACAACACTTCCCACCCTACCTTAGACTTTATTTTCTAGAGCAGTTATTTTTAAGCCCAAGTCCCTGGAACCTTGGAGTGCCTTGAAAAGCACCAATTTTGGAATGAAAGGGACAGTGGTTTGAATCTTGGCCCTACCACCCACTAAGTGAGTGATATCCAGCAAGTCACCTCACCCCCCTGCCTCAGTTTCCCAATCTGTAGGGGGCAAGAGGATAATGATGCATATCCTGCAACAGTTATCTTAACAGATAAACAAGATCATATATATGACTGCCTGGCACGGGTCTGGAGAGTATTGTGAGTTTTCACAATTTCAGAGTTGTCCCACCTCCATGGCACAAGCTGGGTAAATTTATATGATGCTGAATCACTTGGCACATTTTCTTAGAGTGGCAAATCATTCCAGTCTTCCTCTTATTTTCAAATCTAAAAGTGAAGGTTGCTCCCTAAGCTCCCAAGTAAGAACATCCTTGTGCTCTAAGATAATTGAAGTTTGGATTCTAGAGAAACAAAATCGCTCAATTTGGACAGTAAAGAAAAAGGTGAGCTTAGGGCCTGAGTGATCTGGATAATGGCTTTAACTATGTACTTGGTGGGACTGAAGGCTCCCATTGGGTTAGTCCCTAAAGTTGCACAGTCCAGTATGGTAGCCATTAGGCTATTGAGCACTGGAGATGTGGCTAGTCAAAAACCTGTAAGGGATACACATCAGGTTTTGAAGGTTTTAAAATATTTTGTTGAACATTTTTGAATTGATCACATGTTGGTGTGGTAATATTTTAGATATTGGAAACCTCAGAACTTAATCCCCAGTGTGGTGCAGCTTACAGTAACTAGATCTAGAAAGTGTTCCTGGATTCACAGTGACTCAAACGCCTTGGGCAGTAGGGTCAGAAAGTACCTACAATCCAGCCTGGCACAGCAACTCCTTCTCCTGTCTTCTTGCTCCTCCCACTACCAACATCTCTCCATATTTCCTGTTTCTATTCCAGAGGGAGAGGTGGAAGATATCAGACTGACCTAGTTAATGTCATTATTTGTAGTTAGAAGAACTTTTCCTATCAGGCCAAAAGTCAACTGGTCATGTGAGTGACATGTGAGTGTCTCTGAGCCAATCAACTGTGCTCTTGTGTGGGAAGATCAGCCATAGGATTCAGGTTAACCATCTCTGATCAGAGAACAGCCTGGGCCACTTCCCTCCTCTGTGGCTGTGAGAGGGACTGGCGCCATGATTGCCTAGTCCAATACAATCTGTGCTTTAAAACTATTAGCTAAATTAAACTCAAGAAAATGAGATCAAGTTCACAGTCTGATAGTGAAAAATGCCCTGGAGTGGAGATTAGGGAGGGAGGGAGTAGTGATTCCTCCATGACCGTGTGGCTGAATCTGACCTCCCTCAGCTCGCTTTTCTCTTTGCACCTGATTGTTGTTTGGATTTGGGACAAAGCACAGAGAGCAGCCCAGGTGAGAATGAGTGGAAATCACGTGCTGTAGAGAGTGGCCTTGTTATGGGCTGAATCATCTCCATTCTAAAGTTGATATGTTGGCCGGGCATGGTGGCTCATGCCTGTAATCCCAGCACTTTGAGAGGCCGAGGTGGGTGGATTCGCCTGACTCAGGAGTTCGAGACCAGCCTGGCCAACGTGGTGAAACTCCATCTCTACTAAAAATACAAAAATTAGCTGGGTGCGGTAGCACATGCCTGTAATCCCAGCTACTTGGGAGGCTGAAGCAGATGAATTGCTTGAACCCTGGAAGCGTAAGTTGCAGTGAGCTGAGATCACACCACTGAACTCCAGACTGAGCAACAGAGCAAGACTCTGTCTCAAAAAAAAAAAAAAAATCGTATGTTGAAGTCCTGACTACCCCACCACCACCACCCAACCCACTGCCAGTTACCTCAGAATATGACTGTATTTGGAGATGGGGTCTTTAAAAAGGTAATTGAGTTAAAATGAGGTCATCAGGGTAGGCCCTAATCTAATGTGACTGGTGTCCTTATAAGAAGAGGGGATTAGGACACAGATACACATGGGGGAAGGCCGTATGAAGGCACAGGGAGAAGATGGCCATTACAAGTCAAGGAGGAAGCCTTAGAAGAAGCCAACCCTGCTGAAACCTTGATCTCAGACTTCTGGCCACCAGAATAGTAAGAAAAAATAATTCTGCTGTGTAGGCCACTCAGTCTGTGTACTTTGTTGTGGCAGCCCTAGCAAATGAATATAGCCCCGAAAGACAAACCTGCCTCATGTCAAGTTTTTTCTGCCTGCTCAGCTGCTTGGGCTTCAAACTTGTGACTGATGCAGGCAGCCCATGAGGTTCTAAGACAGGAAGACAGGTGAGCAGACCACCCAGGTGTTCAGCCCTCCCTACAAACATAGCTGGAGGAACTGGCTGCAGTGGGGAGTCTTCCCAACCCCCTTGCTATGGTGGGACGTCAGCCAGTAGCTCCTTTCTGCTCCATTAGCTCCTGGAGGACGGCTCCAGTCTCCACACCTGCTGTTTACTTCATCTTTCCCTTCTGAGTTGGCAACAGGAATACAAGGACTCCCCTGGCTTCTCAGCAACCGAGATGCAGCCATTTTTGCTTTGAAAGTCAGAAACCTGGGAGATGCAAGAACTATCACCTTTTTGATGGAATAGGCCCAAAAGAGCAGGTGGCAAGGAAGCCACGTGCCAAGAGAAAGCTTAGTTGTCATCTGAGGCCTTGAAACTTTTAAAGTGATTCAGCAAAGCTGTGTACACAAAACTTTATCAATCATGCATCATAAATAAGTCATTTAAATGCACAATGTACTAATTGAATAGCATTTTAATTCATAGTAATAGAGAGTAATTATAAACCCCACCCCCATTTATTTTCAGAATGCAAAGATGAGCAGAATAGACTGCCCTTCAGAGGCCTTGCAGTCGGGGGAAAATGCCCAGCAAATATAGAAATGTGAGTCAGTGGAGAGGTGAGGAATGCTTGGGTTTTTTAGTCCGTCTCTGTTCCTGCCTTTCTCTGCCTGTCCTGTGATTGCAGAAATCTGGTGCAGCAAAGCTTCGTTTCTCCTCTCTGTTAAGTTTTTTAGTTCAAGGAAGGGCCAGTGGGTTTGGCTCCCAACAGTAGGTGGACCCTCTCACCAGCATTGGCCATGGAAGGGCACACTTGGGTGTGCAATGTGTGTGCCCAGCACTGCCTTCCACAGAGCCTCCACTTTCACCTCTGTAACCCAGGGCCATCTGGAACCCATAGCCTGGGACAGTGTTGGAATGGTCCTCATGTAAACCACTGGCCAGGTGTCTTGTTATAGTGAAAGAAAGCTGTTTAATAAGAAATAGATGGCAGAGAAATTCGGTTTTTAATGAGAACTGAGATGCTCACAGATATTCATTTATAGTGGTTATCTCTGGGAGGTGAAATTACTGGTAATTTTTCAGTTTTCTTTCCTTTTCTTAGTATCAGCATATATTCATTTTCTAACAATAATAAAATAAACAAAGCGTATACATGTTTCCTTTCTTGAATCAGACGCCCTGCACTGTGGCTGTAGTCTATCATCCAAACTACATGGAGTCTCAGATGGTATCCAAGTCATGTGACCTGCCAAAGCCCATCACTTGCAGTCCTGTTGCCAAATGGGCCTGTGAGTTGGAGACAGCATCCGTAGGAGGGAAAATTCAAAATGTAACCTCTGGCAAGGGAGAGGTCTCTGGGCAGAGCAGGCTGGGAAGTGAAGCCTTGGCCGCCTGTTGCAGCCCAACTTTCTGTGCCCTTGTCTGACCCTGTCTCCATCTGTGAGGTCTACTCCTTATGGGTGGTTTCCCCAGCAGTGTTGCAAAATGTTCCTGTCTGTAAGGCCTGGAGGGGCAGGGCTGAAAGGAGTGTGGCTGCCTGTGAAAACCACAGCTAAGCCTCTGGCCTTCCCTCCGTCTCCACCCCCAACCCTTTCATGGCAGCCGCCCACTCTCCTTCCTCCTCCTGCTGGCTTGTACATTGGAAGGAGGAAGGGAAAGGAACAAGGGAATGAACAGTCAGTATTTGTCAGCTGTGAGCCAAGTGCTCTACATAAAATAAACTGTCTGAATTGTCACAAGAATTCTGGCAGATTGGTGTAGCAATCTACTTCTAAAAATGAGGAAACTAAGAAAGACGTAAGATCCAAGTCAATGTATATCATGCAGCAAAGAAATGAGATAGTGAAGATTTGAATCCAGGTCTTCTGACTTTAATAGTCAGGCTCATGTCTTGACTACTGGTGCATCCTTTAGGGTTACAATTAGTTCTAAGACTCTAAGTCTGTGATTTTTCTGAAATTCAGTTTTATGTTCTGAGAGTCCCTTTTGCCTGGCTTTGAGATAGACATCAATAAAGAGACATAGATATATAGTCTACAGAGAATTATTGTGTAAGAGTAGCTGGAAGGTGCCCAAACCAGAGCTAGAGAATTGGAGATAAAGCAGGTTGTGCAGCTTTAACGGCTCTTTCCCTCCCTAGATGATGCCACCCAGAGAGTGGAGAGAGTGTTGTCTTTCTCCACCGACCGCCTACTCTGGCCCCTCCCCACTATGGCACCTAGTAATGCTCCTTCCTTTAGTAGAAGTTTAAATGGTGTTGAACTGCACTCAAAGTTGTGAACAGATTAGCCTTTTATTTTATGCCCTACTGTGAGGTCTACCCATGAAGTGTGTATTAAATCACATAAAACTTGCATCACCACTGTGGCACACTTATAATATAGCTAATTGTTCTTGTAGCATAGTTTGGGAAGTTAGTGTGAGCCTAATTGCCTGGTCACCATTCTTACAAAGCCAACTATAACTTTCTGAGTCCAGTCAGTCAAGGGTGAGAGGTGAAAGCAAGAAAAACAAAACTGGATACTCTGAGGAAATCTGGTCCAGAGAAGCAGACCTCATTGAAGACCTCAGAGTGATAACCAGGAGCAGAATTTGCCAAATTTCCTTTCTTTCTTTACCATCTTTATGATTTTTGTTATTATAATAGGTCACTGAGCTATTATTTATTTGCTATTTTAATTTAGATGGACTCACTTTTTTTTCTTTTTTTTCTTGAGACAGGGTCTCACTCTGTCACCCAGGCTGGAGTATAGTGGCATGATCATGGCTCACTGCAGCCTCGACTTCCCAGGACCAAGAGATATTCCCACCTCAGCCTCCCAAGTAGCTGGGACCACAGGTATGTGCTACCATGCCAAGCTAATTTTTAAATTTTTGTAGAGGCAGAGTCTCCCTATGTTGCCCAGGCTGATCTCAAACTCTTGAGCTCAAGCAATGCTCCCACCTTGGCCTCCCAAAGTGTTGGGATTACCAGGGGGAGCCACAGCTCTTGGCCTGATAGATTCACTTTTGAAGTATTTTGGTTTCATCTTTAGCAATACTAGTCATGAAATTACTTATTAGTTATATGTTTGTCTAAAACACTCTGACATTGGAACATGACAATTGAAATTAAAAATGTTTGTGTAGCACTAAAAAATCGTCTGAAGTGCCACACTTTGGTAATCAATGCCAAAGGGGACCAAGAACTCTTTCTTCAACTATAGGGAACCCTCTCTACTCAGGGCTCTGAGAACTGGAATCTCTAAGCTGCTGCCCTGTCACCTTCTCACCACCCTCCCTCTCAGCCATGGGTGAGGACAGTGCAGGCACCTGCACTGCACTATACCTGGCCAGCTCCCACTCTCTATATAGGAACTGCTTTTCTGGAAAATAAAAGCTAGCTTGATTATAACTTTACCTACGGTAGCTATATTTTCAGAATCCCAAATCAGGTTACATGTTTTGGTCACAGGACAGAATATTTAAAAGTGAGACAGTCCCAGAAAACATGGGGGAGTGAAGTGGTTGTCCTCAAACGGCTTGTGAGTGGAAACTCTTCTCTTGCCTCTTCATGGACTTTGTTCTTAGGGGAAAACTGGATCCACCTGGAGACAGTTTGTGCTGTTTGATGCTTGCTGGGTTTTTATCGGCTGGCTTTCAAGTAGCTGGGCATTTTCCAAAACTTGAATTCCTTGTTTCTTGTTACTTGTTGGCCTTGACACCTGAGGCTCTTTCACAAGCATGCACTATTGTGGTCAAAACTAACTGGAGAGAAGGAGAGAGAGAGAGATTGAGGAAGACAGAAAGAGGAGAGAGGGAGAGAGAGAGGAGCTGGGTTGATGCATTAGGCTCAGTAATGGGAGGGATGGTAACAGGCGTGGTCAGAATTTGCCTACCAGTGCCGTTTTCTATCTCGAACAAGGCTGCGAGGTGGCTGGAAGAGAAAATGAAAGAGTGCCAACTGGGGTGGGAGTCTTTGTAATATTTATGCAAAGAATGGAACTATTTACCATGTGCTTTTCCTGCCACAGTCACTCAGGACATTTTATTTTGTCTGTGTTTGTCAGTTAGGACTCTTGGCTGCAAATGACCAAAAAAAGCCAACTCAAATTGTCTTCAGCCAAAACAGAATTATATTGATTCATGTAGGCTGCAATGCACAAGCGGTAGGGTGGCTGGGGCCAAGACAATGTCCTCAAGACTCATTTTCTTTCCATTTATCAGTGTATTGGCTTCTGTCTTGACTTTATGTATTTATTTAGAGATATGGTCTTCCTCTGTGGCCCAGGCTGGCTGCTATGATGCAGTCATAACTTGCTGCAGCCTACAACTCCTGGGCTCAGGTGATCCTATCCTCCCACTTCAGTGTCCCCGAGTAGCTGGGACTACAGGTGCATACCACCATGCCTGGCTAATTTTTAAATTTTTTGTAGAGACAGGATTTCGCCATGTTACCCGGGCTGGTTCCAAACTGCTGGCCTCAAGTGATCCCCCAGCCTTGGCTTCCCAAAGTGTTGGGATTGCAGGCATGAGCCACTGTGCCCGGCCTTCTGTCTTGACTTTATATGGTGGCAATAACACCTACATTGTTTTTGGTCTCCAAGATGTATTTGGCTCCAATCCACCTCAATCCACCTTTCTTCAGCATTTTTTTTTTTTTAGAAGATCCACTGTAGCAAGAAGGTCAAAGGCCATTTCCACCAAGTTCAGTGATAGCTCTGCATGGCAAAAGAGGAAGACTCTTGGAGGGCCATGACCAAACACTAAACCTGGTTCACAAAGATCCCTTTGGTAGTGTTTGCACCTTAATGTGCAAAACAATTTATGAATTGCCATCACCAAATGGGACTGGGCATACCAGGTTTCTATTCAGCTTATAAAATATACAATACAAATATGGTGAAAAGAATTTCTTGAAAGACAACAACACAATAGCGCTTTGCCATGATTGAGACTTCTGGAAACACCCTCTGGGCCAGACATACCTTGGCCGATGATGTCCTGGCATATGCAGGTGCCAGTGAATTTGTCTCCCACTCCCCCAGCTCCTGCCCCATTTTCAGGCCATCTCTTTGTTTGGCTTCTCCTTTCTAGCCAACTCTTCTAAATTGTTTTCATTTTAGACTTTCTACTTTTGTCCCTTAATTTATTTGACAACATGACCCAAACATACAGACCAAGTAGGAAACCAGAGGGACTTGGTTTAGAATTTCCTGACAAAGAATATGGAATAATTCAAATTTACTGCTAGACACTGACATTTGTTTTCTCATAGAACCTTTAAAATAAAATCAATATTCTTCATGTATCTGTCTGGAGGAAGGGTCCCAGACAACCTCACAGGTCACCTTTAGTCCTGAGGCTTGACAAACTACAGCATTCTGTCCTGAGCTCCTCCTTCTCCATCCTCCCCTCTTCTAACAAGCTCATCTGGTCTTTGCAACCACCTCCTCTGCACTGAACGCAGGCCAGCTGCTGACTTGGCTCAGAGAATCATGGCTTTGCTGCCTGTTTACCTTGGAATAATACAAAATGAAGCTGATTTGACTTTCTCTGGTTTACCAAGAGCTTTTACATTTGATGCCCTCTATCTCATTAGAGATAACATCTATCCCATTAGATTGCCGTAATACTTCCGTGAGGAAGGCTGAGAATAAGAGTGTTCCTAGTTATAACTGCATAACAGCCCCAAAACACAGTGCCTGAAAACACCGACAATCATTACTTACCTCATGGGTTTGCAGTTTGGGAAGTGCTCCACGAGGAAGCTCATCTCTGCTCCATGAAGAATAAGCTGAGACAATTTGACTGAGGGCTGGAAGCTGAACTTCCAAGATGGTTCCCTCACCTGGTTGGCAAGGTGGTGCTGGCCATCCAGTTGGGCTTCTCTGGGGGATACTTGGGTATCCTTACAGCATGGTAATTGGGTCTCTTGAGTAGGCATTTCTAGAGATGTAATGTGAAAATTTGTAGTTTTAAAGACCTAGATCTGGACACTAGCATAGCAGCATTTGTGCCATATTCTAATGGTCCTGCTGTCACAAAGCCCGGATGCAAAGGGAAGGCACAAAGACCTTTACATCTGAATGGGAAGTGTGCCAGAGATTCTGGGAACCACATTTTAAAATTGCCAAATTGACCAGAGGGGATCAAAGCTCCAAGAAGTTTAGTAACTTGCCTGTAATCACTTCAGTGGACCCTTTTGAGATGCCCATTCACTTCATTGCCAACTTCTCTGAGATTTGCTGTTTACCCATAGGTGACCCTGAAGTCCTTTTTATCTGGAACTGGGCATCACATAGGCATTTCCATGTTCTATGTGAATGGTGCCCCCTGATGTTTTACAATGCTGCCAACCTGAGAGTCTGACTGTGACTGGCTCCCACGAATCTGGAATTGTGATGCAGAGAGGCTGGCACTGCAATTGTCTACGGTTAACATTTCTTGAGCTCTGTTTCAGGATCAGGGGATCTAGGTCCCAGAGCAGGGGGCACCACTGATACCTGTTCAACATGAAGGACATTATTACTTTTCTCTGGGCCTTAGCCTCCTGTATATGAGGAGGTAAATGATGCTAATAGTCTGTTCTCATAATTCAGTGCAGGTCAGAATCATGAGATTCCGGCCTCCTAAAACGTTGTCAACATCTTGTCTCCTGATATTTTTATTCCTGTCCTGGCATTGCCAGAGGACTGAGGAGGGGTAAGAGGTAGTTCATTTTGTGATTGATTCAACAATGTGAGGCTATAGACTCTAGATTTCAGAGTTGAAGGCTGAGGCTGAGCTCCTAGGTGCTGAGAGCCCTGGGCAATGGACAGCTCCTGTGGGGCCTGCCTTACCTGGCAGTGCTGCTGTGTGGGGCCAAGGGGATCATGGCTGGAGAGGAACTTATCAACAGTGAGTCACTTCATGACATGTCTTTTGGTGTCATTGCTATAACCCAGTGGTTCTCAACTGGGGTGAATTTTCCCCCATGGGACAATTGGCAATGTCTGAAGACATTTTTGGTTGTCACAAGGTGAGTGAGAGGGTGCTACTGGCATCTTGTTGGTAGAGGACAGGGATGTTGCTAAACATCATATAATGCACTGTACAGCCCCCCAAATAAAGAATTATCTAACCCAAAATATCAAGATTGAGAACCCCTGCTATATCTGAATACCCAAAGGGAAATTTTGAACCTTACAATCTCTATTGAATCAAAGTTAGATTACAGCTGGAGTTTTCAATACTAGGCTTTCTAGTTTTCAGTACCGACATAACCTTTCTAGGTTATGGATTTTGTAATCCAGAGATGACAGCTGAAATCCTTCCCTTTTGAGTTAATGTCATGAGATTAATTCAAATGTTCAAGTTCATACCTCCTTGCCCAAGAGTTCACAAACTTCCGAGATTTTGCAAACTTCCATATCTGAGTTTCTGGTCATGGTGTGGTATCTCTGTTATATCCCACATTCGCTCAGATGTGAAACTTATCTTTTATCTCAATATCCATTCAAGTGTGAGTATTTTCCTTCACGTGCCTCTGCTCACACATACCCCATCCACACTGGACAATGTGTGTGTACAGTACTGTGTGTGTGTATATGTATCAGAATATCAGAGGGAATTGGGATAGAGTTGGAGATTTATAATGCACCAGTATCTCTGTTCTGAAGTTTTTTTTTACCTGCTGCGTTAACGAGCCTGCATGGAACCAAAAGAGTGGCAACAGTGAGTGTGTAGAGTAGAGGGAGAATGGATATAAGAATAGGTAGCTATGAAAAAAATGACATTTGAAAAATGGAATGTTCTGCAAATAAAAACAAATCAAAGAAAATATTTTTCAAACTTTTTTGAGCATAACTCTCAGGAAAAAACAATCTGACATCTCAGCCCTGCGTACACATCAATACACATAATTTAAACAAACGTTTCATGGAATAAAAACCCCTTATTACATGCAATGCTCTTGGATATTTTATTCCCTTTTCTACTTTATTCTGTAAGAATGCAGTAGCTGACTAACCAATGGCTCTGACCTCTAGTTTGAAAATATGGCCTAAGGTGATATATGTGGGTAAGAGCCTGGCCCCAGGGCAGGTGAGTATGGTGAAGACTAAGGCTGCTGGCACTGAGAAAATTGGAAACTGCAAGTCTCCAGTATTCTATGACCATTCACTGTGGCATCAGGTTCCCGGGGTGTTAGTGGGACCTGTGGATCAGGGAATGTTTGGAATCTCTGAGCCCAAGCCATCAGTGAACATACGGGAGTTATCAGGAGGTCAATGGATGGCTAAAAGGAGAAGGGAGAAAGAGCAGGTTGGAATAAGCCTCAGAGGTTGTGGTTTTCTCTGAATGGAGAAGTATTCGTGGTTTAGAAGAATCCTGATCATCCTTCCAGGCCCAGGCACTCATGGTACAAATCACAGCACAGCTGCTCAACACAGGTGGAAAATCCTTGTTGATGAATTCATCCTTTTGACAAATATGTATTCAGCACAACTAACTTAATATCTGATCCTTACACTTCTGCGTCCTGTTTTGTTTTTCCTAACAGGATCCTATTAAATCTAAAACTTGACGCTAAGGAACTCACAAGTACACCTGGGCACTGTCTGACAACATTATCTTCTTTGTCTCATACCTGCGTTCTGTATTAACACATAACAAGTCAAATGCAGGAAAGCAATTTAAAAACGGAAACATCCAAACTTGTTACATAGGTCTTGAAAATGGCTCCTGATCCTATCGTAACACAGATTCTTAGGATAGAATAGTATAAATCATACAGTCCAAGACTGGTTTAAATGACTGAAAGAGCTCTGGGAATAAGCGAGCAGTGGATTCCCAGTCTAATGAAGAATTCAGGTCCCTGGACTCCAATTATTCCTTCAATATAATGTCCCTGCTTCAGGTCCATTAAAAAAAAAAAAAAGACTGCATTTGAAATGATCACAATTTATTTACCTTTTTCCTGGCTCGATATTCATCTGTAGCTCTGAAAGAGACAGAAACGACTCCAGGCTTTGCTCTCTTGGGCTTTAATCTGGTGGCATAGTCTGGAGTATGTTAGACCTGGCACAAATCCTGGCTCAGTCACTCATCGGCTTTCCCATGTGATGGGAAATCTACAATTCCCGTTTACGATATTGAGCTTTTGTGAAATAAACACTGGAGCCTGACGCACATAGTAGAGTATCTGGTACAAAGCAAGTACCTAAAACTACTATTTCTTTTGCCACCTTTCCCTTTCTCCTCTGTCCCTATGGTAGGTGGTATTGTTATACTCAATTCTTCACCCCTCTCTGTGTGCCTTTTACCATGTAACTTTGACGTTCTTTTTACCAGAGGCAGAATATATTTTTCTGCCTTACTGATATTGGGCTTGGCATCTTGTTTTGGGCTTGGCCATGTGACTTGCTTCAATCATTGAGATATTGGCAGATACAACACCAGTGGAGGCTTGAAATGTGTTTTTGTGGGTCAGTTTATTCTCTTGCACTCCCACTTTTCACCACGAGAACAACATGCTTGAAGACACTTCTGGTTCACAGAGAAGGACAGACATGTGTGGGAGACCTGGACCCAGCCCACAGCTTGAGTCAAGTCCAGCTGAACCCAGCCTAGATCAGCTGAACCCCAGATGATCTGCAGATGCATAAGAGAGAAATAAATGCTTGTTGTATGTCTCTGAGTTTATGTAGCATTATTATAGCAATAGCTAACAGACAACTACATTATAGCTTCCACACTCCCTAATAAGTGCTGCATATATTAAATAGCAGAGAAAGTGATTGTTCCAGGGAAGCAGTAGAACAAAGTGAATCACTGGTGCACAGGAGGGGCTAGAGCTTTATTCTTTTGCTCTGCCCTAAAAACATTTTGTGGTGCCATGTACTGAAACTTCTCCATCTTTATTTGTATGTAGGGAATTTCTTATGAGAATGTAACTGTTTGGACATGGCACTATTTCCTTTGAGATAATAATCCCATAATTATTGTTTCTCTAAGAGTAAGGCCAAGCTGTTGTTAATTGAAAAAACAAGCACATGTTGTGTAAAATCAGATTGTATTGACTTTGGAAGAAAACGAACTCTTATTAGCTATTTGTTCTTAGGTAAGGTGGCCTGATCTATCAATAGCGGGGAAACTAAAGTGGATCCCTCCATGCATAGGACAGAGCCTACCTCTCTCCACTTTGCAGCCAGCAAAGGAAAGCAGAGGACAAGAGGTATCACTGGGCACCACTCCAGGAAACTTCATTCACTTTTGCCCTGCAGGCTTGTCTCCCATGGGAAGGGTTGTATCCAAACAGATAGGGGCAAGAAACTGGAAGAAGCAGAGCACAGAGAGGGGCTACAAAAGAAGGGGGATGGAGAAGAGTCCTAGAGATGACCTGGAGACAGAGTCAGGGCTTCCATGTCAGCCTGGGCAATCAAAGCGCTGTGCATCAGCGAGGAGCTGAAGGGGTGAGTAAGGACGTGAGTCCAGCTGAAGCTCCACTTACCAAGCCAGGTGTCAGGCTCATAGAGCAGTGGAGGACCATCTAGAAGGGGAGATTTCTTTATTTTTCTAATTCTCACAGAGGCACAGCATGAACTAACAGCTTCCCTGGGCAAGAACAAAGCACTGTATGTGTGGGACATCCTCAGAAGGTCCAAACTCTGGCTTTGTTCTCCTACCCCCAACCTTGCATGGGGCAAGGGACAGCATTAGTTCGATAAAGTCTTATCTTCAGGCTCATCTACTGTGTCTACCTTAGGATACCTTCAATCCAACGTCCTGCTGAGTTCAGAGTGGGTGCATTCTGGGTGGTGGTTTTTCCAAAGAGGAAGCACCTGTTTCCTGATCACCTGGCAGCAGCATCCAGCCCTTCCCCTTTGGACTGCTAGAAGGAGTCCATTACAGACCAGAGACAATTCCGCAAGCTCGAGGGACCATAAAGTGTATTTCTTTGCTGGCCCTGGATCCCCCTTAGGTAATGAGGGACATCCCCTTGTCTGACAGAAAGAAGGAGGATCCAGACACACCCAGGTTACAAGTCTATTCTATTCCAAAAGTAAAAATTTTTAGTTTTTGATTTTGTTTAGAGAACACCCATCTTTGGGTTTCCTAGTTTTATTTCTCTTTCCTCTGTTTGTGTTACGTTTGGGGAGAGATCCAAGTTTTGTGGGGCCCAATGCTTACACAATTTGAGGGCCTGCTTGATGAAAAACATAGAAAATAACAATATGACATTAGGTATAGAATTGAATCTTTATAGATTATGAGGCTGGAAAGGGGCCGGTGCAAGTACGGGCCTCGAAGCTTGAGCCTTATCAGCGTCCTAGTACGTCTGTGTCTGGCCACATTTCCCATTTCTCTCCCCTTTGTCTAGGAGGGTGATAGCCAGGAGCCAGAGCCTTGCTGAGGGGAGAGGGAGGAACCCTTCTCCTGGGCTCTCTAGTTTGTTCTTTACTGTACAGTTGGGGCAGAGTTTCCTGCGGACATGGCAGGCAGCTCTGCTCTTCAGCGTCACCTTGGGGAGGGTGACTGGGGAAGGCTTCACCAGGCTGCTTGGCAGAGTCATCCTCTTGACCATGAAATGAGTGAGATACTCATGCAGAGGCCTTGGCACATGTCAAATGTTTCCCTCAGCCCTTTGATTGCCCCCTCAGTGGAGTGTATTGGTAAAACTACAGGGAGACCTTGTGTATTAGTCTGTTCTTGCACTGCTGTAAAGAAATGCCTGAGACTGGGTAATTTATAAAGAGGTTTAAATCGGCTCATGGTTCTGCAGGCTGTACAGGAAGCATGATGCTGGCATCTGCTTGACTTCTGGGGAGGCCTCAGGAAGTTTTCAGTCATGGTGGAAGGTGAGGGGGAAGTAGGCACGTCTTAAATGGCTAGAACAGGAGGAGGGAAGAGTATGGTGGGGTAAGTGGCATACACTTTCAAACAAGCAGATCACACTATTGCAATGATAGCACCAAGACGGGATTGTGTGAAACCATAAGAAACCTCCCCCATGACTGGTCCGATCTGGTCCGGTCTGATCTGGTCTGATCCGGTTCGGTCCGGTTTGGTCCAGTTTGGTCCGATCTGGTCCGGTCTGATCCGGTCTGATCCAGTTCGGTCTGGTTTGGTCCGGTCTGGTCCGGTCTGATCCGGTTTGATCCGGTTTGATCCAGTTTGATCCGGTCTGATCTGGTCTGGTCTGGTCTGGTTTGATCCGGTTTGATCCAATTTGATCCGGTCTGGTCCGGTTTGATCCAGTCTGGTCCGGTTTGATCCGGTTTGATCCGGTTTGGTCCGGTTTGGTGTGGAATGATCTGGTCTCGTCTGTTCTGGTCCAGTTTGGTCTGGTCTGGTCCGGTTTTGAATTCGGTTCGGTGTGGTCTGATCTGGTCTTGTCTGTTCTGGTCCAGTTTGGTCTGGACTGGTCCGGTTTGGTGTGTCTGATCTGGTCTCGTCTGGTCTGGTCCGGTTTGGTCTATTCCAGGTTGGTCCGGTTTGGTCCGGTTCGATCCGGTCTGAACCACTTTGGTCCGGTCTGGTCCGGTTCGATCCGGTCTGAGTCTGTTTGATCCGGTTTGGTCCGGTCTTCTCGGGTTCGATCCGGTTTGCTCCACTTTGGTGTGGTCTGATCCGGTCTGGTCCGGTTTCATCCGGTTTGATCTGGTCTGATCTGGTCTGGACCGGTCTGATCCGGTTTGATCCGGTCTGATCCGGTTTGGACCGGTCTGATCCGGTCTGATCCGGTCTGATGCGGTCTGATCCGGTCTGATCCGGTTTGATCCGGTCTGATCCGGTTTGATCCGGTTTGGACCGGTCTGATCCGGTTTAGACCAGTCTGATCCGGTTTGATCCCGTTTGGACCAGTCTGATCCGGTTTGGAGCGGTCTGATCCAGTTTGATCCGGTCTGATCCGGTTTGGACTGGTCTGGTCCGGTTTGAACCGGTTTCATCCGATTTGAACCGGTTTGATCCCGTTCGAACCGGTCTGATCCGGTTTGATCCGGTTTGATCCGGTCTGATGCGGTTTGGACCGGTCTGATCCGGTTTGATCCAGTTTGGACCGGTCTGATCCGGTTTGATGCGGTCTGATCCGGTTTGGACTGGTCTGGTCCGGTTTGATCCGGTTTCATCCGGTCTGATCCGGTTTGATCCGGTTTGATCCGGTCTGATCCGGTTTGATCCGGTCTGATCCGGTTTGGACCGGTCTGATACGGACCGGTCTGATCCGGTTTGATCCGGTCTGATCCGGTTTGGACTGGTTTGTTCCGGTTTGATCCGGTCTGGTCCAGTGTGATCCGGTCTGATCCGGTTTGGACTGGTCTGATCCGGTTTGATCCAGTTTCATCCGGTTTGAACCGGTTTCATCCGGTTTGAACCGGTTTGATCCTGTTTGGACCAGTCTGATCCGGTTTGGACCGCTCTGATCCGGTTTGGACTGGTTTGTTCCGGTTTGGACCAGTCTGATCCGGTTTGGGCTGGTCTGATCCGGTTTGCTCCGGTTTGGACCGGTTTGATCCGGTTTCATCCGGTTTGAACCGGTTTCATCCGGTTTGATCCCGTCTGATCCGATTTGATCCAGTTTGATCCGGTCTGATCCGGTGTGGGCCAGTCTGTTCCGGTTTCATCCAGTCTGTTCCGGTTTGATCCGGTCTGATGCGGTTTGGACCGGTCTGATCCGGTTTGATCCAGTTTAGACCCGTCTGATCCGGTTTCGACCGTTCTGATCCGGTTTGGCCTGGTCTGATCCGGTTTGATCCAGTTTGGACCCGTCTGATCCGGTTTGGACTGCTCCGGTCCAGTTTGATCCGGTTTCATCCGGTTTCATCCGGTTTGAACCGGTTTTATCCGGTTTGAACCGGTTTGATCCGGTCTCATCTGGTCTGATCCAGTTTGATCCAGTTTGGACCGGTTTGATCCGGTTTCATCGGATTTGGACCGGTCTGATCCGGTTTGATCCAGTTTGGACCGGTCTGATCCGGTTTGGGCCGGTCTGATCCGGTCTGATCCGGTTTGGGCCGGTCTGATCCGGTTTGGACCGGTCTGGTCCGGTTTGATCCAGTTTGGACCAGTCTGATCCGGTTTGGAGCGGTTTGATCCGGTCTGATCTGGTCTGATCCGGTTTGGACTGGACTGGTCCGGTTTCAACCGGTTTCATCCGATTTGAACCGGTCTGATCCGGTTTGAACCTGTCTGATCCGGTTTGATCCGGTCTGATCCGGTCTGGTCCGTTTTGATCCAGTTTGGACTGGTCTGATCCGGTTTGGACCGGTCTGGTCCGGTTTGATCCGGTCTGATCCGGTTTGGACTGGTCTGGTCCGGTATGATTCGGTTTCATCCGGGTTGAACCGGTTTTATCTGGTTTGATCCGGTCTGGTCCGGTTTGATCCGGTTTCATCCGGTTTGAACCGGTTCGATCCAGTTTCATCCGGTTTGGACCGCTCTGATCCGGTTTGGGCTGGTCTGATCCGGTTTGATCCGGTTTGGGCCGGTCTGATCCGGTTTCATCCGGTTTGGACCGGTCTGGTCCGGTTTCATACAGTTTGAACCAGTCTGATCCGGTTTGGAGTGGTCTGATCCGGTTTGAACCGGTTTGATCCGGTTTGAACCGGTCTGATCCGGGTTGATCCAGTCTGATCCGTTTTGGACCGGTCTGATCCGGTTTGGGCTGGTCTGATCAGGTTTGATCCGGTTTGGACCGGTTTCATCCGGTTTGATCCCGTCTGATTCGGTTTGATCCGGTCTGATCCAGTGTGGACCAGTCTGTTCCGGTTTCATCTAGTCTGGTCCGGTTTGATCCGGTCTGATGCGGTTTGGACCGGTCTGATCCGGTTTGATCCAGTTTGGACCCGGCTGATCCGGTTTGGACCGGTCTGATCCGGTTTGGCCCGGTCTGATCCGGTCTCATCTGGTCTGATCCAGTTTGATCCGGTTTGGACCGGTTTGATCCGGTTTCATCGGGTTTGGACCGGTCTGATCCGGTTTGATCCAGTTTCATCCGGTTTGAACCAGTTTCATCCGGTTTGATCCGGTTTGTACCGGTTTGATCCGGTCTGATCCGGTTTGGACCGGTCTTATCCGGTTTGATCCAGTCTGGTCCAGTCTGATCCGGTTTGATCCGGTTTGGACCGGTCTGATCCGATTTGATCCAGTTTCATCCGGTTTGAACCGGTCTGATCCGGTTTGATCCGGTTTGGGCCGGTCTGATCCGGTTTGATCCAGTTTCATCCGGTTTGAACCGCTTTGATCCGGTTTGATCCGGTCTGATCCGGTTTGATCCGGTTAGGACCGGTTTGATCCGGTTTCATCCGGTTTGAACCGGTTTGATCCGGTCTGATCCAGTTTCATCCGGTTTGAACCGGTTTGATCCGGTTTGATCCCGGTTTCATCCGGTTTCATCCGGTTTGAACTGGTTTGATCCGGTTTGATCTGGTCTGATCCGGTTAGGACCGGTTTGATCCGGTTTCATCCGCTTTGAACCGATTTTATCCGGTCTGAACCGGTTTGATCCGGTCAGATCCGGTTTGGACCGGTCTGTTCCGGTTGGATCCGGTTTCATCCGGTTTGAACCCGTTTGATCCGGCCTGATCCGGTCTGATGCGGTTTGGACCGGTCTGATCCGGTTTGATCCAGTTTGGACCAGTCTGGTCCCGTTTGGACCGGTCTGATCCGGTTTGATGCGGTTTGGACCGGTCTGATCCGGTTTGATCCAGTTTGGACCAGTCTGATCCGGTTTGATCCGGTCTGATGCGGTTGGAGCGGTCTGATCCGGTTTCATCCGATTTGAACCGATTTGATCCGCTTTTATCCGGTTTGAACCGGTCTGTTCCGGTTTGATCCGGTTTCATCCGGTTTGAACCGGTTTGATCCGGCCTGATCTGGTCTGATGCGATTTGGACCGGTCTGATCCGGTTTGATCCAGTTTGGACCAGTCTGATCCGGTTTGTACCGGTTTGATCCGGTTTGGACTGGTCTGGTCCGGTTTCATCCGGTTTGTACCGGTTTGATCCGGTTTGATCCGGTTTCATCGGGTTTGGACCGGTCTGATCCGGTCTGATCCAGTTTCATCCGGTTTGAACCGGTTTCATCCGGTTTGGACCGGTCTTATCCGGTTGGGACCGGTTTGGACCGGTCTGATCCGGTTTCATCCGGTCTGATCCGGTTTGATCCGGTTAGGACCGGTTTGATCCGGTTTCATCCGGTTTGAACCGGTTTGATCCGGTCTGTACCGGTTTGATCCGGTTTCATCGGGTTTGGACCGGTCTGATCCGGTCTGATCCAGTTTCATCCGGTTTGAACCGGTTTCATCCGGTTTGATCCGGTCTGATCCGGTCTGATCCGGTTTGGACCGGTTTGTGCTGGTTTGATCCGGTTGGATCCGGTTTGGACCAGTCTTATCCGGTTTGATCCAGTTTCATCCGGTTTGAACCGGTTTGATCCGGTCTGATCCAGTTTGATCCGGTTAGGACCGGTTTGATACGGTTTCATCCGGTCTCATCCAGTTTGATCCGGTTAGGACCGGTTTGATCCGGTTTTAACCGGTTTTATCCGGTTTGATCCGGCCTGATGCGGTTTGGAGTGGTCTGGTCCGGTTTCATCCGGTTTGTACCGGTTTGATCCGGTTTTATCCGGTTTGAACCGGTCTGTTCCGGTTTGATCCGGTTTCATCCGGTTTGAACCCGTTTCATCCGGCCTGATCCGGTCTGATGCGGTTTGGACCGGTCTGATCCGGTTTGATCCAGTTTGGACCAGTCTGATCCGGTTTGAACCGGTTTGATCCGGTCTGATCCTGTCTGATCCGGTCTGATTCCGTTTGGACCGGTCTGATCCGGTTTGATCCAGTTTGAACCGGTCTGATCCGGTTCGGACCGGTCTGATCCGGTTTGATCCGGTCTGATCCGGTTTGGACTGGTCTGGTCCGGTTTGGAATGGTCTGGTCCGGTTTGATCCGGTTTCATCCGGTTTGAACCGGTTTCATCCAGTTTCATCCGGTCTGAACCGGTCTGATCAGGTCTGATCCAGTCTGATCCGGTTTGGACCGGTCTGTTCCGGTTTGATCCGGTCTGGTCCGGTTTGATCCGATCTGATCCAGTTTGTTCCTGTTTGGACCGGTCTGATCCGGTTTCATCCGGTTTGGACCGGTCTGGTCCGGTTTGATCCGGTTTCATCCGGTTTGAAACGGTTTGAACCGGTTTGATCCGGTCTGATCCGGTCTGATGCAGTTTCGACCGGTCTCATCCGGTTTGGGCCGGTCTGATCACGTTTGTTCCAGTTTGGACCGGTCTGAGCCGGTCTGATCCGGTTTGGACCGATCTGATACTGTTTGATCCAGTTTGGACCAGTCTGATCCGGTTTGGACCGGTCTGATCCGGTTTGATCCGGTCTGATCCGGTTTGGACTGGTTTGCTCCGGTTTGATCCGGTCTGGTCCAGTGTGATCCGGTCTGATCCGGTTTGGACTGGTCTGATCCGGTTTGATCCAGTTTCATCCGGTTTGAACCAGTTTGATCCAGTTTCATCCGGTTTGAACCGGTCTGATCCGGTTTGATCCGGTTTGGACCGGTCTGATCCGGTTTGGGCCGGTCTGATCCGGTTTGATCCGGTTTGGACCGGTCTGGTCCGGTTTCGTCCGGTTTCATCCGGTTTGAACCGGTTTGATCCGGTCTGATCCGGTTTGATCCAGTTTGGACCAGTCTGATCCGGTTTGGACCGGTCTGATCCGGTTTGATCCGGTCTTGTCCGGTTTGTTCCGGTTTGGACCGTTCTGGTCCGATCCAGTCCGATCTGGTTTGGACTAGACCAAACCGGACTAGTCCAGACGAGACCAGATCAGACATACCCAACCGGACCAGACCAGACGAGACCAGATCAG
>NW_012101266.1:5182048-5198682 GCF_000951045.1 Mandrillus leucophaeus | reverse complement strand
TGGGGTAAGTGGCATACACTTTCAAACAAGCAGATCACACTATTGCAATGATAGCACCAAGACGGGATTGTGTGAAACCATAAGAAACCTCCCCCATGACTGGTCCGATCTGGTCCGGTCTGATCTGGTCTGATCCGGTTCAGTCCGGTTTGGTCCAGTTTGGTGTGGTCTGATCCGGTCTGGTCCGGTTTCATCCGGTTTGATCCGGTCTGATCTGGTCTGGACCGGTCTGATCCGGTTTTATCCGGTCTGATCCGGTTTGGACTGGTCTGATCCGGTTTGGGCCAGTCTGATCCGGTTTGGACTGGTCTGGTCCCGTTTGATCCGGTTTCATCCGGTTTGATCCGGTTTCATCTGGTTTGGACCGGTCTGATCCGGTTTGGGCCGGTCTGATCCGGTTTGATCCGGTTTCATCCGGTTTGAACCAGTTTCATCCGGTTTGATCCGGTTTGGACCGATCTGATCCGGTTTGGACCGGTCTGATCCGGTTTGAACCGGTTTGATCCAGTCTGATCCGGTCTGATCCAGTTTGAACCGGTTTGGACCGGTCTGGTCCGATTTGATCCGGTTTCATCCGGTTCGAACCGGTTTGATCTGGTTGGAACCGGTTTGATCCAGTTTGGACCGGTCTGATCCGGTTTGATCCGGTTTGAACCGGTTTGATCCGGTTTGGACCGTTTTTTTCCGTTTTGATCCGGTCTGATCCGGTTTGAACCGACTTCATCCGGTTTGATCCGGTCTGAACCGGTTTGATCCAGTTTGATCCGGTCTGAACCGGTTTGGGCCGGTCTGATCCGGTTTGGACCAGTGTGATCCGGTTTGATCCGGTTTCATCCCGTTTGATCCGGTTTCATCCGGCTTGAACCGGTTTCATCCGGTTTGAACCGGTTTGATCCAGTTTCATCCGGTCTGAACCGGTTTTATCCGGTTTCAACCGGTTTGTTCCGGTTTGGACCGGTGTGGTCCGGTTTCATCCGGTCTGAACCAGTTTCATCCGGTTTGATCCGGTTTCATCCAGTTTGAACCGGTTTGATCCGGTTTCATCCGGTTTGAACCGGTTTGATCCGGTCTGATCCGGTTTGGACCGGTCTGATGCGGTTTGATCCAGTTTGGACCAGTCTGATCCGGTTTGATCCGGTTTCATCCGGTTTGATCCGGTTTGATCCGGTCTGATCCGGTTTCATCCGGTTTGATCCGGTTTGATCCGGTTTGAACCGGTTTTATCCGGTTTGGACCGGTCTGATCCAGTTTGGGCCGGTTTGGGCCGGTTTGATCCGGTTTGATCCAGTTTGGACCAGTCTGATCCGGTTTGATCCGGTCTGATCCTGTTTGGGCCGGTTTGATCCGGTTTGGACCGGTTTGATCCGGTTTCATCCGGTCTGAACCGGTTTGATCCGGTTTGATCCGCTTTCATCCAGTTTGAACCGGTTTGATCCGGTTTCATCCCGTGTGAGCCGGTCTGGTCTGGTTTGATCCGGTTTGATCCGGTTTGGACCAGTCTGATCCGGTTTGGACCGGTCTGATCCGGTTTGGACCAGTCTGATCCGGTTTGGACCGGTCTGGTCCGGTTTCATCCGGTTTGATCCCGTTTGGACCAGTCTGATCCGGTTTGGACCGGTCTGATCCGGTTTGGACTAGTCTGGTTCGGTTTCATCCAGTTTCATCCCGTGTGAACCGGTTTTATCCGGTCTGAACCGGTTTGATCCGGTCTCATCCGGTTTGGACTATTCTGGTTCGGTTTGATCCGGTTTCATCCCTTGTGAACCGGTTTGATCCGGTTTCATCCGGTCTGAACCGGTTTCATCCAGTTTGATCCGGTCTGATCCGGTTTGATCCGGTCTGATCCGGTTTGGACCGGTCTGATCCGGTTTGATCCGGTTTGGACCAGTGTGATCCGGTTTCATCCGGCTTGAACCGGTTTCATCCGGTTTCAACCGGTTTGATCCGGTTTCATCCGGCTTGAACCGGTTTCATCTGGTTTCAACCGGTTTGATCCGGTTTCATCCGGTTTGAACCGGTTTTATCCGGTTTCAACCGGTTTGTTCCTGTTTGGACTGGTCTGGTCCGGTTTCATCCGGTCTGAACCGGTTTCATCCGGTTTGATCCGGTTTCATCCAGTTTGAACCGGTTTGATCCGGTTTCATCCGGTTTGAACCGGTTTGATCCGGTTTGGACCGTTTTTTTCCGTTTTGATCCGGTCTGATCCGGTTTGAACCGACTTCATCCGGTTTGATCCGGTCTGAACCGGTTTGATCCAGTTTGATCCGGTCTGATCCGGTTTGGACCGGTCTGATCCGGTTTGATCCGGTTTGGACCTGTGTGATCCGATTTCATCAGGCTTGAACCGGTTTCATCCGGTTTGATCCGGTTTGATCCGGTCTGATCCGGTTTCATCCGGTTTGATCCGGTTTCATCCGGTTTGAACCGGTTTTATCTGGTTTGCACCGGTCTGATCCGGTTTGGACCGGTCTGATCCGGTTTGATCCAGTTTGGACCAGTCTGATCCGGTTTGATCCGGGTTGATCCGGTCTGATCCAGTTTGATCCGGTGTGGACAGGTTTGATCTGGTTTGATCCGGTGTGGACAGGTTTGATCCGGCTTGGACCGGTTTGATCCGGTTTCATCCGGTCTGATCCGGTCTGATTCGGTTTGGACCGGTCTGATCCGGTTTGATCCAGTTTGGAGCAGTCTGATCCGGTTTGATCCGGTTTCATCCGGTTTGATCCGGTTTGATCCGGTCTGATCCGGTTTGGACCGGTCTCATCCGGTTTGGGCCGGTCTGATCCGGTTTGATCCGGTCTGAACCGGTTTCATCCGGTTTGATCCGGTCTGATCCGGTTTGATCCAGTTTGGACCAGTCTGATCCGGTTTGATCCGGTCTGATCCGGTTTCATCCGGTTTCATCCGGTTTGAACCGGTTTTATCCGGTTTGCACTGGTCTGATCCGGTTTGATGCAGTTTGGACCAGTCTGATCCGGGTTGATCCGGTCTGATCCAGTTTGGGCCGGTTTGACCCGGTTTGGACCGGTTTGATCCGGTTTGGACCAGTTTGATCCGGTGTGGACAGTTTTGATCTGGTTTGGACCGGTTTGATCCGGTTTCATCCGGTCTGATCCGGTCTGATTCGGTTTGGACCGGTCTGATCCGGTTTGATCCAGTTTGGACCAGTCTGATCCGGTTTGATCCGGTTTCATCCGGTTTCATCCGGTTTTATCCGGTTTGAACCGGTTTGATCCGGTCTGATCCAGTTTTATCCGGTTTGAACCGGTCTGATCCGGTTTGGACCAGTCTGATCCGGTTTGATCCGGTCTGAACCGGTTTTATCCGGTCTGAACCGGTTTGATCCGGTCTGACCCGGTTTCAACCGGTTTGGACCGGTCTGATCTGGTTTGATCCAGTTTGGACCAGTCTGATGCAGTTTGATCCGGTTTCATCCGGTTTGATCCGGTTTGATCCGGTCTGATCCGGTTTGATCCGGTTTGGACCGGTTTGATCCGGTTTCATCCGGTCTGAACCGCTTTCATCCGGTTTCATCCAGTTTGAACCGGTTTGATCCGGTTCCATCCAGTTTGACCCGGTTTGATCCGGTTTGGACCAGTCTGATCCGGTTTGGGCCGGTTTGATCCGGTTTGGACCGGTCTGGTCCAGTTTGATCCGGTTTCATCCGGTTTGAACTGGTTTTATCCGGGTCTGATCCAGTTTGGAACGGTCTGATCCGGTTTGATCCAGTTTGGACCAGTCTGATCCGGTTTGATCTGGTTTGATCCGGTCTGATCCAGTTTGGGCCGGTTTGATCCGGTTTGGACCGGTTTGGACCGGTTTGATACGGTTTGAACAGGTTTGATCCGGTTTGGACCGGTTTGATCCGGTTTCATCCGGTCTGATCCGGTTTGGACCGGTTTCATCCGGTTTGATCCAGTTTGGACCGGTCTGATCCGGTTTGATCCGCTTTCATCCGGTTTTATGCGGTTTGAACCGGTTTTATCCGGTTTCGTCCGGTTTGGACCGGTCTGATCCGGTTTGATCCGGTCTGATCCGGTCTGATCCGGTTTGCACTGGTCTGCTCCGGTTTCATGCTATTTGAACCGGTTTTATCCGATTTGAACCGGTTTGATCCGGTTTGATCCGATCTGATCCGGTTTGATCCAGTTTGTACCGGTTTGATCCGGTTTGATCCAGTTTGGGCTGGTCTGGTCCGGTTTTATCCAGTTTCATCCGGTTGGGACCCGTTTGATCCGGTTTGATCCGGTCTGATCCGGTTTGAACCGGTTTGATCCGGTTGGATCCGGTTTGATCCGGTTAGGACCGGTCGGGTCCGGTTTGATCCAGTTTGGACCGGTCTGATCTGGTTTGGACTGGTCTGATCCGGTTTGATCCAGTTTCATCCGGTTCGAACCGGTCTGATCCGGTTTGATCCGGTCTGATCCGGTTTGGACCGGTCTGATCCGGTTTGATCCAGTTTGGACCAGTCTGATCCGGTTTGGACCGGTCTGATCCGATCTGATCCGGTCTGATCCGGTTTTATCCGGTTTGAACCGGTCTGATCCGGTTTGGACCGGTCTGGTCCGGTTTCATCCGGTTTGATCCCGTTTGGACCAGTCTGATCCGGTTTGATCCTGTTTGGACTAGTCTGGTTCGGTTTGATCCGGTTTCATCTGGTCTCATCCGGTTTGATCCACTCTGATCCGGACTGGTCTGATCCGGTTTGATCCAGTTTCATCCGGTATGATCTGGTCTGATCTGGTCTGATCCGTTTTAATCCGGTCTGATCCGGTTTGGTCCGGTTTCATCCGGTCTGGTCCGGTTTGATCCGGTTTCATCCGGTCTCATCCGGTTTGATCCAGTCTGATCCGGACTGGTCTGATCCGGTTTGATCCGGTTTCATCCGGTATGATCTGGTCTGATCCGGCTTGATCCAGTTTGGACCGGTCTGGTCTGGTTTGATCTGGTCTGATCCGGTTTGATTCAGTCTGATCCGATTTGGACCGCTCTGATCCGGTTTGATCCGGTGAGATCCTGTTTGATCCAGTCTGGTCCGGTTTGCGCCGGTTTGATCCCGTCTGGTCCGGTTTGATCCGGTCTGATCCGGTTTGGACCAGTCTGATCCGGTTTGATCCGGTCTGCTCCCGTTTGATCTGGTCTGATCCGGTTTGGACCAGTCTGATCCGGTTTGATCCAGTCTTGTCCGGTTTGTTCCGGTTTGGACCAGTCTGATCCGGTTTGATCCGATCTTGTCGGGTTTGTTCAGGTTTGGACCAGTCTGATCCGGTTTGATCCGGTCTTGTCCGGTTTGTTCCAGTTTGGACCGGTCTGGTCCGATCCGGTCCGATCTGGTTTGGACTAGACCAAACCGGACTAGTCCAGACGAGACCAGATCAGACATACCCAACCGGACCAGACCAGACGAGACCAGATCAGACACACCAAACCGGACCAGACCAGACCACACTGGACCAGAACAGACGAGACCAGATCAGACCACACCAAACCGAATTCAAAACCGGATCGAACCAGATCTGACCGGACCAAACCGGATCAGACCAGATCAAATCGCACCAAACTGGACCAAACCAGACCAGACCGGATCGAACCGGACCAGACTGGACCAAACCGGACCAGACCAGATCAGACCACATCAAGCCGGACCTGACCGGATCAGACCACAACAAACCGGACCACACCAGACGAGACCAGACGAGACCAGACGAGACCAGACCAGATCAAACTGGAACAGAACAGACGATAGCAGATCATTCCACACCAAACCGGACCAAACCGGATCAGACCGGATCAAACCGGACCAGACCGGATCAAACCGGATCAGACCAGATCGAACTGGACCAGACTGGAGCAAACCAGATCAGACCGGATCAGTCTGGACCAGACCGGACCGAACCGGATCAGACTGGATCAGACCAGATCAGACCGGACCAAACTGGACCGAACTGGACCAGACCGGACCAAACTGGACCAGACCGGACCAGACTGGACCAAACCGGACCGAACCGCCTCGAAAAACAATCAGACCGGACCGAACCGGACCGAACCGGACCGAACCGGACCAGACCGGATCGAAAAAGGATCCAAACCAGACCGAACCAGATCAGACCAGACCGAACCGGACCAAACCGGATCAGACTGGACCAAACCGGACCGAACTGGATCAGACCAGACCGAACCGGATCAGACCGGACCAAACCGGATCAGACCAGGCCCCACCTCCAGCATTGAGGATTACATTTCAACATGAAATTTGGGTAGGGACACAGATCCAAAGCATATCACCCTGATCTGCCAGAAGCATCTACTGGTGTTTTTTGTTTTCTCAGAGAGCACATGAAACCTCCCCAAAGGCCATTTTGTCTAAAATAGTCTCTCCTAAGGCTTCCTTTTCTTAAGATGGGCCGTGTTTTACCATCCTTTCAGGTTAAGAAATGGTAATAGGTTTTTGTTGTTGTTGTTGTTTTCGTTGTTGTTGTTCTGTTTTGTGCTGCTAACAAATATAAGGGAAAATGAGAAGGGAAGGTACTTCATCAGACGGCTGTTCAGGTCTTCGAAAGGTCAAAAACGGAAGCAGTCCAGGTGTGGAAAACTACATGTCCAGAATTAGTGTACAGTTTTTTCCAGAACCCTCATTTTATATAAATTGGTTATCTTTTTGCCACTCTCACAAGAAGACCCTATTTGGCCTGGCTGCGGTCTGGTGTCCCAGTTTTTGTGACAGACCAGGGCAACCCAACCAATAGTCCCATCAAGGTGGCATACAATGGTGGAGCCAGGGTTCTGCCAAGGGAATATGAGGGTTTACAAAGCATGAGGAAGAGGCACAGGGGGCACACACTACATGCATATTCTAGGAGCAGAAGCATCTTCTTATGCAGTCCACCATCAGGGACGACTTTCTTTGCAGCAGCACCACCTCATCATTAGCTTAATTAACAGATCACAGGACGTGAGGAGATGGGACTCAGGGCAGTTTGCTGGAAGGCTGGACATCGGGAAGCATCTGGAACATGGAAAGTGGGTGGTAAGAGGCAAATCTGGGTGGAGGATCCAGGAGGAGGAGAAGAATCTTAACCTCACAGAGGTATGGAAAGCATGAGAAGTTGGTACCAAGTGAGATGGGGAGGCTACAGGGAGGATAATGGTCCCCAATCACAAAACGTGCTGAGTTTCTCAGTTTGTCTAGGGAGAGTGCCCACTTTCAGCCTGGGGTTTTCCCTATTAACAAAACATTATCATTTTAAGGTAGTCATTTTCTTAACTTCTACCAAGCATCCCAGTCCAAATGGTGTCAGAGAGTAAAGGAGTCAAGGCCCAAGGAGAAAGCAATTTTATCTTTATTAACTGAGTTTAGAGCTCCGAGGACTATCTCTCCAAGGGATTCTGGGAGGTCTGAGGTGTTGCACGGCCAGAGGCGAAGCTGGCCTGAGAGATTTTTGGAGAGAAGTCATAAAAGCCGTGAGACACTATGAAAGATTGGTTCTCAGGAAGAGCAGAGGGAAAAATCAATCATGTCTGGTTTTTAAAAATGCAAACAAACTTATGATATCACACAGCCCTGTGGGAGGACTTACTATATCAAGCTGCGGGTCACAATGAATGCTCCGGATCTGCACACGGAGGTCTTGATAGTCATAAAATGAAAGTGTCATGGCTGGATTGCAGCCCGCTCCTACCTCAGGGTTTCTGGCATCATAAATCACTTGTATGTTCAAACTTTGGAAATATTTCCTTTCTTACTAGATCCTTTAGACTTAGAACACATATAATGAGCAAACTTCCACAATGGTGGGTCCGGTGAAGGATGATAAGCTTGGTTTGGGAGGCTGCTGAGGCTGGTCCTCCAGGAGAGGGATATTTGGTTATTGTCAGAAACAGAGCAGGGGTCAGTGGCACCATCTTTCTTCCTGCACAGAGCTGGAAGTGCAGAGCTGCAGCTTCTTGCCCACTCCTTTCCTCCCTACATTCCTCCCTAGATTTAGAATAGGTATATTTCTTGTCCACACTGGAACCCACTGTCCTACAGCCACTATCCTTGGTCCTCAATCCATCCTTGACTCCTGTCCCTCATTCGACTGTGCTGCCCTTGGCTTTTTATTCCACTAGAAAACCACTTTGATCATTTACACTAATAGGAGCTGGCTACTTTATGTTCTTTTAGCTACAGAGAAAAGCAGAAAGTACCTGTGTGTCCTTCACCATGGTATGTATTTTTAGATGACTCACAAATGTGTCTTTCTTTTTTTCCTTCCAAAACTCCTAGATTTATTCTTGGAAGCAGCCCCCTGCTGCTGACTTTACTTCTCTTCTTGGCTGTGTCTAAGTAGGAGCGCTGAGCCAAAGTCCCTCGTTATCTGTTTTATTATGAGAAAGGACACACAGTTCTGCTTTGCAAAAGAACACTGAGCTTGTATGAAATGCCCTTGTTTCAGCGCTGGGTTGCTCCAGGTGAGATGTGTTGACCAATTCTAGCCTCTTCATAAACCCGATGGGTATAAATTTGAGGATCTTAAGCAAATGCACAAAATCCAAGATCTGAATTCAGCACTCCCTACTTAAAAACCTCTGATGGTTCCCAAGACAAAAGCTAGATTCTTTAGCCTTACATAAAATGTTCTTCACAATTTAATGGCAGCCAAGTTTTCATATCTCCACTTGTTTCACCACAACCATGCACTCTACGCTTCATGCGCACCACCTCATTCCTTTTCCCTAAAACTGGCAGACTGGCTGCGGTAGCTGATGCCTATAATCCCAGCACTTTGGGAGGCTGAGGCAAGTGTATCATGAAGTCAGGAGATCGAGACCATCCTGGCCAACACGATGAAAACCCGTCTCTACTAGAAATACAAAAAATTAGCCAAGTATGGTGGTGGGTGCCTGTAATCACAGCTACTCATAAGGCTGAGGCAGGAGAATTGCTTGAACCTGGGAGACGGAGGTTGTAGTGAGACAAGATCACACCACTGCACTCCAGCCTGGTGACAGAGAGAGACTCTGTCAAAAAAAAAAAAAAAAAAAAGAAAGAAAGAAAAAAAGAAAAACAAATAAACAAACAAAAAAACCCTGGCTACCCAGTTATGTGCTGTCTTTGCCTGTGGGAGGTGGGTGTCGTGTCTTCAGCTGGGAGTGCCCATCTTCCTCTGCCCTGGTCTCCTATGTATTGATATCCCTCCCAAGTAAAGTTCCTGCCTCCCTTCTGTACTCCAATGCCCAATGTTCATCTCTGTGCTGGGATCTTATCAAGGTCCATTTCAATTATTTGTTCACATCTGTCTTCCTCACTTGACTTATGAGTTCCCTGAAGGAGGGCATTAGGTTCTTACTCTCACTTTTAAATCTTTAGCACCAAGTCTGTCTGGAGCCAGTGCCCAGTAAATATTTGATGAGTAAAATAAATAGTTCTACAAGGGCAGCTTTCCCTTGAACAACAGAAAATTAGCAATTTTGTAATGGGCACATGTCCCTTCAGAGGCTGGATGTTCAGGGATATACTCTTCTCCTTGCCTGGCTCTCTGCAGGCAAAAGGGGCCAGAGTTCTTCAGAGGCCTCTCTGAATGATCTGTTTCCTGTTACTAGCTAAAGACAACTACATGCCATTGTGTTTGCTTTCTTCCTTTCTTTTCTTCTTGGACAGAAAGTTCAGAGCTAAGGCAATGCTTTCCAGTATTATTATTCTATAGACTCCCTCCCCCTATTGCCTCTTGGCTGTTGCCTCCTGACAGTTTCAGAGCTTGTGTGGTTCTTTCCTATCCGTACTTTGAATTGAAAGCTATGTCACATCCTTTTGGAAGCAGGTGGAGTATAAACAATAAACGAGAGATGAACATATGATACGGTGCACTTATGAAGCTTCACTGCCTGCCAAAGCAAGAAGTTTCCCACCCTGTGTGTAAAGGTGTGCTTCTGGCCCCTGAGATGCACACCCTGGGTACTGGGTCACACTCAGGAGGCTTCTACAGAGGGTCTCTCACAAATTTGGGGGATGCAGTTCTGTGCATTCACTGAATTCACCTTGAATGTGGATAGACCACCCTGATTTGCCTGCCAGCTCCTTTGAGACTCTCAGGTAGGGGATTGTGAAAAGAGAAGGTGATCACAAAGATGTTAAGACTCATAGTGACCACTTTACATGCCATCTCTGGACACACACAATTTTCCAATTTCAAGAGGATCAGGGACTCCAGTTTAAAAGTCTATTCTTTACAAGATAACTTAACCAGGATGTCATGTGGATGAATAAATATGCAATAAATGTGAAAGACATGTTTTAATGGAAGAGTAGTGTGGCAGCTTAGTTTTACCTGCTTTAAAACTTTTATAATTTAAAAAAGCATAGTACTGGCACAAACACACAAATTTATCAGTGGAATAGAATAAAGAAACAGATCCTTATTTTTGTAGATTTGTAAACAATATATGATATAGGTGATGATAATCCTTAGGGTTCAATCAAAGAAGCAGAACCACTGTCAATACTATAGAGCGGTAGTTCTCAATGGGAATAATTTTGCCCCCCAGGGGACATTTGAAAATGTGTGGAGATATTTTTGTAGTAACAACTGGGTAGAAAAGTGCTAATGGCATTTAGTGGGTAGAGGCCAGAGATGCTGCTAGACATCCTACAATGCATAGGACAACCTCCACAATAAAGAATTATCCAACCCAAAATGTCAATAATGGTGAGGCTGAGAAGCCCTGAGATAAAGGAGTAGCAGACTTTGACCTCATGCAATGGTGGGAGCCCACGGGGAAGTCTATGCAAGGCTGTTGCTGTGTTCTTAGAACCTGAGCCACCGTAGATGAGTCTGACTAGCAGTTAGGAAGGAAAGATGGACATGGAGGGGAGGAGAGACAGGACAAACTGGCAAAGCAGTAAGGACAAACTGGAATCCATGAGGGCAAACTGGAACCTGCTTTAGTCTGTCACCACCTCCAATCTTGATGCTGTAAGTGACCTGTAGGAGAAACTGGTTCCCTGAGCTATGGAGCTGTGCAGGCATACCTGGCCTAGGAATCAGAGAACCTGAAGAAGGAGATCTGATGAGGTGAAGGAGCTGCAGGTCTGAATGCTGTCCTAAGCTAACATATGCAAGAGTGGGCAACAGCACCTTGAGCCCTAAAATGACCTTCAGAACACAATGGCTGCTGTGTTACTGCCAACTTCTAGGTTTTTCCTGTAGCCATGCCTAACCTGGAGCCACACAGGGAAGGGAATTCTGGAAAACAGAGTTTCAGCTTAACTGAGTTGACAGAATTCAAAGTCACCATACTGGTATTAGAAGACAGTGGGGGAGTATATCTTACTCAATAAACTGAATAAGAATCCCTTGTATTTGTTTGGAAGACAAGAAGATGGAAACCTTGCCTTATGCACATACAAAAATAAACTTAATGGAGAAAGTTGATGAAGGAAAGAGAAAACATTCTCTTTTTGTTTTTCTAAGCAAATGCAAATTTGCTTAATTTTACTAATGTTCAAAAATGTGGAAAGTGAAACAACAATGAACCTTCTTACCCACAAGATTGGCCACACTTAAAAAGGTGGAGTCACCTCGGTCAGGGTATGAGGAGAATGGTAATATCATTTGCTACTTGTATGATTGTGAATTATAGGAGCATTTTTGAGTGAATTCCAGAAATAATTATTAATATTGAAATACACATACCCTTTGTCATAGCAATCCAACTTCTGGCAATCTAGTAAATAAAAATAATGTCAATTTTAAAAGGTATACATTCAAGGTTGTTACGTATTATAGACTCATTGACATGGGAAAAACTAAATACATGATGCTACATTCTTAAGATTTTTATAATATTATGAAGTATAATACTATTATTAACTTGGCTGTCTGGCTAATGCAAATTATAGGATTCATAATATATGGTTAGTGGGAATATATATAGATACCATGAGAGCAAAAGACCAAGTAAGTGAGGGCCCACGACAGGGTCCGTGGTTACACTGTGTGTGTGTGCTGGGGGGCTGAGGAGGGTACTGTCCAGGGACAAACATGGTATGTAGATAGATATTGATTGTATAATGTGTGCTGACTTCAGAGACCTTAACATCCAAAGAAATGTGTCCATTTTGGGTTTGAAGAATTTGGGTGCTTGCACATTCTTCCAGGACCATATCTATTGGGACTTTATTTATATAGGCTCTTCCCGTCTCATGGAACAAATCCCTCTATGCCACCCTGCCCCCAAACTCAACCATCAACCCCACTCCTGTAGCCAATTCCTACTCATCCTTTAAGACAGTGTGGGGTCCACCTTCAGTCTCACAAAGGGGAGGGGTCCCTCCTGTGGCTCCTCAATGAGTGTCCCGGAGCCTGATCAGAGCACGTGGCTCACTGCATCGCATTCATCTCTCCGCCTGTGCACTTTTTCAGCCCCTAGAACAGCACAGGAAATATGATGTGCTAAGAATGTTTGCTGACTAAATGAATCAATTTCAGACTCTCTCACCGACATTTGGGGAAAATACTCTTTTTTTTGTGGCCACAAGAATTATGCCACAATTCTTGTCAACCAAACACCAAAAACAACCAGAGTGAGGCTTACCCAAGAGAAGATATGCTAATGATTAAAACTCCATTCCCTACCCACTGCACTCAAGACCCCACATCCCCTCAGCTCTGAATACAATTTATGTATTGAGATTTTTTTCCTTGTCACCTGACAGCTAGTGCTCTGATATTCTGGGGAATATATATATATATATATATTTTTTTTTAATTTTACCATTAAAGAATAAAGATACATGGAGCACCTACTGAGTCACATTAGCCATGCAGAATGTCATGTTTGTTTAAACACATGCAGGTCCCAGAGGCTGCTTACAGTACTGTCACTCAGTCTAATGGTTTTACACGCAGAGCCTGGATGTTAGAGCAAACTCAGTAAATTTGTGTTTACAGCCAGCACAGGCTTTCAGAAAAGCTAGGAAAAATCTGTTGCTACCTGTGTGTGCTTCACAGGAAAGGGTCCTTGTCCTCTGATCCCTCTGGTACCCTCTATATGCCCAGGTAACACAAGGAAAATGGCTTATGGAGATCCAGTATGGGCTGGACACTTTTCTTAAATTATCTAATTCAATTATCTCCCATAAACACCCTCTTGTTTTTTTAAATGAGGAAATTGAGGCTCTGAACATGTAAGCAATTTCTCTAAGCTGCTCAACCTATAAGTGGTAATTACTGAACTCCAGAATCAGGCTGTGCTCACTCCTTCTGTCCTTAGATGGCACTTGAGAAATTTTCCAGAGGGCAGATATTGCCTCTGTCTGCATGGAGGCTCCAGGGAGCACAGGTAAGCTATGGCCTGCTCAGGCAGCATGGCTACCAGGTCTCCTTACACAAAGGCCACCACAGTTACAGATCCCAGACCCTGGGCTCCAATCCCAAGTCACAAGGCTGAGACACAGAGAAGCTGGCCCATCTCTGCTGGGTGCTTGAACTGGAGAGTGATGTGCTTTGGAAGCTCAGGCTGCCTTTCGAGAGCAGCCACATTAGACCCATGTGCAGAGAATCAGAGAGTGGCAGTTTTTGGAGCTGAACTAAGACGGGACACTAGAGGCCAGGATGCCACAGAAAGAGAGAGAAAGTGCCCTGCTTCTTGAATTTGTACTTCTAGGTTTCAGGCCCTGATGAGAACCAATGAATTCTTGCATCAGGTTCTTTGAGATATAGTCATTGCTCAGTATTTTCTGGGATTCACTCCAGGACCCCCACAGATATCAAAATCCTCAGATTCTTAAGTCTCTGATATCAAATGGTGTAGTATTTGCATGTAACCTATGCACATTCTCCTGTAAAATTGAAATAATCTCTAGGTTACTTATGATACCTAATACAGTGTACATGCTATGTAAATAGTTGTTATACTGTATTATTTTAAATGTTATATTATTTTTAATTTTAAAAATATTTTCAATGAGCGATTGGTTGAATCCATGGATGCTGAACTTGTGGATATGGAGGGCCTTACTCAATATACCAGGTAAGAGCCCCCTGTATTGGTTTGGAAGACAAGAAGATGGAAGCCTTACCTTATGCACATATAAAAATAAACTTAAGAAAATGGAGAAAGTTGACGAAGAAAAGCAAAAACATTTGTGCACCCTATATCCTCATAACAAATCCCCATTTTACCTAATTAAACTGGGCTGAATATGTTTCTATGATTTGTAATCAAATGAATCTTTCTATATGTCATGCTAGTTTGGCCCCCAAGTTGTACTTTGTCCAGAAGGCCCAGTGACCTGTCCTTGTGACTCACCAATGTCTTCCGGAAGTTCTAGGCTGACCTGGCTGAATCATGATGCCTATAGCCCCACTTATTTGCAGCAGAAGGCTCATACAGTAGCTTCCATCTCCAGTCTCACCACCATGTGTGCCAATATGTGCTTCTCCCTCAAACTGCACTTAACTACAGGCCTTACTTGATATAGGTATTCTTCTACCTTTATGTCCAGAGCTCCTTCCAACTGACAGCCTGGGTCTGGGCCTTCAAGGGCACTTCCAGTGGGTGTGGATATGTTCAGGCATGAGCACCAATCATTGAGTACTTCCTTCTAAAGATTTTGGGAAAAAGATGTTGATTGATCTGGCTTGGGTCACCTGCCCATCACTTTGTTAGGAGAGTACCAGCAAGTTTAATTAATGGTCGCATCAAGATTGTAGCAAGGAGAACGTTAACTCTCAAAGGAAAGATAGGATGCTGTTGTCAAAAAAAGAAGCCAGGAGACATGACGTCCAAAGGCCCACGGTGCCTAGGAAACCAGCTCAGTTCAGTTCTGCCACTGCCTGAGGATGTATGTGTTTCTTCATGTTCACCTGCCCCTTATGATACAAAGGCAAACGGGAAGGGTTGCCTTTTTCCTTTCCCACATATCCCACAGGGTGCTTTTAAAATTGGATTTTCTGTCTTCAGATGAAGTCCTCATGTTCATTTGCATCTAGTTCAACCTGCATTAAAAAATGTGTACAGTATAGGCCGGGCGCGGTGGCTCAAGCCTGTAATCCCAGCACTTTGGGAGGCCGAGGCCGGCGGATCACCTGAGGTCAGGAGTTCGAGACCAGCCTGGCCAACGTGGTGAAACCCCATCTCTACTAAAAAAATGCAAACATTAGCCAGGCGTGGTGGCAGGCGCCTGTAATCCCAGCTACTCAGGAGGCTAAGGCAGGAGAATCACTTGAACCCAGGAGGCGGAGGTTGCGGTGAGCCAAGATTGTGCCATTGCACTCCGGCCTGGGGGACCAGAGTGAGACTCCGTCTCAAAAAAAAAAAAAAAATGCGTACGGTGGGGTTGGGAGGACCCCCAAGGCCTGCCGTGTCCTTTGGCATGAGCCTGGATCCCATAAGGAGGGTCCGCCTTATGGAAGACCTGCCTTAAGGAGGATCCTTAAGGAGGATCGCCATAAGCCTGGGTCCACCTTAAGGAGGACCATGGCATGTGCCAATCTGCTTTTGCTGGTTTGGCATTTCCCAGTTCCCTAGGCTACTCCTCACACAGTGTCCTATCTAAAAAGGCAGTGATTCCATGTGTTTCGATGACCCTCAAGACTCCCACACTAATTCTCTTCCTCAAAGATTCCAAATGAGAAACAATGGTATTGTTTTCAGCTTGAAGAGGTTTCCTCCCAGAATGTCATGTCTTACCCAGACTCAGTGGTTGTGAAGAAAGGTGTGGGGCGAACTAGCAGGGAGCCCCCCGTCCACACTGTTCTCTTAACTCCCTGCCTTATCCTCAGGTGAGGCAGGACAGAAGCACCTGCAGAGTGAGGAGTTTTGTTTGAGGCCGCAGCCCCTTCCTACCCTCACCCACCCACAAAAAGATTCCAAATTTCTTTAAACCAACATTTTGCTTTTCATCTTAAATTTTTGAATAAGTGAAACTGAAGCTTTGACGCCTTATTTATTTTAAAATCAGATTTAACTCCTTCCCACACGGCCCAGATGTTTCTTCACTTTTCCTATTTTGATTTTCTCTTCACACGAGTAATGAATGGTGGAAATCAAGGCCCACAGAGGTGTCACTGCAGACAACCTTGTGCTCCTTAACATGTTCCCGACCTGCAGGTTCTCCCATCACTTCATCCTGGGCTTCTCTGCTACCTCCAGCCCCTGGTGGTCTTGCATCTGAACTTGGGAAATGTGTTAGTTTGCTAATTCGGGCACAATTCTGTCAGCCTGCATATGCTGGCACATCAGAGACGGGTGAAGAGCCAAAGTATAAATAAAGCTAAAATAAACGGTATTTGAAGACCTTGAAACAGATTAATTTAAACATGGTTTGAAAAAGAGTGGGCTGGCTTTTTTCCTCTTATTTTATTTTATTTTATTTTATTTTATTTTTTTGGTTGTTGGTATTTGGGGATTTTTTTTATGGTAGAGCAAAATGTTCAAATTCTATTTCTTTAATTTCTTATTTCAAATTGTACCAAAGACTAATGAATGTGCAACTTGGCTCAAATTTTCCTTCGTTTAGGGTGGGCACACAATTAACAAGAGGACACTCAGGCTGCTGGGTACAAGAGAGTTTGTTCAACTTTCTAGGTTTCCACTGCGGGGAGAGGAAGGAGCAGATATTAAACACTGTTCAAAAAAATTAAATAAGTAAA